>NW_004524760.1:698021-713790 GCF_000260255.1 Octodon degus | reverse complement strand
AAAATGAGGCCCTGAGAGGTAAAGTGAATTGTGTAAAGCTGCACAGCATCGTCGAAAGATGCCAGCCCAGAAGCAGGGGCCTAAACTTCCTTCCTTCCTTCCTTTCTTTCTTCCTTCTTTCCTTCCTTCTTTCCTTCCTTCTTTCCTTCCTTCTTTCCTTCCTTCCTTCTTTCCTTCCTTCCTTCCTTCCTTCCTTCCTTCCTTCCTTCCTTCCTTCTTTTTATTCTGAGACAGGTTCTCTCTGCTGGAACCTTGCTGTGGACCTTTGATCTTGAGAACTGTGAGCTACACACATCTCTGTTCTTTATGAATTATCTGCTCTTCAGTATTTTGTTAGAGGAACACCAAACAGTCGGACAGGGTTTGGCTCAACCTCTCATGGCCTCTGTTTCTATTTCACCTCTTGAATTTCAGGCTCAAGGTGGAGCTTGGAGATGGAGAAGTGGACAAAGTAGTAAAAATGGCCTAGCCTTTGAGGCTGCTAATCTGATTGGGAGACAAAGATAGGAATCACAGGACACTAAATGAAGGAAGAGGTCCCAGGAAGTGTGTGAGAAGCGGAAGCTTTGCCTTGTTGATGTGGAAGGGACCAGGAAGATTTTCTGGATGTAAGTGCCAGAAACCCCAGAGCCCAAGGCACATCATGCCAAGATGAGCCTATCACTGCCATTGTTGGATACTCTGACATCAGTAGCCTCTGTCACAGTGGTCTGGACTGTCACTATTGCCCTCATAGCCCAGAAGTTGGACAATGTGGCCAGAGTGGGACTTCCCACCATCCCTGACTCTGGATTTAAGGTCTGGGACATGTGCATCACTGGCCGACATGCAGCTTTAGGATGTGGCCTCCCATGGTCTTAATCACTTTCTCATCACTGAGACACAATACCTGATATCCACAATTTAAAGGAGGAAGGGGCTGGGAATATAGCTCAGTGGCACAGTGCCTGCCTGGCGAGTGCAAGATTGTGAGTTTGATTCCTGGTACCATACAAAAAGGAAGGATTCATTTTGGCTCACAGCTCTTAGAGGCTGCAGTCCCTAGTTAGGTGGCTAAAAGGCAGGACAGTATGGCACAGGACCATGGTGGAGGAAAAGCTGCTTATGGCATGGTGGTAGGGAAGCAGAGATACAAAAGGAAGAGCCAGGGAGGAAGATAAATCCTTTTGGATCTCACCCCCAGTGACCTGCCTCTTCCAACCATACCCCATCTCCTAAAAGCAAGACAATCATAAGCCTCCATAATTTAATCATCTTCGAAAAACTCTGCCTATGATCCCATGAGGCTTTATGGCAACATCTAGATGTAAATCATAGCATCCATGTTCATGGTTTCAGCATCACCTCACCACAGGGATGCTACCTTAGCTTGCATCTTCAGCCAAGTCCCCCTGAGTGGACTCTAGACCTAAAGCCCCACTTCTTGCTTGACACCTCCCCTGGGATATTCAACAAATATCTCGTCCTTATTTTGTCTAAGGTAAGTCAGCATCCCCACCTGATATTTAATGGATGCTTTCAGAAGTGTTGCTGCTTTCCCTGAGGCATCCCTACCCATATCTTTACAAGGTCATCAATGTGTCCTCTAAGTCCATGTGTTGAGATCTTGATCCCTCACACAACAGTGTTGGGAGGTGGTGCTTAATGGAAGGAATGCCTTGTGGACTTACTTCTATCTCTCAGGGGCCAGTCAGGTCCCATGGCTATTCTAGCTGCAAGGGAGTTGGGCATGTCAGCTTTCAGCCTTCCAGGCTCCCTAGCAAAAGGAAAGCAAAAGGAGGGTGGACCAAGCTTACCACAACATGTTCCTCTTCTCCATGAAATTCTGGTTCATAGCTCATTTTTAGTTCCCTTTGTTCCGTCTACCTTCCACTAGAGACAACTTGATGAGAAGCAGGCTTCTTTGTGGAGTCTCTTGTGACTGAGGCCTCAGCTATCGTCTTTATGAGGTTTTCTTTTGAGTGAAATGTCATCCACATACCATAAATGTCACCTATTTATTTATATAGCCTGGGTCTTACTATATAGTCTAGGCTGGCCTCAAACTTGCAGCAATTCTCCTATTTCAGTCTTCTAAATACTGGGATTACATGCGTGTACCAACACAAACTGGCTAAAAGTCACTCTTAAAGTGCACAGTCCAGAGATCTGAGGTACTCATAAGGCTGTGCAACTATCACCATGACCTAATTTCAGAGCACTTTTGTTTCCTGCCAAAGGAGCCCTGTACCCATCCACTGGAACTCACTCGCTGTTGACTTTCAGCACCCAACCCTAGGCAGTCACAAAGCTAAGTTTTGTTTCTATAGATCTGCCTGTTGTGGAAATTATGTACATATGAAATCATAAGATATATGGACTTTGATGTTTGGCTTCTTTAACTTAGCAGAACGTTTCAAGGTTTATCCAGGGTGCTATGTATGTCAGTACTTCATTCCTTTTTATGGTTGAACCACAGTCACTTTTTGTTGCTTATCCATCTGTTGATGAGTATTTGTATTGTTTTCTACTTCTTAGTTATTATGTCCCTCCCCCCCAGTTATGGGGATTGAATCCAGGTCTTCATGCATGCTAGGCAAGTGCTCTACTGCTGGGCTATGTTCCCAATCCCATGTTTTACTCTGTGTGTGTGTGTGTGTGTGTGTGTGTGTGTGTCCAGGCATTGAATCTAGGACCTTGTACCTGCTAGCATTTATACATGATTAGTGTGTTTCCCTGATGGCTAACAATGCTAAGCCCCTTTTATATGCTTTTCAGTAATCTGTATGGTTCATTTTGAGAAAGAACTTTCTCCACAGTGCATTCAGTGAGGTTGAACCTTGAGAACTGCAGCATGGCCCCAGATGAATGAGTTTCCGAGTATCAAAGTTCAAATTCTCAAGAGAGTGAAGTTGAAATAGAAGAGACAATCTTGGGGGCAGAGTACGGATGCCACTGCTCAGAGATGGGTTTGCTGGACCAAGAGGACAGGGACATTCTCAAACACCCAGAGCACCCTCTGTGTCTCACTGTGCCTTGGTCAAGGGCCCCAGCTCATCACTCCTTTAACAGCAAACTCATCCAACTCTGGGTTCCTCCTAGCCCCCTTTCCCAAAAAACTCTAGTCCCTGGGACACATGAAATGGTCTCAGCATCAGCTCCACACCACAAAACATGACACAGACAAGTGGCAGATTCATCAAAGGAGGCAGACCTGTCCTCTAGAAGTCAGTTGAGTGCATACCACCTGGAGGACAGAAAGCACCCAAGAGACAAGTGAAAATGAATTTATCCCCATGAGGAGGGGAGGCCCTCATGACCCATGTTTTAAACCTCACTGGAGGAAACTGCCCAATGAGAGATCCACAATATTCCCTCTCTTCTGTGGCTACTTGGGCTCAGAGCTTGTGGGGACACTTGCTTTTTTGGATAAAATGTGCAATGCTGAACTCGGGACCTTATGCTTATGAGGCAGGCACTTATGCCGCTGAGCTATCACCCCAGTCCTGATGCTATTACTTTAATCTTCTGAATTGAAGAAGATTAAAGAAGACCAAAGTCTCCCTACCCCTTCCTCTGACCTCATGCTCATGCTGTGTATTCCAAGCTCTGGGTGCTTTGTGAGTGTGTCTCTGTTGTCACAGTCTAGCAGCCATCAGAGACTGGGCTGCAGGAGTGGTAAACACTGTCTTCTCTTGCTCCTCTGTTTGGCCTGTGCTGCAGGAGGATGATCTCAGAGCACGCCCAAGTCTTGCAATGACCCAATCTCATGGTGACTCCAATGATAGCTGTTGTTGTAGATGCGGTTACTGCTCAGGAGTAACGTGGCTGCTCCTGGTGCCCACTATACAACTTCACACCTGTCCAAATCTTTGTAGTGATTTCCAGGGACTGAGGGAAGCAGTTTGTTTTTACTTGTCCCCTTCACAAAACTGGCCCAGGACCACCCCAACTCTCTTGCTTTCTTCCATGGTAGATCTGACAGAGATCTCAGTCTCTCAGTTCCATAGCATATAACCCTGGTTGTCCCTGGATGGCATGGTGCCGAATCGGCCTGCTATGGTTGAAGTACCTGTCCTCTCTCATGTTCATGTTGAAATAGAATTGCCACTGTCGCCATCTTGGGAGATCTTTGGTAGGTGCTTAGTAAACTAATGCCCGTATAGGGAGTGTCTTCACCCCACTTGCTCTCTCTGTCTTTCTCTGCTCTTCTGCCCTGTCTTGCCTCCACCATCTTATGAGGCTCAAGAAAGCCTCTGACAGATGCAATTCCTTGACTTTGGACTTCCCAGCCTTCATCCCAAACTGTGAAGAAATATATTCTTGTTCCATAGGAGTTTCCCAGACTGTGGTATTGCGGTAGCAATAGTAGCAGCACAGATGGACTGAGATGGGGAACAGGGCAGGGTGTGGCAAGTACTTATTATTTGCTTGTGGACATTTAGACAAATGTAAACAGGCTACAGGAGATTCACCCAATTAAGTGCAGGGGCCACCACCTCAGGGAGGTGTCAAGATATTCCCACCACCAAGGAATGGAAGTTTCATACCACATGTAAACGCGTTCTTCCCCCCATGATGGGGTTTGGCAGGAGCAGACTCTGTAGCAGGTGCGGCCTCAGGGTTGCATGTGGGAACCATGAGGGGCTGTCGTAGGGTGGCCCTGCAGGCTTTGAGGATATGGGAGCAAATCAATGCCCCTTTCTGCAATTAACTTTCTCTTTCAGAGAAATAACTATGGCTGGGCCTTGGTAGGGACTGATCACTGTGTAAGGTCAGGTCCCCCCAAAACAGACCTGGAGCAGAGGACTGTGGGCAGGAGGCTTACTGGGAAATACTCTGGGAAATAACCCAGAAGAGAGTGGAGGAAGAGTTGGGTAGGGGGAGGCAGGAGCCCCCTCTGGAGTACCCATCGGAACCTGGGCATTTGAGGACTGCTGCACCATGTGGCCGGTAGGCACGGTGATCCATCACCAAGTGGCAATGTGCATAAGCATGAATTGTGGGAGCAGATGGCTCAGGCCAATTGATGCTGTCTGCTGTCCCCTCCAATCCACAGCTGATGCAAAAGAAACATTTAATCAAGGAGAAAATATGTCGGGGCTGGTTTCCAGGTGATTCTATAAAACATCCTGGCTTTGACCAGAAGCTGTGGGGGGTCTCCTTGAAAGACAGCAAAGAGCAGATATTCAAGTGAATCTTTGGGAATGTCTGCCTTGTCTAGACTGATGACAGCCTGGACTATGAGTCTACAGAGGGTCTACTTGCCAATGCCTTAGCTGAGGAACTAGCAAATCTGGCCACTGTCTGACTTTATAAATGAGAAGTCTTACTAAGTATTAGAGGCATAGCTCAATTGTAGAGCACTTGCTTAGTATGCACAAGGCCCTGGGTTCAATCCCCAGCGCAGCAAAAGAAAAATTAAAACAAGAAAAAGCTTTTATGTGGGACATAGCCACACCCCTTTATCTGCATAATTTCAGTGCATTTGGTCCCCAAACCCTGAACTACTTGTAAGCTTTCCAGAAAGAATCTGCCAACCCTGGTATGGCTGGATGGTCCGAGATGTAGGAAAGAATGGGGTTGGAAGATGGGTGGAAAAGATGCTGTGGATAGAAATGAGTAGCTGGAGATCCCAGTATGAGAAGACTTCAGTGTTCAGGGGATCTGCTGCAGAGCAGGCTCTGGGTAATGAGGAGGGGGTGCAGGGGAAGGATTCGCCCTGGGTGTCTGTAGCCCTTCTCTTCCTCCTTTTTTTTTTTTTTTTTTTGGTGGAACCGGGGATTGGACTCAGTGCTGGGATTACAGGTGTGTGCCACCACATCTGGTCTTAATCACTATCTCAATGGGCCCCTAAGGCAAAAAGGCAGGCTGGGGATTGAACCCTGGACTCCTGTGTCTGCCTGAACAGGCACTTTAATCCGATGAGTTATCTGGCCCACCCTATAGGTCCCCCCCCCCACATTACCAGGGATTGAACTCAGGACCCCGTACTTGCCAGGCAAGCACTTATTCTACTGAGCTATCTCCCAGCTGGTAGCCCTCCTTCTGTAGCTACCAGAAGGGCTGGCTCAATGAGTCCACATTCAAAGTGGCCACAGTGGCAGCCAGTATGCATTGTCATCACCCAATCTGACCTGGGCAGTTCTACTTCCAGGAACTGGGTCTTGACCTTAACCCCAGTCACCTCCCAATGGCCCTGCTTGTAAACACTATAGACAGATGCAGTCCCCACCATCTGAATCCTCCTGCTGCTCTGAGGATTACAGTCCAACACATGAATCCCTGGGGGACACACTCGGAACATATGCTAGCCACAGCCAACACTGAATAGAATAATAGAGTAGAATAATAATTTCTTGTATTAAATCTCCTCTGTTAAAGTAGTGCAGTGGTTTCTATCCCCTGATGGGATCATGACTGATGTGGACTTGGAACACCACAGATTGTGCCCTGTGATTCCCCATAGAGATTACAGGAAGTCACTAGGGGCTGACTTTGCAGGAGCTCCTACTGATCCACAGCCCTCTCCATCCAGGCTGGCTGAAGTGGCCCTGTGTGGCTCTGGCCCTTGGTCCCTGAGATAGTGTGGTGCACCATCTTAGGGCTCTGGCCATTCCTGCCTCCCAGAACTAAGGGCACGTGGTCAAGAAGAGGTTCAGGGCCCCATGCTTGCTTTCGTACTTGTCTTCCAGGCTGCCTCTCAAATCCCAGCCTCCTCTCAAATGTTTTCTATAACTATTTGTGGGTCTCTGGCCCATGAAGAAGGGGCCCACGTGATGGCCAGGACACCCTGTTTCACTCTCCAGTTGTCCTCATTGCCCTTGTTGGATTTTTCATCTCTAAGTCACCTCCTACCCAGGGGCTCTAGAAGAAGCCTCAGTTCTAGTTCCATCTGTCACAGCACTTCGGAGGATAGGGAGCCGATGGCTTCTTCCTCATGCATATCCACCTCCCTGGCCTTCAGGGTCTCCCCTTTCTCCTGAGGAAATCCACCAGGTGCCTTCCTTTATTTTTATGTCACTTTCTTACAGCTCCTATTCTGGCTGTGAGACCAAAGCCAGTTCCTTCTCTCTTTGAATGTGTGAGCACAGCTAGTGGCTGGTGACTGAGCCTGGCAGGAGCATTACAGCATCTTTGTCTTGGTTTTTGTGTTCATGACAGTTCCATCATGTTCTCCTTTGAGGGCCAGAAAAATGCAGTGGTTGGGAGGCAGACCCCAGGGCCAGACTCCTTGGCTTAATCACGGTCCCTTAACCACTTGCTCTGGGACTTTGGGTGCATTATTAAGCTCTGTGTGTTCCAGTTTACTCACCTATAATACATGTATTACCCTATCAGAGGGTGGTGTGAGAATTCACTGTAAAGCAAGGAAATGTTTCTGTCCCCAGGAAACACCCTCTAAGTACTGGATTAACTGGTAACGATTATTCTTTACAGACCCCAGAGAGGAGGACATGTTTCCAGAAGGGGAGTTGAATCAAATAACACATTTATTTTGTGCAGTTTATATTAAATACATTCAATCGCTTCTCGGCCTTTTGTCTAAGATCAAGTGTATATTAAATACATTCAGCAAAACAGAGGAAAAGTTATATTGCTAAGATGCTGCTGGATGTGGGCGCCCCTCACAGGGGGAAGGCCCCTCTAGGACGCAGCTGCGAACAGGCACCCCATGGCGGCATCCCACCAGCCATTCTACACACATGCGGCCTCAGTGGAAGCTGACTGCGGGCCCAGAGGGAGCCTGGCTGTGCTGGATTTGCTGAGAGGTGCAGGAGCTGCTGTTATGGCTTATGTCTAGATGTCCCCCAAAGCCTCACGCACTCAGAGGTGGGACTTTACAGAGGTGGATGCATCTCAGGTGTTTAATGCTGGAATCAAAGGTGTGTGATTACTAAACCAGTCCACTGATCAGTTTGGCACTGCTCTATGTCTTGTGGCCTAGACAGGATATTAAAGGGGCAGAAAGAAATTGCCTATGTCTCTTGGGCTTGCTTCTGCACTACTTTGTAGCCTTGCTACCTTCTGCCTGCCATGAACTGTGATGCCCTTCTACCATACCACCCTGCCTTGGAGCCAGCCAATTATGGACTAAAACTTTTTTTTTTTTTTTGGCAGAACCAGGCATCAGACTCAGGCCCTGGTCCTTGCCAGGGAAGTGCTTATTTTACTGAGCCATCTCCCTGACCCCAAAGATACCCATTACTTAACTTCTTTTTTGTATAGGGAAGGGTGTACAGGTTGTTCAGGGTCTCACTACTAGATTGGACTCACAATAATCTGCCTGTTTACAGCCTCCCAAGAGCTGGGATTACAGGTGTGCACCATCATGTCCAGTCTCAATTGCTGACTCAGCATTCCCCGGGGGCGGGGCCAGCACTGCAGATTGGACCCCCAGCCCCTGTGCCTGTTTGTAGGTGCTTTAAACCGCTGAGCTATTTGGCTGGCCCCCACCTTTCCTCCTTTAACATTGGGTATCAATTATTCTGTCCCAGTGATAAGAAAGTAACTAAGACAGTTCCAAAGGGAACGTTTTCTTTTTTTTTTTTTCCACCAAAGGAATTTTCAAGTGCAGTTAATTACATGTGATTTTTTTTTCTCACACTTTAGATTCTAGCTCTGAGTAACTTCATATAACAAAAGAAGACCTGTGCAGCTGGCCTGCATTGGCTGAACTATGCACTGTACATTCCAAAGATAGAGCTATCCCTGGCTGGCTCCTGGGACACATGTACTGAGCCCTTGGAACATCTTGCCTGAATCTGTTTACCTGGCAGCATGGCATGCCCAAAATAGTTTATGTTAGCAATGTGAGTCTTTGGTGGCCATAGACATAGGGCTTTATGCATCCTAGCAAGTGTTCTACCATGGAGTGACCCCCCAGTTCAGGGATGTGATTTATGGTGAATGCTTATTTTTGTTTACATGGGGAGCTGGGCCATGCTGAGCTCTCTGGGGACTGGAGACTGACTGGATCACCAAGTGACCTTAATGACTTAATCCCATGAATCCCACCTAGTTTGGTGGTTAAACCAGCTTGAATATCAGAAATCACGTACCAAGTCAGATATGGTGGTGCATGCCTGTAATCCCACTACTGGGGAGGCTGAGTTGGGAGGATTGCTGTGAGTTCAAGGCCAGTCTAGGACTTGAACAGAAGGAGACCTGTGCAGCTGGCCTGGGTTGGCTGAACTTTGTACTGTACATTCTAAAGATAGAGCTAGTGCTGGTTGGCTCCTGGAACACATAATTCAAGACCAGTGAATTATGGTGAATTCAAGACCAGTCTGAACTATATAGTAAGACCCTCGGTCAACACACACACACACACACACACACACACACACACACACACTCTGTGACCATGACCAAGGCTTATGCATGATCATAGATTCAATGCTCAAGAGAACCCCTGGGTTGAGGACTTCCTGCCAGAAATCAGTTGGTTTCAGCCTTGGGGAAGGAAGCAACCGAATGGGGCATCCAGGGCTTGTACTTCTGGGCTCACTTTTATTCTAAAGAACTATGCCTCGTAGCCTATGCTGGATGTCTCCATTCATCTCCCTTCAGTCTTTGGAAGTAGCAGCTCAAGAGAGGAGTTTGTGGGCTGGTGAGATGGCTCAGTGGTCTAAAGCACCTACTTAGAACAAGCTAAGCTAAGCAAAGCACAGGGACCGCGGTTCAATCCCCAGCACCACATGCCAGCCAGCCCCGCCCCCTGGTGGGCTGAGCTGGCCACACACACACACACACACACACACACACACACACAAAATACATAAATAAATAAACAAATAAATAAAAATTAAAAAAAAGAGGAGTTTGTGATTTCTAGGAGAAAGGCCAAAGTCATTCCATAGAGTTTATTCAATTTAAATTCTGGGTTGGGCTGGGAGGGTCCTTCAGGGGTAGGGCATGTGCCTAGCATGTTTGGTATCCTGGCTTCCGACCCCCGCTCTATCCAAGTTTGCTGAGATGGCTGAGAAACTGAGTAATGAGCGAGAACAGCAGACACACAAGCAAAGTCAGTTGGATTCCAGGTGCTCCTTTGGGGGCTAGCGTTGTATAAAACTTCCCCAGAGGGCACCTGTCACTTTCTCAAGCCTGAGGTCCAGCTTGGCTCCAGCTCAGTCCATCTGGTGCTGGGTCCTGACATGCTGAGTGCTCTGAGTCTCTGGACCAGTCTTGTTTTATCCTAAAGTGAAACTTTCTTCCCTTGCATGGTGGTATTTTTTTTGGCTCTGAGTCCCTCCTTGTTTCTCCTGACTCTCCGTCCTTGGTGGTTTCCTTCAGCTTCAGCCACTGTGGTAGGAAGAACAAGCACATCCCAAGGGGTTCCAGGCCTAGGGGTGGCCATAAACACTCATCCTTTGCCATAGTGCTTGGGCTCCAAGCCTGTGCCTAAGAGGTCCTCGCAGGGCTTCTAGGTCATTGCACAGAGAGCTGGAGGTACGTGGTCATGGTCACTCAGTATCTCCTCTCTCTTCTGGTTTTTTTTTTTCCTGAGATAAAATACTGGACACCCAACGTTAAAGGGAGAGAGGTTTGTTTAGCTCACAGTTTTTAGAGGTTTCAGTCCTTAATCAGTGAGCTCCAAGGCAGGGTGGTGTGGCAGAGGGGCACTGCAGAGGAGAAATCGTTTGTTGCAGGCAGAAAGCAAAAACAAGCAAGGGACAACTATAGCTCTTTCTATCCCTTATGTAATTATTTAGGGTCTCACTAAGCAGCTTAGACTCATAGTGATCCTCTTGTTTTCAGCCTCCCCAGCACTGGTATTATAGGTGTGTACCACCATGCCCTGTCTCTGTGGCCAGCTCAGTGTGTGGCTCTGGGGATTGAATCTATCCCTTATATCTTATCCGGGCTATCTAGTGTGGGCAGCACTCACATCCTTAACCCTAGTGCCTTTGACCTTAGAGTGGGCCCATGAATCCAACCCAGTGTCACATACTGAGGTCCAGTCATCTCTAAAAAACCCCCAACTATGACTGCATGAGGCTTTGGGGGGCATCTAAACACAAGCCATAACACCATTCTCCCTGACCATCGGGGCATGGCTATGGGGACCAAAGATGAAGGTCACGTCATATGAGAAGCTTGGTCTCAGCAGTTGGAGTACCAGACCTTGGGAGTGCCAGGTCTAGGGTCTGTGGACTTCTGTGTGTAGGGAGATGGTGTGGATGAGGCTCTGCAGGCCGGGGCAGATGGGGTGGAGGACAGCTGGATATTTTGCACAGAGCTCCTGCCCCAGGGAGCAGGTGGTATAGACAGATCCCTCTTTTTGTTAAAAGAGGACCAACAAAGTCAGGCTGCAGGGACAAAAGTCTCTTGGAGTGGGGAGAGAGCTCTGGCCCTTCCTGTCCTTACTCCTCCATCTTTCTCTGGCTCATTCCATGCAGCTCCTGCTTTTATTTCTTCTTTCACACCCTTTTCCAATTTATGTTCTCTCGCTGTATTTTATGGGTCCTCATTAAGCCACCTTAAATCCCATCAGGAATGATAGGGGAGGAGGCCGGGCATTTTTGAACATCAGAAATAAAATGCCTTAGACTGGCAGGGCTTGAGACAAGCTCCACATGCTGCCTGACTCCTGTGGGCTTGGGGAGGGGCTGCTGAGAGGGAGGGAACTGGCTTCTGGGTGACCTGAGCCTCCTCAAGCTGCCACCAGGAAATATCTGTCCATAAAGACATCTTTTATGGGAATGCATGCTAGGATTCGCAAATGAGATGGACTCTGTATCGGCTGCTGCCCACAGTACCCCTGGGAAACGTCTCAAAGAAAGCTGTGGTGCCTCAGGCAAGAGATTAAAGGAGCCCATGTCCTGCCCAACGGGCGGTGCCCCAGTGTGTGCACCCGCTCTTCATCCCAGGCGGGGGGCCTCACTGCATGGCCTAGGTGTGGCCTAGGTCAGGGCAACTGCAGTGGGGCATCTGCTCCCTCAGGGGACATTCATGCACACTGCAGACGGATGAGACTGCCACAGGTTGGCCCCTGTGTTTGACAGCGCACTTTGTTTCCTTGGTGCTGGAGATCCTTCCCCTCCACCCTCTTGTCTCTTTCTCTTTCTTTTTAGACAGGGTCTTGTTGTGTAGCTCATGCTGGGCTTGGATTTATAATCCTTCTGCCTCAGCCTCCCAGAGAGCTGAGATTACAGGCATGGGCCTGAATGGACACTCCAACCCAATCTCACTCCTGAGATGCCCTCGCCACCTTGCTGGTGACTTTGTAAAGTTGACTTTATGCCTTGGATTCCTACGTCCAAGGGTAACTGTTTGACATGTAGAAGACACGTGTGTGTGTGCATGTGTGTCCTCTGCAAAACAAATACAATCCACATACATGGGCTTAGATCAGTGGTGGCAAACCATGCCACAGTGGGCCATTTGAAAGCTCTAAAACATTTGCCATCACAGGCTTAGATGAATTTAAACCACTCATTCTCTTGCCAGCTGTTTCCTGGGTGTGTTCCCTATACCTGGTGTTGCCCTACACATTTGTGTATGTGTGTGTGTGTGTGTGTGTGTGTGTGTGTGTGTGTGTTGAGGGGGGGACTGGAAAACTCCTGTCCTTTGTATTTTAGTATAAGGGACAGGCCACACACAAGGCCAACCAGTAACACATATTGAATGCCAGTCAACAGTAAGTGACAGAACAAGTTTCGTGGGGAAGGGGAGTCTGGGGGTACAGTAGGAAGGGAGGCCAAGGAGACCCACAGCTATGAGGCACAGTGTTAGGAAAGAACAATCTGGAAAGAGATGAGAATGACCTTGTGTACCAGGTGGGAGTGGGGTGGCCCTGGCACGTGTGAAGGGCAGCAAGGGCAGGTGGGATGAACACAGGAAGAGAAAGGACAGGTTGGGTGGGGACAGGAAACTGAGGAGGGCTGGAGGGAGTGGAGGGACTTTGATGGTGACTAGGAGCTATGGTTCTGGGAGGAGTCAGGACAAAGGCCAGACAAGATCTAGCCTGGGCTTTAATAGGACCTTGGCTGCTGTGAAGAGCGCAGTCCTAAGAGGGACAGAAAAGTTCCTGAGATACTGATAGGGAGGCGTCCAAAGCCCTCTGAGGGAGATGCTGCTGGCAGCAGGTGACATCAGACTGATGGGCTGACAGGTTGGAGGGGGCCATCAGACAGAGGAGAGGAGCTGAGAGGGCCAAATTTGAGATTGTTTGGTTTACTTATGAAGTAAACTTCCACAATACAACTTTAGCCCACTGGAAATGTACTATTTCATGGTAGTTGCTACATTTACAATGCCATTCAGTCCTCATCACTATCTTATTCTAACCCATTTACACAACACAACCCAGTGTGCATCAGGAGTTTCTCCTCTCCCTCTGCTGGCCAGGATACTGCTCACCTGCTCCTGTCCCTGAGGGCTGACCACCTCTGACCTTCCCTATAGATGGAATTATGCAATAGATGTCTTGTGTGAGCGGCTCATTTCACCTGGTTTAATGTCCTCTAGTACCCATGTAACAGCATGAGGCAGGATTTCTCTCCTCAAAACTGATGAATATTCCACTGTACACATGTCCCATCCTGTGTGCTTCCAGTAATGGCCATTTGTGTTGTTTCCACCTGTTGCCTCTTATGGAGAAGACTGTGTAAACACTCATGTAAGGTTGTGTTGGCACTCCTGTGTTTGGTTCTTTGGAAATGTGTACACTGGCAGTGGAGGGCAGGGTCCTGGTGGGAGTGGGGGGATTCTGTACTCAGCTTTCTGAGGAACTGCCAAGCTGCTTCCTATGGAAGATGCCCATTTTACATTCCTTCAAGCACTGTAGGGGCCCCCAGCTCCACGTCTCTGATGATGCATGATGCCCATCTCAGTGGATGCTAGGTAGCATGTCCTTGGGGCTCTTAGATTTGCATTCTCTGGTGACAAATGGTGTAGAGCCTTGTTCATGTGCTTGTGGGTGATCTGGGAGCTGGGTGTTTGGCCCAAGGAATCAGGGGAAGGATTTGCTGGCAAACTAGGTGGGGGAGAATGTGGGACAGGGCTCTGCATGGCACACTGATTTGATGTCCCTGAGTGGAGCATCCAAGTGGCAGCTGACTGTGAGTCAGGGCCTCCAGGGGTGGCCTGTGCTGGAGGGATAAATGTGGGTGTGATCTGCATCAGTAGTTTGTCCTGCTGGGCCTGCGGATGAAGTCTCCTTCTTCTATCCCAACATGGAGTTCCAAAGAAGGAACCCCACAGGCCAGGGGAATCAGTCCCAAACATTGTTTATGCAACTTGCTTATAGCACTGCAATGTCCTTGGCTGCAGGGAGAGAGAAAAGGGTATCTGTTAGGTCTGCTGCAGGTGGGCTGAGGGATGTGGTGTGTGGAAGGGTTTAAGAGATTTGGATGTATACCTGTAATCCCAGTGCTTGGGAGGCTGAAAACAGGAGAATCATTATGAGTCCCATCTATATAGTGAGACCCTGTAGACCCTGTACTTAAAAAAAAAAAAAAAAAAGATTTGGCTCAAGACCAGGGCCAGTTTGTTTCTGTGTTTTAAGCAACAATCTGGGTCTCAGGATTTTCCAGGCCCCCACTTGGCTCCATACCTTCTGGGAAAAGCCTGTGACTGGCCAGGTCTTTGAGCAACAAAGGCACTCAGTGATTTGTGGTCAGGACACAAAAAGCCAAGGAGAGGAGTAGGAGACCTCGAAATATGAAAGTATGGAAAACCCCAAGGTGGAAGGCATTAGGTAGGCCCCGATACTAGAGAGTCTGGACCACAGGAAGATGGAGAAGGAGCCAGCAGAGTGGAGGAAAGTTGGTAAGCACAGGCCCCTTGAGGACCCTGGGGAATTTCTAGAAAGGAAGGGTGGCACCTGAGTCCCACACTGCAGGTGTCAGGGATGGGACTGACATACACCAGGAGGAGGCAGGAGGAGCAGAGGTAGTGGGAGGCTGGAGACCACTGTCCAGGGGCTTCAAGGTCTTGCTGGGGGCAGTGGGGGCAAAAGTAGGTGGCACTGGAAGGAGACTGAGATTAAGGGATAGGAAAATGAGAAGTTGATGGCAGTGATCAAACAGAGAGGAGAAACCTCATGACACAGGAGGAGGGACTTGGACAGGTGTCCTGGAGCCCGAGAGAGGCTAAGGATGTGGCCAGGAGGCCTGTAGAAGCCCTCGGTGAGGACTCCCTGGCTGAGAGGGAGGGAGGTGGGAGTGGGTGGGGTTGATGTGCATGGTGGTGGGGGCAGTGGCTGATGATGGGCCTGCCAGGGAGCACAGCTGGCTGTGCTCTCTAGGTGACCACAGGATCTATATTTGGGGAAAGACATTTAGTTACTCTTCTCTTGTTGCTGGGACAAATGCCCGACCCTCAAAATGAGGGAAGGAAAGGTTTATTTTGCTCACAGTTACTGGAGGTTTCAAGACACTGGAGGAGAGGCTGGGGTGCTGCAGTGTCCAGGATGACCCTCTCCACATCTCTGAGAAAGCACAGGCTAGCCAGTTTAACGGGTCACGTGTCTCTGGCCCCGCCCCTCAAGTCCCTCACTGGTCCTCTGGCCACGCCCCTCTAGCCTCACCCTGCCGCTCAAGCAGCGATTGCCCATGATTTACGTGAGGCTTTGAGGGAACAACTAGATACAGACCATAACAGACACATATCATCCGAAGCTGCATAACGTGCGGAGGCACCTCTGCCCCCACAAAGCCATTGTCTCCTCTTAAGAACCAGAAGGACTTTGTGCAACTCTCTTTCACACAGTGTTTTCCAACTGGATCTTCTTGGTCGTTAGGCACGTCTGCATGGTCCAAAAAAATTTTTTTTTCTTTTTTTT
>NW_004524760.1:681342-691281 GCF_000260255.1 Octodon degus | reverse complement strand
CGGCCCACGCTGTGCCTGGGCTGGGACTGGTCCCACCAGCGCAGGGTAGCAGGAAGCTCTCCACACACTCACCGGATCTGGGCTAGGACTGGGTCTGGGGGTTCCCGGAAGTTGGCAGAAATTCCTACTGGGCGGGAGGGGTGGGGAGGTACGGCGGAGTGGTGGGGGGCGGCCCACGCTGCGCCTGGGCTGGGACTGGTCCCGCCGGCGCAGGGTAGCAAGAAGCTCTCCACACACTCACCGGACCTGGGATAGGACTGTGTCTGGGGGTTCCCGGAAGTCAGCAGAAATTCCTCAAAAAAAATTTTTTTTTTGACACCTACCAACAGCTGTTTTATTTTGTATAGACACACGCAGTTCATGCAATGCTGCCTGCATTGGATGCAATCGTTGGTCACAGGTCTGCACATTCCTCTGCCACCAGCCCTGTGATGGCAGAACCCTTCATCTAGCCTTTGTTGTTCACTATGACCCCTGCATTGTCTTCAAAATACAGAAACATCCCATCTTTCCTCTGGTACGACTTCCGCTGTCGGATCACCACTGCAGGATGCACCTTCTTCCTGAGCCCTGGTTTGCCCTTCTTCACTGGCCATCACCATGTCACCTCACCAGCAGCAGGAAGTCTGTTCAGTTGCCCTTCGATGCCCTTCACAGAGATGATATACAGATTTTTGGCTCCTGTGTTGTCTGCATAGTTGATCACGGTTCCCACCATAAGACCCAAGGAGATCCGGAATTTTGCACTGGAGGACTCACCATGTCCTCGCTTGGACATGTTGGACGCTGAAAAGAGACTCCAAAAATTCTTCACAGAAATTTTCTATTTTTTTTTTTTTTTTTCAAGACTGGGCATTGAGCTCAGGCCTTCACATTGAGTTGTCTCATCAGCCCTTTTACAATATTTAATTTTGAGACAAGGTCTTGTTAAATTACTAAATTGCCTGAGCTGGGCTTGAACTTGTGATCCTCTTACCTCAGCCTCCGTAGAATGCTGGGATTACAGGTGTGCACAGAAGTTGTTACACTAAATAACAGAAATACTCCATTCTGGCCCACCTGGATGACCACCCGTGGTGCACAATGCCAAGGGACTGTGTGGTTGCACGTGTTTGTGTTTGGGAGGACACTGGAGTATTAGGCATGGCAGGTAATGAGAGCAGCACAAAGGCTGAGCTTCTGGGTGTGGTTCCCATGGAAACCCAGCCATGGAGGGATAACGGACAGAACCTGCTGTGCTGCTGTTGAGCACTGGTTGACTTAGTTTCAGAACAATAACATCATCCCTTAAATTAATTTAGTGATGCTTGAATTTTACTGGGCACTTTTTGTTTGTGTTTAATTTGTATATTTGTTTTGGTTTATAGTTCCGAAGAACTACAAACATAGCTCTTATGTTTGTCTATATTTAAGTAAATTATAAAAAGTTATTTAACAAATGTTGCCAGGAAACTGGAAATAAAAGTGCAAATGACTGAAGTTGAATCTTTATGTTAGATTCTCTATAAAAGATAACTCAGAGGGCCAGGGAGATATCTCAGTGGTCTAAGCTCCTGCTTGGCAAGTGCAAGGACCCAGGTCGATCCCTACTACTGCATGCCACTGAAACAGGGTGTGGTGGCTCACATCTATAATCCCAGTGCTGGGGAGACTGAGACAGGAGGATCACTATGAGTCTGAGCTGTGAAGTAAGACCCTGTACCAAATAAATAAATAAATAAATAAATAAATAAATAAATCTTTAAAAAGTAATATAAAAAAGATAACTCAAAATTGATGAAAGTGCTGGGTATGGTGGTATAGGCCTGTAATCTCAGACTCTGGCAGGCTGAGTCAGGAGAACTGTAAGTTTGAGCTCATTTGGGGTAATTTAGTGAGTTAACAAGATCCTTTCTCAAAATAAAAAGTAAAAACAGGGCTGGAACTTGGGATGTAGCTCAGTGGAAAGAAAATCTCAGAAAAAAATGAGAGAAAATCTTCATGACATTGGATTTGGCCATGACTTCTTGGATATGGCAGCAAAGGCATAAGAAATAAAACAAAAATAGAGGCCTGCTTGTAGCTCAGTGATAGAGCAAGCACATGCTTAACATGCAGAGGCCTTGAGCTCAACCAAACCTAGAAGAACCGCATTAAAAGAACAAAACAAAACAGAACAAAGCACCCCCCCCACAAACCATGGTGTACCAAAAGATCTCATAAACAAAGTGAGAAGGCAGCACACAGAATGGGAACATATGTTTGGAGGTCATATGTCTTATAAGGACATATGTTGGGGTTTACATCTAAAATATCTCCTAAAGCCTCATTTGCTCTGAGCTGGGGCTTTGGGGAGTGACTGGGTCATGAGTAGGATAACTGGATCAGTCCACCAATCTGATTAGCATGGTTCTGGGTGTGGCCGAGTGGGTTTACTGACAATTAAAGACCAATCCTGGGTATGAGAGGTACCAACAAGTAGGCTTATAGCCTGATTTGAATGAAAAGGGAGAGTAGATGACCAGTTTTATGTTATGTGTATTTCACCACAAGAAGATATTTTTTATTGTAATTTAAATCACCCCTGGGAAGGAGTTCACTGAGACTTCCAAACTGCCCAAGGGGTTGTGGTCTTACCCAAAGTCTCTGGATAGAGCATGTGGGTAGCCCAGCCCCTCCGCAGGTCTGTCTGTGGCTGCAACAAGTGCTGGGGGGAGGATACAGCTTGGGGCTCCCCAGGATGGGGATGAAGGAACACCTGATGCTCTTCTCTGTTCCTCTCTGGAGGAGCCGGACTCAGGTGACAGCAGGGACAGGATATTTGGGGAGCACTCTCCTCTCCCTTGGGGTGCTCCATACCTTCCTGGGACCCCTTGAGGGCCCTGAGGCTATCCAGTCTTCTGCCTGGGCCATGATGGGCAAGTTTGGGTGAGGGTCAGGATGCAAGAAGGAGTGAGCACTGCAGTCTGCTGTTGCCCCAGCCGGTCTTGGCCCGCATGGGAATAAAAATGTAGGCTGTGGGGCCAGGTTGGGCAGGGTCCTGGGAAGAACAGCAGGGGCAGCTCTTTTAAGGAAGCCCCTCTCTGAGACTGGGATAGGTTTCTGGTCCCCTGGGTTCTCAGAACCCCACTCTTCATGCTCTTTAGCACCAGGGGCCATCCCCTCTTCCACTCTTCTGTCTCCTAGCCTTTTCTTACTCATCAGTTCTTTCTGCTTTACCCACAAATACCACCAACACTAAATCAGCGCCAGGAGCTACCTTTTCCATGGTGTTCACTTGATGCCTGTTCCAGTCGTACTGAAAACCTATGAGTTTGGCAAATGAGTCACCTGAGACTCAGTTTCCCTGCCTCCTGAGGGGCACACCAGTACCCCTCTTCAGGATGACCAGGAGGCGTCTTGCACCTGGCACCCTCTGGCATTCACCCCCCTTTCTTTCCTCTGCTCTGTCAGATTGCTTAGCATTTCTATTCATCTCTGCTTTGTACCTTCAAATCATCTGCAGCCTTGACAACCTCATCACCCGCAGCCCCCAACTGCAGGTGACAAAATTGAATGAGGCTCTGAGGTCATCTTTCTAGGCTTCAGAATGTGGAGTTGTGATGTCTCTTTGCTCCCCAGTGACGTCTTTCTCCAGCAATATGTGGGAGGTTTCTAGGTGTGAGATTGTCAGAGAGCAAAGTTTCCTTGGTTTCAGGTTACCATGGAGTAATTGTGTGAAAGCCAGGTCGGGGCGTGGGTCATTGTGCCCCAACCTACACAGCATCCATTGTGTGGCACTTTGGGAGTCACTTTCTGAGGAGCCAGGCAGCCTTTTGAGGAGGAAAGCCAGGATGGGAAGCTGAACAAAAACCTTCCAGGCTGATTTGCTGGAGGAGCCCTGACCAGTCAGGTCTCTTCTACGTGTGAACAATCTCACCCTCCTCCTGAGGTCACAGAATCCCGTATCTCTAAGTGCATGGGCTTCTTAGGCACGATTCCCAAGTACAGCTCTTTGAGGATGAAAGCTAGCAAGACACGTTTGGAGGTAACTCCATTCTGACTTAAGGGCTACAAATAATTCTAGCTCTTGGATTGGTCGTGTGGGCCACTGGTTTTGCCACCTGAGTCACCTTATGTTAGAAGTTGCTAGATTTTTCTCAACTCTCTGCCTGTAGAAGTTCGGGAGTCTAGAGCTAGCTTCTCTGTCCGATTCAGTCCAAATTAGCAGTGTTTGTTAGTTCGTTTGTTTGTTTGAATCTTTCTATGTAGTTTAGGCTGGCCTTGAACTTGAGGAGATCCTCCTGCTTCAGCCTCCCAAGAGCTGGGATTACTGGCAAGTGCCACTACACCTGGTAAACAATGTTTCTGCTAGTGAGATTCTTGTCAGAAAGTTTTTGGATTTCCTATGAAGCTTGTTGCAATTTGGTCCTTTGTACAAATGCTTTTGAACCCAAAACAAAATAAAGTAAAATAAACACCCCAAATGACACAATAACCAAAAAGCCAAAATTGCTTTGACATAGCCTTCTCTACCTTGGCACTCTGCAGACATGGCTGAGGGATAATACCTTTAAGCTTAGAATTTTGCTAATCCACTGAATGATTCTCTGAGGCACCCTCTACATTTTCTGGGGATGTAATAAAGGCATTTGCAGTCACTCCCTGGGGACATAGGGACCATGAATATGCTTTTTTTTTTTTTTTTTTTTTTTTTTTTGGTGATCCTGGGGATTGAACTCAGGCCCTTGTGCTTGCCAGGCAAACGCTTATTCTACTGCACTATGTCCCCAGCAGGGACCATGGAGTATGGCAAGGAGGCTTTGTGTGGAAGGATGGAGTTGGAATCCATGTGGCTGAAGAGTCTGTGTTGTGGGTGTGGAGAAGTTAAGCCAAGACAGAGGCCTCAGAGCAGACCTCCCTGCTTGGAGATTCAGCTCTTCAAATCGTGAAGTGAGTGGTGTGTGTCAGACTATTTATAGTCTTTATTTGTTTCCCTCCCTGAGAATATTCAGACATATCATGGTGGAAACAGTAATATGTTTGATTACAGGGCACAGCTCGGGGCCCACTGAGAGCTTTACATAATACACTATATATGCATCATGTCATCTTCCTAAATTTTGCAGAATATGTAGCCCCAGGACTTTCAGAGACAGGCTGTGGAGCTATAAAAACACAGACCTCAGGGCTGAGGATTTAGCTCAGTGGGAGAGTACTTGCCTGACACATGTGTTTTGGTTTTTTTTTTTTGTTCTGAATACCTTCAGGGCAGGTTTGGCTGGCTTGAGTTGTTGGATTCGAACCACAGCAACCTGAGCCTGACTGCTTTGTTGAAGCAGCCACTTAAAGAACTGAGCTAAGGGGCAGGCCCCGAGGTCACGGGTTTGATTTCTTACAGGGCAAAAACCCAAAACAAATAACAACAAAACAGGGCAGGGGAGATAGCTCAACAGTCTAAGTGCCTGCCTGGCAAGCACAAGGATCTAGGCTTGAACACTGGTACTACATGCCATGCTGGCCCTGTGCTGAGTTGGCTACAGAAACTGGGCATGGTAGTGCACATCTATAATCCTAGCTCTGGGGAGGCTGAGACAGGAAGATCACTACGAGTGTGAGCTGCATAGTGAGACCTTGTACCAAATAACTAACTAACTAAATAATTTTTTTTAAACAACAAAACACTAACTTTCTTGGGTCACCCTAGGGGAGTGGTGGCCAACCTACGGCATGCTCGCTGCAGCAGGGTATTTGTATCACTGAAAGCTCTACAAATATTTGCCACCATTGCCTTAGGATTACAAGAAGAAATATACATGTGTGCTGGGCTGCTGAGTAGCTGCTCAATAACAGCAACATTTTACCATCTGTTGACACCTGGATTTAGGAGATAGGTATGCCCTGGCATTCAAAAAAGACACTTCCCAGGTAAGAGAAGAAGAAGGACTGTACAGGGAGGTGATGTGGCCACGTGGTGCCAAAGGGAAAACGGGCTCAGCCTTGGGCAGCGTCCCTGAGGCTAGCGCTGCTTGAGGCGCAGCACCCACTTCTCAGTGAATGGAGCCTTCTTCTGGAAGCCAACGAGGAGCATGATCCTGGCCAAGCTGACCTGCCTGATGCAGCTCTAATCTGGCCCTTGGATCTCTGACTGGAGGGAGGTATGAGATCTGGGGATGCTTGGAAAAGGAAGCCAGTTAGTGTGTATTTTCATTTTTGGGGGGTCCATCAGCTAGAATTGTTGGGCTGTAGGGCGACTCTATTTTGAATGCTCTGAGGAAGTGTCAGACTGTTTTCTGAAATGACTGCATCATTTTACATTTTCACAGCAGCATAAAAGGGTTTTAATTTCTCCACATCTTTGACATTACCGTTATTGTCTGGCTTTAAAATTTATAGTCACCCTAGTGGGTGTGAAGCACTATTTCATTGTGATTGAAGTTTGTATTTCTCCGATGGCTGTGGTATTGAGCCCCTTTCCATGTATTTATTGGACCTTTGTATATCTTTTTTTTTGAGAAATACATGTTCAGATCTTTCTTTCTTCCTTCCTTCCTTCCTTCCTTCCTTCCTTCCTTCCTTTCTTTCTTTCTTTCTTTCTTTCTTTCTTTCTTCTTTTGTACTAGGGATTGAGTTTAGGACCTCGACTTGGCAGGCAGGCACTGTGCTGCTGAGCCTATTTATTTATTTATTTATTTATTTATTTATTTATTTATTTATTTAGACAGAGTGGCATTATGTAGTTCAGGTTGGCCTTGAACTCACTATATAGCCCAGAATGGCCTTGAACTCACAGCAATCCTCCTGCCTCAGCCTCCTGAGTACTGGGATCACAGGTATGAGCCACCACATCTGGCACAATTTTCTGATTAGATTACTTGTCTTATTATTAAGTTGCAAGGATTCTTTATCTATTCTGGATAACAACCTTTTATAAATGTAAATGACCTGCAAACTTTTTTTCTATTAACATGAAGTGTCTTTTTACTTGCTCAGTGTCTTTTGAAGCACAAAAGTTGTGCATTTTATGATGTCTTAATTAATCAATCTTCTGTTGCTTGGGCTTCACTGATGTCTTTAAGAAACTATTGTCTAATTCAGGGTCATAGAGATTTCTACCTCTGTATTCTCTCTCTCTCTCTCTCTCTCTCTCTCTCTCTCTCTCTCTCTAGTAGACATGGAACCCAGGGCATTTACACTAAAGCATGTCCTTAATGCTCTTTATTAATTTTTAAATTTTGAGGCAGAGTCCTTCAAAGTTATTAAGTTGCCTATGCTGGGCTCGAGCTTGCCATCCTGCATCAGCCTCTGCAGTGCTAGGGTTGCAGGCCTGTGCTGCCTGGCTCCATCTTCCTTGTTTTGTATATGGAAATCTAGTTGCCCTGTACCATTTGTTCAAGGCCATTCTTTCTCCAATGACCTGCATGGCCTATATTGAGACTCTTGCTAAATTCAATTAAAGGCAAGGATTTATTTCTGAATCTCAATTCCACTCTGTTGTTACTCTATATTCAATATTGTTTTGGCTATCCTGGGCCCCTTGAGTTTTTACATGAATTTTAGGATTAACCTGACAATTTTTGCAAAGACTCCAGCTGGGATTTTGATAGAGGCTGCACTGACTTGTGGATCAATTTGGAGACTATCGCCATGTTACCAGCATTAAGTCTCCCGAGCCATGAATGGATATGGATGTCTTTCCATTAATTTAGGTTTTTGATTTCTTTCAGAATCACTGTGTAGTTTTTAGAGTATAAAAACTACTTTTTTGGGGGCTAAATTTATTCTAACGTAGTTTATTATTTTTAATGATATTGGAAGTGGAATTATTTGTTAAATTTCAGTTTTGGATTGTTTATTGCAAGTTTTTAGAAGCATAACTTTTAATTTATTTTTATTTTTATTTTTTTGTGGCCTGCTCAGCCTGTCCTGGGGTGGGGCTGGCTCAGCATGTGGTCCTGGGGATCAAACCGTGATCCCTGCGCTTGCCTGAGCTTGCCTAACAGGTGCTTTAGACCACTGAACTATCTCATTAGCCCTTATTTTTTGTTAATTAAGTTTACTGGTACATTTTAGGTATATATAATGATCACATTCATCATAGAGGATTTGTGTTTATATATAATATAGCCTGAGTTTTTCCTATTCCCTTCCCTTCAACTCCTCTCCTCCTTATTTATAAAAGCTGTGTTTCCATTTTTTCCTAAGAACTTACTTTTGTATGATTAATTAATTAATTAATTATCATTTTTTCAGTACCAGGGATTGAACTTGTTCCACTGGGTTTATGTTCTGACTCCTTAGAGACATACTTTTTTTTTTTTTTTTTAGAATCTGGGATTGAACTGATTTATTCCATTGAGCCATCTCCCTGGCCCCTAGAAACATACTTTTAAAACTGCTTTTTAAATATTAGATATTGAATCCAGGACTTCACATGGCTAAGCAAGTGATCTGTCCCTGAGCTAGACCCCTACTACCTGATTTTTATGCTGATGTTGCATCCGTATTGAATTCACTTATTAGTCATAGTTTTTTTTTTTAAGAAACATTTTTTAAAAATTGATACAAGGTCTCACTACACAGCTTGGACTCGATGTGACCCTCCTGTTTCAGCCTTCCAAGTGCTGGGATTATGGGTATGCACCACCACACCTGGTTTTGGGGCTGGCATGTGCCCGGGGTTCGGGGGCTGGCATAGCATGCAGTACTGGGATTGGACTCATCAGGTCCTGTACTTGCCAGGCAGGCACTTAAACCACCAAGCTACCTCTCCAGCCTTAGTCATAGTTTTGTTTTGTTTTACTTTTGGTGCTGGGATTCAACCCCAGAGCCTCAGAGGTGCTAAGAAAGTACACCACCTCTGAACCATGTACCCAGTCCTTTCATAGTCTTCTTTTTTCTCTTTTTTGTGAATATCTTTGGAGTTTTTATGCACAATACCATGTCATCTATAAATAGAGATCATTTTACTTCTTTCTCTCTAGTACTTATAACTTTTATTTCATTTTCTTGCCTAATACCCCTGCTGTAGCTCCAGAGCTGAACAGGGCTGGTGAGACAAGCAGTGTCTCTTGGTCCTGGTCTCAGCGCTGTCTCTGGAAGCTGTTGCTGAGTGAGGGAAGGCCAGGGCACCTGGACTGTCAGCAGTTGGGGTTACGAAGTCATTTCCTGCCTGGTTTCTTGTCTTTCTATAAACTCTGAGTCTACCTCGCTGTGTGTAGCCAGGAGCCAGCAAGTAGGCAGCTACGCTGTAGATTCTACCCATTATTATTGTGGGAGAGAAGTAATTTTGGCAGATTCATTGGGGTTGCATTCTTTGAGTTGTGCTGGTTCCAAAGAGTGCTTTGGGGACCTAGGGCATCCCAGGGAGAGCATGTGGCCTTGCGCCCCGGGGGGACACAACGAAGACCTTATCATACGTGAACCCAGGTGCCTTTTTTGTAAAACTCTGTCCCTCTGTGCTCTGATGAGATGAGACTCAGGGCGCAGATGATGTCTCACAGGTGAGACATTGGCCTGGCCTGGGTTCTCCTCAGAGAGGATGCAGATATGAGCTTTGGATCTGCTTATGGGAAGTCAGAACCCAGAAGCCCCGGGGACTTCCTCGGCACGGCTGGGTGAGCAGCTGCTCAGCAGAGTCAGCAGAATTTCACAGGTGGAGGCCGTGGCTCAGGCTCTGGTCCTGCTTCACTTTGTAGACGAGGCCCAAAGAAGCAGGGACTCTGTCAGCACTGCTCAGCCCTGGGGTCCTCGGATTGCTCAGATCCTGCCCTCTTTGCTATGCCCCTCCCAGGCAATCTGACTCAGCCTTGTGAGATCCACAGGGGCTGCAGACTCTACATGTCCAGGCCCCATGCTCCCTAAAGTTGACTGATCTCAGCCCATATCCTTGGAATCACTGGAAATTTCTCTTCTTCTTCTCCTTCTCCTTCTCCTTCTCCTTCTCCTTCTCCTTCTCCTTCTCCTTCTCCTTCTCCTTCT
>NW_004524760.1:656898-681242 GCF_000260255.1 Octodon degus | reverse complement strand
CTCCTTCTCCTTCTCCTTCTCCTTCTCCTTCTCCTCCTCCTCCTCCTCCTCCTCCTTCTCCTTCTCTTCCTCCTCCTTTTCCTTCTTCTCCTCCTCTTCCTCCTCTTCCTCCTTCTCCTCCTCCTCCTCCTCCTTCTCCTCCTCCTTCTCCTTCTCCTTCTCCTTCTTCTTGAAATTTCTTGAATACAGGTGGTTTCAAACCCACAGTAGAGATATCTGTTGAGGAGGAGCCCGGAGTGGGGACTGTTGCTGGAGCCCTGTCTTTTTACAAAGGAAGAAACAGTGTCCATCCTGAAGGAAAGCTGGTCACTGCCAGTTAAGCCCCCATCTCCTGCCTTGGAGGGGGGCACATGCAGCCACACATGCCCTCCACCTTCTGTCTGCTTCAAACTTTCCCTGACCAAGCATATGGTCTTCTTGAAGCTGATGTCACCCCACAAAGAGGACAGAACCCTGGTAAAGGGTGATTCCCAGTGGAGGGGTTCACTGTTTCTCAGGAGCTAAAATCTGCCATTTCACTGAATGTAGCCCCCAGCTAACAATAGGAGGGGTGGAAGCCAACAACTGAGAAAGTGACCTCTGGTTTTATGAAAGGTGCCTTTGAAATGCCACATTTGTTTTGACGATGCCTGGGCAGCTGAGCTGTACTGTGACAAATGACTCCAGCACGAGGCCACGCTGTCAGGAGCTGTGGGGAATAAAAGGCTCCTTCTCAGTGGCTCCCCTTTAAAATTTTCCTTTTTATTATGAACTATTTCAAACACAGACATGGAAAGAACAGGAGCATGCAGCCCCTTGGCCCTGCCCCACCCAGATGTGACAATTAGCAGGATTTTGTCACTCTCTAGGTCCTCTCTCTCTCTCCTCTCTACTGAAGTATTTAAAATAAATCTCAACTGTAATGTGACTTCACCTCTATTTAATTTCTCTCTCTTGAAAAAAAAAAGGGCCATTTTCTTATATAACCACAAAGCCACCATCACATCTAATAAAATAAATATTAACCACTCGGGATCATCTGGTACCCAGGCCGTAATCAGATTTCCCTGTTTGTCTCAGAGTGGCTTTTTGTACTCTGATGGGCTTGCTGGAATTGGATCCAGAGAAGGCCCAAGGGTGGCATTTTGCTGCCAGTTCTCCAAAGGCCTTTTTGATCTTGGGCTGTTTCTCTTCCTTCTTTTTAAAATTTCATGCTGCTTAGATGGGAGGATACTGGCCCCTCCTCCTGAGGCCTGCCACCCATTCAGGACTCTCCTGCTTGGGTGGAGCCTGGCTGCCCTCTCTCCTCTACCCTTCTCAGACTTGGATGCTAACACTGTGCTGTAGTTTGGTGCTGGGAATTGAACTCAGGACCTTGTGCTTGCCAGGCAGGTGCTTGTGCCACTGAGCTACCTCCCCGGCCCCTGTAGTTTGGATCTTAAATGTCTCCCATGTGTTAAAGGTTTTGTCCCCAGAGTGGCCTAAGTGGGAGGAAGTGGAACCTCTAAGGGGTGGAGATCTTACACACTCAGGAGCCCTTGAAGGACCCCAGCTCTTTCATCTCTTTCTTTTGCTTCTTGGTCTTGAGGTGGGCAGCTTTGTTCTGCTTTGAGCTTCCACCATGAAGCCTTGCTTCACCTAAAGCAGTGAGGCCAATCAGCTGTTGATCAAGACTTTTAAAACTTTGAGCCGAGGCCAGGCGTGGTGTACATACCCGTGAGCCCAGTACTTGGGAGGCTGAGGCGGGAGGACCGCTTTGAGTTCAAGGCCAGTCTGGGCTACATAGTGAGACTCTGGCTCAAAACCAACCAGTAAAAAAACAAAAACAACAAAAAATTGAACCAAAATAAGCCTTTTCTCTTTCTAAATTTTTTTTTTTTTTTTTTTTTTTTGAACCGGGGATAGAAATCAGATCCTTGCGTTTGCCAGTCAAGCACTTATCCTACTGAGCCATCTCCCCGGCCTTCTCATTCTAAATTGACTATCTCTGGTATTCGTTATCGTAATGGAAAGCTGACTAACATACGACAGACGTCCAGTTACGACTGGGTTCAGTTTGCACAGGGTCAGTCCTGATCAGGGCTGCTGTGTCCTACCACACCACAGCAGGAGACACATTGGCACTTTGTCTCTCCTTTAGTAATGCCAAAAGGGATCTGCGGGTTCAGAGGGTGATAGCCTGACCCCTCCATGGTAAAATGCCTTGTTGGGGAGCTAGTTGCCAAAGATAGTTGTCCAGTGAGTCAGACCTTCCAGTAGGCACCCGCTATATGAACCCTCCCCTTAAATCTGGTGGCTCTCTGACTGGCTTTGGTCCACTGGAATGTGTGATCTCCGAGCCAGCTCACCAAGAGCCTGTGGTGGCTAGGTACGATGGTGCGTGTCTGTAATCCCAGTATGTGGGAGGCTGAGGCAGGAGGATCTCTGTGAGTTCAAGGCCAGCCTGGGCTACATAATGAATTCAAGGCCAGCCTGAACTGCATAGCAAGACCTATCTCAAAAAAAAAAAAAGCCTGTGGCTTCTTAGTAAGAACCTCACTCTGAGGAGAACCAGCTGCTGTGTAAAGGGTGTGGCTATTCTGAGACTGCCATGTTGTGAGGAGGCCCAAGCTGGATATCTATATCTGTGTATGATATATTCTATAGTAGTATATTAAATATTATACATTATAATATATTATGTATATTATATATGATATAAGAGAGAGAGACAGAGAATCACCAGTCATCACCATTTCTGCCCCTCAGTCCTGAGCATGGTGAGGCCATCTTGGCTATCCTCCATGCTGTCAGCACCAGCCTTTGCTGCCATCTGGCTCCACCTGCATGAGAGACCCCAGGTGAGCGCTGAGAAGCTGAGCCCAGGCAACTCTGAACACAAGTGGCAAATGGCATTGTTGTTCAGTCACCATATTGCCGGGGGGATTGCTATTAACTAGGACACTCATCAACGTTTCCTTTCAATGTTCCAACCATTGCCTGAGCCAGTGATTTTATTGGAGGCTATAAAATGACTTTCTGATTCTCTTTCCTCTCACATTTATTTGTAGGAATTCTTTCCCTCACCAACTAGGGTTCCTCGGTTCCCCTGAAATATAGTCTCTAGATAATGTGCAGGGAAATCATAGATTCTTTCTTCTTCGCTGGTGGTCCAGTGCCCTCTGAGGAGTGACTTAGCCTTTCTTGGACTCATGGCTCAAACCAAGGCAAGAGAGAGAAAGATGGAGACAGATGAGAAGATGCCTGAGGAAAGTGAACAGGGAGCTCAGTTTCCAAGGAAACCACAGGTAATCATCAGGCTGTCGGAGGTTCATTCTTTCTTTCCCTGTTAAAAACCAGATGCCATCACCTTCTCAGCTAGCCAGATGCTTGGGCAGGCACCAAAATGGGTCCTAATGGGGACACAATGAGCTTGAAGAGCAACAGGGTGGCTGCTCCTCTCTGCGGCCGCTTCCTCTCATGTGCCCTGTGAGTCCTTGCACCTTCCTCTTGGACATAGACCCTTGCCCCAAGTCTCCTCAGGCCATGAGGAGTGTCTGGTTCTGGGGTGAGGGCTGCACCCAAAGTTGTCTTTCCAAGAGCTCCAAGGGACAGGATGCAGTATCTGCTGTGGTTTAAAGTCCCCCTCTTAAACTTGTGCTAAAATTTAATTGCATTTGTAACGATATTAACAAGTACAGGTCTTTAAATGGTGATTGGATTAGGAGGGCCCTTGTGAATGGATTGGTGTCATGTAGGAGCTGGAGAGTTATTGTGGGATTGGTTCTGATAAATTCAATGAGTTCTGCCCAATTTGCTCCCCTCTCCTCCCTCCCTCCCTCCCTCCCTCCCTTCGTTGCTTCTTTCCTTCTGTCCCCTTCTGTCTTGTCTCTACTTTCTTCCCCTTCCTCCATGCTATGACTCAACAAGACTCACGTTATGGTCCCTGCCAGGTGTAATCCCCTGATCTCCTGACTAGCCCTCTCAGTCTCCAGAACTGTGAGCCAAAGAAACTTCTGTTACTTATGGTTTACGCAGCCTGGAGTATTATGTTATAACTGTAGAAAATCAGTCAAGACACTGCTTTGCTCAGAACTCTGTCTTGGGCCTTCATGTGTGAGAACATCAAGATTAAGCCTCCTGCCTGGTCCTAGGGTACAAGATGGCAATCCAAGCCCTGATCCCCTAGAAACAAAACAATGACCTGTCTGTGTCTAGTGACCAGAGGTGATGCAGAAGATGCCTGGCTGTGGGGCGTGATCTGGTTGGGTTGCTTAAGGGCTACACTGCTGTGTGCCTGACATGGGTTGGGGTCAGCTGAGCTCTGCCAGCACAGAGCCTCACAAATCCTCAGGAAAGCCCTTCAAAAGGGCTACTTCACCTCCATTTCACAGGTGTAGAAACAGAGGTGCAGAAAGATCATCTAAAGCACCTGATTTGTGGAATAGGGTTTAGATCTAGCCTAGCTGGGAGACCTCCGGCAGCAGTGTGTCTTTATTTTAGTGTTTAACTCCATTTATCTTGCTTTTTTGGTTGACCTATATATGTATAAAGCATCAGCAAGAGTCTGATTCATGGTAGTGGTCTGATTATGACTCAGAAAGATGACAGTGTGGTGGCCATGTTTGGGGGAGCAGGTGCCCCTGTGCGCTGTGGACAGATGTGGCTTTGGGCTCTCTGTGGTTTGGAGCTGCTTCTGAGTCTTCGGCATTTCCCTGGGGAAGACAGCCCTGCTTTGCTGTAGGATAGTATCTGAAAGCATCTGGGTCAACAGATCTGTGGAGGAAATCCCTTTATGCACAATGTGCCCCTTATCAGAAAAGGTGATGGACACACATGTGACTAAGTAACCAGGATCTTGCCGGTGGGGAGTGGGGACATCGTCACCCACTGTGGTTATGTGTTAGAAGGCCAGGGGGCCACATGGCCCAAGGACAGTCAAGTCTGTGCGTGGCACAGCTCACATCAGGGCAGTCACCTGCACCCTTGTGGACAGAGGGATCCCAGGTCTCCAGAGCACTGTCTTCCTTTGGACTGTGGCTCTGACTTTCTGGTGGGTTCTGTTACTTCCCCACCCTTTCCACTCCCTTGTTCTATTATAAACAAATGGCAAATGTCTTCTGGTGCCAGAAATGTCCCACCTCACTGGTGCCAGGAGCCATCTGCTCTGTCCCGTCTCTGCAGGCCACGCCTCCTGGGCTGCAGGTGGTGGTGGGGGAGCCCCTGACAGAAGTGGGGTGTGCACAGCATAGAAGAGCTAGGAATGAAGTGCCACTTGGGTGAGGAGTCCTTGGCAAGGTGGTTGCCTCTGTGAGCTTACTTCATCATCTCTAAAAGGGGACAGTAATTCCTCCTCAGTCCTGGTGCTAATAGGTACTATTTCTGGTTCCCAAGTTTAAAGTGCTGCTTACTCTGACAGGAATCTGCATCCAATTTACCCTGACTCGGGGCCAGAAGACCAGAGCCCTCACCCTCAGTTGGGGTCACCTCTCCAAGAGTGAATGGGGACCTGGCACATCTCACAACTTTGAGGCCTGTTCCAGACCCTTCTCCACGGTCACCTTGGAGATGAACTTTGCCATGACTGTGGTCTCCTGGAGACCTGTGGTTTCCCTACCTCCAGCCTCAAGGTGGCCCCACCTGGGTGGCCTCTCTTGGGACCATGACTGGCCCCTTCCTTAGGTTCTGTGGGACAGGGGCTCTGGGACCTCACTCCCCAGAGCATCTGAGGGGCTCTGCCATTGTCTGGCTCTGGGGATCCTTTCTTTTTTCTCTCCATTCATCAGATATTCCTGGTACAATCTCCTCTCCTCACACATTTGGGTTTTTATAGAAAGAGACAGACGTTCTGGGCAAAGTTTGCTTTTGGCTTATTTATGGGAGACCCCTGAGAAACAGAGAGCTAATGCTTGGCTTCTTTCCGGGACCCAGGGAGGACAAGGTTCTTTGATCTTCATTTGGTGACACTGTGGAGCGTGTGGGACACCTTAGGGCTAGTTTGATGTGCTGTGGTACTGGAGTTCCTAGGAGCTACAAATCTCAGCCCCAAAGGGGTCCAGGCCAGAGGTCTGACTGAGCAGGGAAGTCCAGGCCTTTTTCCTGTCACTTTGTCCTTACGTTCCTTGTGGCAGTCACAGACAATGGTTATAGTCTCTTTGGGTTTATAGAGCTGCTGTAATGGCCTCCCATTGTGGCCTGGGCCTGGCCAGCCTCTGCTACAGCCTCCTTGGAATCTGCCCTTCTCTCTCTCCTGGACAGTCCCCACCAGCACTGAATGCTCACCCCTCACAAACCCAGCATGTTTCAGGGTGCTTCTGCCTGGGATTTCATTTCATCTCCCAATCAGCTTGATGATGCTTGTGATACCCACTTCACAGATGAGAAGGCAGAGGCCCAGCTCACCCTTCTCTTTCAAGGCCGCACAGCTGGCCCCTTAAGCTGAGCCAGGGTTAGTATTCTGTTCACCCAGCCGCAGCTCATTGATTAAGTCCTTTGATTATATTTTGTCCAATCACAAAAGTAATAGTGTCTAGTTAGAGACATAGATTTTGGAAAATATAGAGAAAAAGAAAAACATAAAAGTCACTGTCTTCCCTCCAAAGAGAAAACATATCTATTCCTAGCTCTGTGATTCTAGCAAGACATGTTTCCAGGACCCACCCCAAGTGGTTGAGTCAGTAGGTTTGGGGAGAAGCTAAAATTATACCTCCAACAAGTTTCTGGGTGCTGCTGCTGGTGGTGGTTTGAGGGCCCCATTTTGGGAGTACTGCTGAGCTCAGGGTCACCTCAGTACTGTTGACCTTGGGGCTGGGTGACAGACTGGGCTGAGGGCTGTTCTGGGCATTGTCTCCACCTGCGACAAGCCAGCAACACATTCCTCTTGAGATATGACAATCAACAACACCTGTAGACATTGCTGGATGTCCACTGGCGATGGAAAGACAAACTTGTCCCCAGTAAGCATCCAGGATCTATTCTTACTATCTGTGCCCATTTACATGGACACTGAGATACACCCACCTAACTCATACACATATTTCTTTTTCCTCAAGAATAATGTCGAACTATAAACGCAGTTTTATAACTTGCTCTTTTTCACTGAGCCGCACATTGCCAATTAACTCAGCAATTAGCTCTGCTGGCAGCAAAGAGAAACAGGTTTTCTGTGCACATGACGCAGGAAACATCACCCAGAGGCCACTGTGTGGCTCCAGACCAGGAGGTAGGGAAGAGAGCTGTCCTTTCGTGCACACATGGGGACCTCTGGTTCTGGGGCAGGTGTGGCAGTAACTTAGAAAGCTCTTTTTTTGGCTTCCTCAAGTGCTTTTTTAGCTTGGAAGAAAAATTACCTCTTTTATCACGGTGGATTCCAGAGAAGGAGTGTGGTAGTGGTGGGGCTCAGCTCATCCAGAGTGAGGAGTCCCCTTGGCAGTAAGTGGCTGCGCTGCAATGGTACCGGGCCAGGGCTGCTGCTCCAGTCTCACAGGCAGGTGGCTGCCGGCCATGCAGTCACAGCATAGGCAGCGAAGTGGTTTGCTGCCCTTGTTAGTCCTGAAGTCCCTCTGTCTGCCAGCCTCAGTCTTCACTGGCTCCCATGCCAGGGATCAGCCACTGCCCACCTCTGCCCTGTAGAGGGCTGCTGTTAGGGTTTTTGCCAGGGTTAGGAGGTGCTGACTGGGGAGGGCTACTGAGAGGGGGCCCCAGGGAAGGTGAGGGCCCCTCACTGCCCCCTTCAAGTCTGCCTCTCCAGTGACCTTTCCTCCTCCCTTCCACTGGCCCGTGTAGCTGCCAAAGAGACTAGGTGAAATTAGCTCTGGCTCCATGGGGGCTGAGACTGGTCCAGTGCCATGGGGATTTTATCTGGTTTTGGGAAAGCCCTTCTCTACACCCATGGTGTGCCAGGGCTTGTAGAATTGGCTTGTGAGAATCCGCCATATGCCTTTCTTTTCAACTGTGCTGTCACAGTAGCAGCTTGGTAGGAGTGTTTACACTGCCGGAATTGGCAAATGCTACAAATCAGGGCTTTCTGCCTCCAAGTCGGGGCCCAGCCAACCGTGCAGCACTGGCTCTCTCCCACTAACTGTGACTGATCAGGACTCAGGCCACCCAGCTGCTGAGGATGGTCATCCTATGATCACAGAGGGCTGATGGTTGGACAAAGCCAATGTCTTGAATACAGAGTGCAGAGACAGAAAGAGCATGGCTTTGGGGACATTGTCTGATTTTCTCATTTCTTGAGAGCATCATGACACAGCTTGGCAGCTGGGGTGGATCTCTGAGGTCAATGCAGCACCAGGTCATGACCCTCCATCTGCCCACCACTGTGGAGCCACGCACAGAAAAAAGCTCTCTAGCCTTAAGTATTGCTGGGTGGTCCATCCGCCTCCTCTTCCTCAGGGAAGTTCCTTCCTGAGGGGATAAGATTCTCTTGATTTGGAGGTAACTTATCTTCTCCAGGTCTGTTCCTGGACTCTTAGGAGGGAAGAAAAGAATAGAAGGGAAGGTGAGGGCTGGCCTGTGTCTTGGTGTCTAGAGGGTGGGGATGGGGGGTTCACCTGGGAAACCAACAGGCCATGAGTGAATAGGATAGGCAATTTCACCGCGTGTAATTGGAGTCTCTTATAATTTTCCAAGAATCACTGGTCAAGAATACTTGAACAACTTCTGGCAAGCTCAGCCCTGGGCTGGACACAGGAATCTTCTTTTACTTTTGGCCTGTTTGCCCAAGGTGCTCAGATATCTAGGGCAGAGTTGGGATTGACAGAGTCTTAGAAGGATTTTGGCTTGTTCTCCTGGAATTATCCCAGGAAAGATACGGCAGGCTCAGGTATTCAGAGAGCAAGAATTTCAGAGCAATGCAAACAAGTTCCCTTGCCTCCTCTTTCCTCCTCTGCCCTCCCTCCTATCACCTCTCTCTCCTTTTTCTTTTTCTTTCTTCTGAGAGGTCTCCCAATCCTGTCCATGGGCTTTGGTCTCTTTTGTACCAAAGGAGCAGAGCAAATGTAGTGACTCAGGGGAAAATGGAAATGGCTCAGGGTTAGGAGTGCTTCTGGAAGGAACGGAGGAGCCATTTTCTGCATTCCATTTGAGGGTGTACACAAGTCAGTGGCCTTGGAAAAAGCCTGAAACCAGTTCTATCAGCTTCCATGCAGCTCAAATGGGTGTTCAGGAACTGGTCTTGGTCTTTGGAAAAACCCGTCACAACCAGAGGAAACAGAGTCACTAAAGGTCAAGTGCATCTCCCACCCTCTGGAGAGGGGGTCTTGCTGAGCTCGCCTCCCTTTTATGCCCTGCAGCATCAACCAAGTACCCTTCCCATTCTAGAAATGGACTTCTCTTGGCCCTTGGGACACTTCTGATGGACCTTGGGTTATTTCTGGTTTTTCCAAGGGCTGAGGGCTCGCTTCTTCCCTCCAAGTCCCCCCTGGTAGCATCATTGGATGTCTTGTCCTCTACAGGGGCATCACCAGGGATTTCATCTTTGCTGTGATTTCAGCTTTATTTTTCTCTGGAACAGAGGGGTGGACAACCTTGGGGGTCTGAGTTCTCCAGGGCTGAAACTGTCCCCCTCCTCCCACAGAAAGAACACTGGCAGCCACTTATTGGCTGCAGGGCTTGTGGGGGAGATTTAGGGACCTTGAGGACCGATGGGTCACAGTGGCAGTGCAGTGGCAGAGAAGTGATTGGAGGCCTGGTTTGCATGATGGGATGCTCTTATGATTTAGATCCAAATTGTCCTCCAGAGAATCGTGGGTGTGGAAGATGGCTAGGTCATAAGGCTGCCCTAAGGATCTGAATGAACTGTTTGGAGGTAGGGCTGTGACCTGGAAGAGTAGATTCTTTTTTTTTTTTTTTTTTTTTGAAGGATCTACAGGGCCTACAGGGTCTCACTACACAGATCAGACTTATAGTGATTCCTCTGTTTTTCAGCTTCCCAAGTGCTGGGGTTACAGGTGCATGCCACCATGCCCAGTCTAAACATCTCAGCATGCCCCGGGGGTAGGGCCAGCACAGCAGGCTGGGGTAGAAGGGTAGATTCTTGTCTCTGGCTCCTCCCTTCTCTCTCTGTTTGTTTGTTTGTTTGTTTGTTTCTTTCTTTTTTTTTTGCGGAACTGGGGATTGAACTCAGGTCCTTGTGCTTGCCAGGGAAGCGCTTATTCCACTGAGCCATCTCCCCAGCTCCTCTCTCTGCTTCTTGATGCATGGTTGGAACACCTTTTCTCCATGGTACCCCTCTGAAATTGTCAGCCAGATAACCTCTCTTTGAAGCTAGGGGTGATGGGGATTGCTTGCAGGAGTGAGAGAGTGTGTAAGATAAGAGGGACAGGCTTTAAGCTAGCAGGGAGAGCCCCACTGCAGCTGACAGCATTCAAGTGAAAATGAAGAGGCTTGGCACAGCCAGAGCAGCCCTTAGTGGCACACACACAGCACAGGACGCACAGCGCAATGCCAGTATGCAGCTACTTCCTCTAGGAAGCTTCCTGATTCTTCCAGAGGGATCTTTCCCTCCTCTGAATGGCTGCTGTTCCCCTCATGTGGTCCTGACACATATTCTTGAGTCACAGGATGTAACAGTCAGCTATTGTCCCCAAACTCAGTGGCTTGTTTGCATGATCTCAAGAGCAATTTCTCATAATTTGGGGGACAGTTGGAGCTTGGGTAGGTGGCACAGGCAGTTTCTTGCTGTGGGGCTGTGGCTGGACGCTTTTTGTACGTGTCTATCTTAGTTACTTTTCTTGCATTGCTGAGACAAAATACTCAGCACCCATTGTTAAAGGGGAAAGGTTTATTTAGCTCATGGTTTGTAGAGGGTGGTCCCAAGGTGGAGCAGAGGGGTGCTGTGGAGACTGGTTCATTGTGATCACAGGTAGTAAAGCAACAAAGAGCCCTAACAGCTTCTTTGTGCCCCTTTGATACTTTATGTAGGCTACTGGGATTAGGATGGTGGCAATCCAGTCAGACACCCTTAATCCCACCAACGCACCATAAATCGGACACACACTCTAGATCTACTCATCTCTCCAAAAGCACAACCTATGACCACATGAGGGGGAGACATCTAGACACAAGCCACAGCAACGTCTTTTGGTGGTAATATTCATTTTTCTTGGATGTGTACCTAAGAGTAGAATTTCTGAATGAGAAATATGACAAATCTTAAGTTTAGCAGATAAAAACAAATGTTTTTTTCAAAGTGACTATATAGAATGGATTTCCCCCTTTCTCTTTTTTTTTTCCTTCGCAGTTAATAGGGAAAAAATTTTTTGCTAAGAGTCAAAACAACAACAACAACAACAACAACAACAACAACAACAACAACAAAGTTAATAGGGAAATTTAGCCCATTCACATTTATTGTGACAAACAACATCATTTGTTTTTCTCTTCTCCATCTCATTTTGTGTGTACTGCTTGTGTTAGTCATGATTCCATCACAGGTGACAGCTCATCTCAAAAACATGGAGAGATCCCTACAAGGAGTTCAGCGGCTCCAAGGTTGTTGGAGGAGCAGGTTTGAGGCTAAGTTCTCAGGAGTCACTCTCTTGGCCACCCTGCACAACTGGCCTGAAAGGGAGCTGTTCTTTCGGCACAACCAGGAAACAGAGGCCCTAGACTCCGTCACTCTAGGTCCTGGCCCAGGGCCATGCCACCTTCGCTAGGTGCAGGGGTCTACGCAGCTGCTGTGATGGTGGCCTCTAGCACTGCAAGGCTCAGCCACGGTTCACCCCAGTGACGACATTCAGAAGTTGCCTCTTCCCCCTACTTAAGCCTTTAATTCTGTCTTGCTTGGTTCAAGTTAAATATTAAAAACACCCTACTTTTCATGTTTTGCATTTCCACTCTGATCACACCATGCCAAAAAGAAGGCTAGGGACATTTTTTCTTCCTCACTGCAGTGTCTGAGTGGCACTGATGTCTTTAGAATCGTTCGTTCCGGCCCCAGGCTCTGAGTGTATGTTCCCTCACACCTTCTACTCTACTTCGCAGACACATCATTCTCTAGTGCTCCAGGAGTTGTGTCCCTGTTGCTATTTCTTGCTCTCCCCGTCTTCTGCTCTTTGGAGACTTCTACTCTAATTGAATCTTCAACTTGTGAGGATGTTCCCTGGCTTGCTGCCCTCCATTTCTCTGCCTTGTCTGCTGTCTGCTCTCTCTGGTCACCACATGGGTCCCAGGGATCAAGTAAGCAGTTGTCCCTGGGGCTGAACGGGGTTCTGGGGGCCTGGTCATACCCCTGGTATCCATCCTGTGGCCAGGCAGAGGCTGGGTGTGCATTCATCATTCCCTGCCTGGAGCCCTTTCACATCTTAAAATTCATGTCTCTCTCTCCTCTAATATTTCGTAAGTGATCGAATTCCCTTTAGTTCATCTCTCTCCTCTCAGAAAGCTGACAGCTCACCACCTTAGACCCTGAGCTGAGTCCTCAGCCCTTATCCTGTTATTGGTGCTTTCCTAGCTCCGTGATTTTACTCTTTGCTGTGAGGGAGCTCTTGCAGCTGATCTGGGATGCAGACTCTGTTCTCAAAATATCTTTCCTTTTTCATATCCCCTATTGATTATTTGGAAAAATACTGGGTATTAAACAAAGGTCCTGGTGTGTACTAGGCAAGTGCTCTACCATTGAGCTACATTTGTAGCTTTTTGAATGTTAATTTTGAGGCATGGTTTCCCTCAGTTGCCCAGACTGGCCCTCAGACTTACAGTCTGTCTGGTACACTCTCCTGAGTAGCCTCAACTACAGGCATGTGCTACCACTCCTGGCTCTATGTAATATTTAGTTCTGGAGAGGGTGTGTGTGTGTGTGTGTGTGTGTGTGTGTGTGTGTGTGTGTATGTGTGTACTTTGAGTTCTCAGCAACCATCTTTCTGAACACTGTGTGCCCCCCAGGAAGTTTCCATCCATATCACAGATGCCTCTTCCCTTCATGCTGGGCCCTCTGGCTTGTTGTTTTCCTTCTCCTGCCCAGAGAAACAGCCCCCTGGGTGTCAGAGTGAGCAGAAGAGCAAGAGCTCATGGATGGTTCAACCTCAGGTGAAAAGAAGAAGAAGGCTGGTGACAATGCCCTGACCAGATTGGGACCCTCATTTTGGTGCATCTCTGGCAGGCAAGCTCTCAGGGTTGCCAGAGACTGGAAGCCATGTGGATTCCTAAGAGGGCCTGGCCATCTCAGGTGCAGTTGCGTCTGTTGGTGCAGAAGAGAACCCAGAGGTCATGGAGAACACTGACAGGGAGCTTTGCTGAGGGAAGAGGACCAGGCCCCACTGAAGGCAGGAGGAAGGGACCAATGGGGCCTTGTAGCAAGACAGTTCTCAGTGTTCATTAAATATGGCTCATTTCTTCCTGGCATGAAGGTACACTACATTTGCCAGCTTTCCCTACAGCTCGGTGGGTCCACATGACCACGTGACTTCTCTCCAATCTGCTGTGAGCAGAAGGCATGCTCGCTACCTCCATGGTTTCTCTCTCTCTTTTTTTTTTAATTTATTTATTTATTTTGTGTGTGTGTGGCCAGTTCAGCCCACCAGGGGGCGGGGCTGGCTGGCATGTGGTGCTGGGGATTGAACCGCGGTCCCGGTGGTTTTGCTTAGCTTAGCTTGTTCTAAGTAGGTGCTTTAGACCACTGAGCCATCTCACCAGCCCCATGGTTTCTCTTGGTGCCGTGAACTGGGGCGTATGTGAAGAGGGTAGAGCAGCACAACAGAAGAGTATAGATTTCCGGTTGCTGCCTGCAGGGGAACTGCATGGGGAAAGCAACTAGCCAGGAGCATTCACGGTGGACTTGCTTAGACTTGTGTTCACACAGAGATCTGGGCATGTTTGTTACAGCAGCTGGTTTATACTAATACACAAATCTTCCCCCAGAAGCACCTGGTTTACCAGCTGATTGGATCCAGTCATCCATGAGTTGGTTGCACGTGGGGTTGATACCTGAACCATGTCAGGGTTCTGTCAGCAATGATGGGGATGAATTTGAGCTAGGCAGACCCAAGTGGCTGCCAGGTCAGTCAGCTTTTTCTGTATTTACTTGCCAATGGCATTAGTCTTATCAGTTGCATTTATGTTCTTTGTCTATCTATCATGTTTTTCATTATTTGATGAGTTACGATTAGGGATTATATATTAGGGACTGTAATGCATGTTTGATCTGCTCGGCATCTGAATCCCATTTTATGTTTGGGGTAACTCTGGACCTAGGGGCTTGCTTTCCCAGCCTCCCTTGAAGTTAGGATGCAGGCCTGGGCTGAGAGAAGGAAGCTGACAAGGTAAGCCAGCAGGGTCTGGGTGGACTTTATTCTGAGGGGTGGGTGTGTGGCAGCACCCAGCAGCATGGAGGCATCTGTGGTGTCTTTTCTGGACCGGCTGTGGCACAATTGCTATTGCTGTCTGGGGGCCTGGGAACCTGGTTCTCCACCCTTCTGGAACTTCTATGTGTCTTTTTAGTGCTTAAATCAGCTGCAATCAATTTCTGTGCTTATAACAAAGAAACAGATGTTAACATCGTGTGTCACCTATCACAAACCCTTGGTCTAGGGCCAGCCAAATAGCTCAGTGGATTAAAGCACCTGCAAGCAGGTGCAGGGGCTGCTGGTTCTATCCCCAGGCCTACTGTGCCTGCCCCACCCCCAGGGCATGTTTATAAAGTAAAGTTTCTAAGTATGATTCTAAGTATTGCTGAGAAGGCAATTGGGACTGAGCATGGTGGTGTGCGCCACTTGTAATTCCAGCTCTTGGGAGACTGTAAATAAGTGGATCACTAGGAGCCCCATCTAGTAGTGATTTTCAGTAGTGACCCTCAACACTCTGTAGACCCTTCCCAAAAAACAAAAACAAAAACAAAAACAAAAACACTTGCTCTATATTGCCTGTTACAAATCTTTTCCGGGTATCATTTATCTTTAAAGCTAAATTATCTATCCGTCTATCTATGAATTAAACATTTCCATATGGAAGATTTAGATTCTTATGTTGCCACAAAGATTAATCATTCACTTGTTTCTGCTTTTCAGGTCATATTTACAAAGGTTTTTCATGACTTCAAGGTTATAAAAATATTCCTGTTACTAATTTTAAAAATTGTTTGATTAAAATATTCATACTTAAAAACTTTACTTTATAAACATGTACAGCCATCCTTTGGTGTCTACAGAAGGTTGGCTCCAGGGTCCCCCAACCCACAAATACCCAAACCCACAGAGGCAGAATCCCTTATATAGAATAGTGTTGTACTTGCATATAACACACACATTTTCCTTAAATCAGCTCTATGTTTCTTACAATACCTACATGCTATGTAGCTAGTTCTATACTTTATTGTTCTGGGAATAAAAACAGGAAGCACATTTAGCTCAGATGCACTATTTTTCCCAGATATTTTGGATATGCAGCTGGTTGAATGCATGGATTAGAAGTAGTGAATATAGGGGCTGACTGAAGACAAACACCCTTGCTAGGCTTAAAATAAAAATAAATTAGCACTCTGCTCCCTTTCTCTGACTCCTCAAATCCCTTCTCTTGGAGATATCACTTTCAGCCTTTTAATAGATGTTTCCTCTTTTTTTTTTTTTTTAAACCTCTGTTTCTAAATGAAATGGTTCACACTGTTAATTTTTGGGTTTCAGTTTAGTTGTATCTCTTGCTACTATGGAAAAGGAAATTTTATTTTCTTACCATCCCTGCTTCTATCATCTGTCCCTGGCAGCTCTTCTGTATATTACAGACCCCTCTGTCTTTTCCTGGTAGTTGTTGCAAATTCCCTATGGAAGAAGCATGTGATTTTTCTTTCAGTTTCCTGGGGTTTGGATCCACTGGCTGCATCCCCTGGGTGATGCTGAGCATGCTCCTCTGTCCCCTGTGTTTCTCATAATTAGGTAGTTGGATGTAGTTGTCTGTAAAGAGCCAGGATGAAAATATTTAGGCTTTGAAAGCTGCTGAAGGCAGTGCACAACACTGGCAAGGGATCTGTCCCACAAAACCTGACTTAGGGCTCTGTGTTGCAGATATCAAGCTCAGGTTTGATTCAGGGCTTCTTGTTAAGGCCAAGTCCTTTCATTCGGAGGCACTGGGTGCCCTGTTGTTCCTGATTGCATTGTAACGTGAAAAACACAAAAAGAGGTCAAAATTGAAAGCAACGGTTCACTCCTGGTCCCACCGCATTTTTGGGGAAGTATCTAAACGAGGAAGTGAAACCTCTGCCTCTGTCCCCTAAATGCTGCTGCCTCCCTGAGAAGCCCTTCCAGTTGGGTGTTGCTTCCTGCAGCCCCCAGACCTGTTCCTTTATGTGCTGGGGGTTGGGTGGGGAGGAAGGGGATGGGAGGTGGACTGTCCCACTGTTGCCCCGCGGGTATCCTTTAAGCTCCCTCTGGGTGACAGCAGGCTCACTATCGGCCTCGCTGACCTGGAGAGAAAACGTGGACGTTAAGTGACTCTTTCATAAAAAGTTAAGAAAATTTCTTCCAGGAGTCAGGGTAGGGGCATAGAAAGCACACTGAGTTCTGGGTGACCCGATGTGCAGCCTTATGGTGGGCAGAAGCAGGGCAGTGGGAGTGCAGGTGTCCCATGGAAGCTCCTTGGTCCCTCCGCTTCCCCAGGCGTCCTCTGCTGCCCTGCGCCCTGGTCACTGCCCTCCGAGAAACTCTCCACCTCTAAAACCAGTCTTGTCCTTTATCCAGTCCCTCGCGACTTGCGCTGCCCCCGCTAGATGGCGCTCTCGACTACGCCGTCCCTCCCTAAGGCGGACTGCACTGAGGACCCCAGCTGACTGGGCAGAGCTGGAGGCAGCGCGGTTTCCACGAGGGAACGTGGGGGCGGTATTCCCAGGCTCCTTCTGGATTCTTTGTGGCTGAAGCTTGAATAAAAAAGGGTGCTCGAATCGCACATCCTGACGAGATTTGCACGATTGGTCATCCAGGTGGTGCCTTGGAGCTTACAGATGACTCCTGTCCATTGGGCATGGGTCTGGGACCCGGAAGGTGGTCCCCAGGGAGAGGGCAGGGGCCCTCTGTGTCCCCTTGCCTGTTACTGCCGGTCCCTATGGAAGCACCTACAGAGCTGCTCTGAAGCTTGATTTGTGTACCCTGCGGCTTGCTGCCGCGGTGGGTGGGTGACTGACACGCACCAGAGACAATGGAATAGTGATTGATTAGTGGATCAGCCGGAGGTAGCAGAGGAGACGGCTGTGGCCAGGAGGTACGTGCCTGTCTAGTGGCTGCTGGTGGCTGCTGGTGGCGTCCTTCCCTATCCATGGCCTTAGGCAGTCTGTCCCTTCTCTGGAGAAATAGCCTCAGATCACAGAGCCACAGCACCTGGCGGTGTCTGGGATCAGCCCATACAAAAGACACCAGATGGGGATACATCTAGGGTGTTGCTGAGGTCCCAGAGCCCCTGTGGATTTGGCCAGGATGGCTCACCTCAAGACCATGTCCTTGCTGTCTTCATTCATTTTCTGTTACCATGACACAAGTTCGCAGAGCAGGCACGCCATGAAGGAAAGGAGTTTATTGCAGTTCATAGATGTGGCTCAAGGTCAAGGGCTGGCATCTGGCAGTGGTCTTCTTGCTGGTGGAGACCCAGAAGCTCAGGGCACTGCATGGTGAGAGGCAGGGAATGCCTGAGAGGCAGCGCTGAAGTGGCTTTTATGGCACACACACTCTCGAAATAACCTTTAATCATTGGAAAGGACTGGTCCACTTATGAGCCAGCATCTCACTATTAGTTTAAGCTGGCTTTGAAATCACGGAGATCCTCCTGCCTCAGCTTCCTGAGTGCTAAGTTTACTGGTGTGTTCCACCATGCCTGAGCCCTGCCCAACTCTTAAAGTTTCCATTTTTAGTACCTCATGAGGGGCATTAAGCTTCAACATGCATTTTAGAGGGGCAATCCTTACTTGAATTATAACCATCAGTGAGCTGTTTTCTCTTCCTGGTCCTTCTCCCCCCATTGTACTGTTGTCATTTTCTCCTGATGAAATGACAAATCTTGGTTTTGGGCTTTTGGATTGCTGAGGCAGAGGGGACCAGAAGTGGTCCCAGAAACTGATCCAAAGAGAGGATTTTTCAGGGTGATGCTTTGATGGTAACAGGTAACAAAGAGCCCACGGAGGAAGATCCCTGACACGGTTAGTCAGGGCTCCCCACCTGTGGTGACTGCGACATATTCAGGACAGCAATGCCCTGACTGGTGTAGCATCCTGGTATTTGAGAAATACAGGGAAAACAGTGACTATAAAGACTGCAGAAAGGGGGGCTGTTAGCTGAACCCCACTGCTACTTTGAAGGGGTGACAAGTCCAGTATCATAGATCATCACCTTCATTTTGGTACTGGGAATTAAGCTCAGGACTTCATGTTTACCAGGCAGGCACTGTGCCACTGAACAGGCTAGGCGTGTGCCCTAGCCCATGGATGACCATCTTGAAGAAGACAAGATTCCTGGGTAGCAGTTAGGGAAACCCTTCTCTTCTGTAGCAAGAGGGCAGGTAGTACAACACAAGGTATGGTACTTAATGGTACAAGTTCAGCACATCAGAGAAGGCTGAATTCCCAGCCTGGAGAACTCTCTTGTATTAGTCAGTTCTCTGTTACTATAATAAAAATACCTGAGGCAGGCTAACCTTATTAAGTAAAGAGTTCTAGAGGCTAAAAGTCTAAAGAGCATGGCACAGGCTCTGGAGAGGGCCCCTCATTGGCTGTGTCATCTCCTGGTGGAAGGCAATGACAGGAATGTGTGGCCACATGCCAAATAAGAAAGCAGAGACCTGGATGGGTCTAGGCGTAGGCTTTTCTAAGCCTCTCCTGAGAATTATCAACTGTTTACAAGAGCTACTTAAAGCCTTCTGAAGACAAGAGAGCACATCTCTATGTGGACCGCCTGTTAGGCCCTGTCTCTGAGAGGCTCTGCCATTTCTTACGGGCTATCCTGAGATGCAAGCTTCCAACACATGAAAACTTTGGGGGACACACAACCTATAGTGTTTCCCCTCCAGAGTCAGTGTCTGGATGGGGAGAGTGGGGTTCCTGGGACATGAGGTAGAACTATCTCTGGAGATGCTTTTGAAAACATTCGACCCCTGAATTCTATCCTGACCTGCACCCTCCTCTCATTGATAGAGCCCCTTCCCCAGCCCAGCTTAAAGACCACACTGAAACTTTAGGGAAGAGCAGTGGCTTCTGCCCCTCAGCATCTGCAGCCACCTCTCCTCGTGGCCAGCAGACTACATCTGAGCATGACCTGGCCAGGCTCGTGCTTTGCTGTGAAGGGACAAGCAGGACTGACCACCAAGAGCCCAGAGCAAGTGAAGGGACCAGCAAGGACTAAAGAGCTTCCTCAGGCATGGAGGCTGAGTTGTGGGTCCAGGGAGGTTGTGTAGAGGCTGGCTGCTGGAGACTCTACCTGCTGGACGGACTCACACGATGCTGGAGGGTGCTTGGAAGCCTGGAGAAAGTGGCAGTGCAATCACCAAATGGCCCTGCAGGAAGGCTTGCAGCAAATGTGGAAGTGGGTGAGCTGGAAAGATCTTTGATGAGAGGTTGGACGCCTTGGCTTCTCCCTGAGATGACAGAGGTGGGACTGGAGAAGAAGGAGGAGTGGCTGTCCTGGCTGGGGAGCAAGCTACTTTGAGCATGTTTTGTCTCCCAGAAACACACATTGAACTTAATCTCCATTTTGAGATATTAAGAAGTGGGACAGAGAAACTTTAAGAGATAGAGCCAGACCCTCATGAAAAGGTGAATCTGTTCATGTAGTTAATGTCTTAATGAGTTATCTGGGACCTGGATGTGGAGGGGTCTCTTGTGCACTCTCTCTGCCCCTTGGCATGTGATGGCCTGCACCACCTCAGGACTCTGACAGCAATAAAGACCTCACCAGATGCCACCCCTTGACCTTGGACCAGAGTATGTCAAAATAAATCTCTTTTTCATGGCTTACCCAGTCTGTGGCATTGTGTTACTAGCAACAGAAAATGAGCTAAGACAATAGTTTCAGAACAGTGGAATGGGTACTTGGGCCTGATTAGCGCTCGGCTGTCACAGCACGGTGGGTACAAGGACCATAATGGACAACAAGGGGTGATGGCAGCCCATGGCCTGACCTGCAGAACTCTAGCACAACACTTCAGACATGGCATTTCCAGGGACGAAAGATTCATGCAGCTAGCAAGGGTGTGTGTAGCACAGATACTCAAAAATGACCAAGGGCGGTCAGCAGAACGCCAAAGTCAAGGTGCCCTAGTGGAAACTTATGATCTGGATTCCAAACCTGAACCTGTTCTCCAGTTCAAAATCTATCACCAGAAAGAGAGCCTGCTCTTAGGAGAGAGGGCACAGGAACCCTGTGGTCCTCCAGACCTTCCCTGATACTTCCCATATACTGCACCACGAACAAGAGGTAGCAGATGTCCTGTCTCACAGTCGAGGGCTAGAAGTTCAAAACCAAGGTGTCATCGGGGTTGATTCCTTTCTTATGGAGAGAGGGAGAAGTTGTTCCTAGCCTCTCTTCTGGCTGCTGGTGGTTTTCTGCCAATCTTGGCTTGCAGGGACATTGCTGCGACCTCTACCTTCATCTCCCCTAAAGTTCTCCCTGTGTGCTTTGTCTGTCTCTGGGTCAAAATGTCCTCCTTGTATTAGGACACAGTAATGATAGATTAAGACCCATTCTAATGACCTCATCTGAGCCCATTATCTCTAAAGACCTTATTTACAAATAATGTCACAATTATAGGTCCTGGAAGTAAGGATCCCACCATCTGACAGAGACACAGTTTAGGCCTCAACAGGGAGTGCCACCGCTGCCTCCAGTAACAAGGCACTGGGAAAAGGCTGTCAGTTCCAGCCTTCGGGGGAGTGTGTGGGTGGAGGGGTTTGGAGGGGTTCATGTATGAGAAATGGAGGGGAGAGGGACAGGAATGGCTGATGAAGCTTTTAGGCGCAGCAAGGGCAGCTCTAGGGGAGACTTGGGGAGCCCAGAAGTGAGCTCTCAGGCAGACTTCTATTAGAGGGATCCCCTCTGGGGAAGAAGATGCCAGGCCCCTCTCTGTCCTCTCCTTCATCATCTGGGAGATGCCTGTGGAGGGCGTGGCTTAGGCTCAAACACCATGGCTCACTGAGGGTGGTCAGCATACTGCCCAGGCAGGTTTTCTCTTAGAGGGGGTCCTGGGAGGCACATCTCTTGGGGCATTCACCCAGGCTACCCAGAGTCTCCAAGAGCTGTTTGATCTAAAGCTCAAATTGACACTGATGCTCAGAGGCCCTGGGGCCTTCCTGTTGTAGTACAGCAAGGATGTGTGGGGATTGAGGAATCCATGGTGTCCTGTCCCACATCCATCCTGCAGCAGGCCTGCCATGTGTCATTCTCTGTTTCTTCTTTGTCTTCTTCCTCTTTTATTCTTCCTCCTCCTCCCCTTTTCCTCTTCCTCGTCATTCATTCCCCTCTTCCTCTCTGCCTTCTCCTCGTTAGAATTGAGCCCAGCCTCTTCTCCACTTTCCTCCCCTCTGCTCCAACCCAGCTAACCCAGTGAATCAAGTTAATGCTGAATTTCTGGAGTAATAGCAGAGATTTGTGTCATCTCCAGTTACCGGAGGATGCAAGAATAGAGAGAATTTATCAGAGCTCTGTTGATTTCACCAATGTGGACCCTCCAAAGCCGTGTGGATCTTGGCTAATGACAGTGGATATCACAAATCACCCAAGTTATAGCCCCAGATGCTATAACTTCTATGAAGGACAGAGTATGGGGGCCAAAGTGATTTGTATTATCCTCAATAAATGGGATGTAGCTGTGACCTGGACAACATGCACATTCATTGCTATATCCAGGGCTGTGACAATTTTCCTCCTCTCAATATAACTGCGAGGGGTTCCATAGCCCATCTGGACAGTCTATGTGCCACCCTATCTGTGAGAGCCATATCAGGCTCACAAGACCTGTGGACCAAGAAGTAGAGGAACTTTTGGAGAACATCTATGCTCCAGAGGTGGGAAGTAAACTGCAAGATTTGGGGGCTGTCACCTGGGAGGTCTTAAAGGGCCCAGTGGTCCGGGCATGTCAGAGCCCCTCCAAGTAAGTGTGGGGGCCATGGTTAAGCTTAACTGCATCAACTTGATTGGTCTGGGAGCCCCAGGAGGAATTAGGAAAGCACATTTCTGAGTGCATTTGGACGGGTCCTAGAGGCATGACCTCGGGTGCTATATCCAGTCACTTGTCCTCCCTCTGGCACTGCCCTCCTGCTGTTTCCTGATTAGCTTGAACTAAGCAGCTTTGCTCCTTCAGGCCCTTCTACCATGATGGTTCTGCCTCAGAGCCAGATGACCATGGGCCAGATCGCCTGTGCCATCATGAGCCAACTTAAGCCTCACCTTGTTAAGTGTGGGTGTCAGGTATTGTGCCTCAGGGAAGCTGACTAATACAGGGTTTTTATCCCCCCTCAGAGCTTCTTTCATGGGGATGGAAGCCCCCCTTCTTTCAGGCCTCTCTGGGTGTAGGGGAGGCATCTTCAACCCTTGAGGACACTACTTTGGATTGCTATTGGGAGCACAGAAGCCCGCTCGTTTGGAGCTGTGGTCAAACAAGAAACTGTTTGGATATCTGACTCCCAGCCCTGGATACTAGAGGTTTCTATGGTAGAAAGGTCACCATGTGCCATTTTGGCAAGCAACAAAAGGAAATCCATAGTGTAACCCCCTGGGAGGCTGGAGCAAGGCCACACCATCTGCAGCAGAGCAGAATTCCTAGTGTGCCCCTGGGCACCTGACCAGGGGACATCAAGTGGCCAAGAGGCCACAATGTTTTATCATGAGCTGATGAGTCATCCATTAAGTATCAGGGCCAGGTGCCCATCACATTCATCAGGAAGTGGACATCAGGGGCTGGGCCTTTCTGGTCCCAAAGGCAGAGCCAGCTGCATGAGCAGATGGTACAGATCCTCAGCTCCCCAGCTACCGTGGCATGGAAGTCTTCCCTTAGTGCACCCCACAAGAGGGTTTCCTATGACCAGAGGGAGATGCACTATCTCCTTTCAGCTCTGTATGCTGAATGAGCTGTAAATGAATGCTGCCTCCTCACCCACTCCTGCTGGCCCTAAAGCTAGGAAGCAGAGCTGTGGATGGGCACCTGCTTACCCACCTGTGTGAAGAGAGAAGCATCCCGAGGTCAGGGGACAGGGATGCACACCTGTGGTGCAGCTGTTTAGTCAGCAGTCTAAAAGGAGCAGTACTGGAAGCTTCAGATTTGGGGGACTGAGGAAAGGCAGGAGGCATCCTGAGGACCTTGGAGTTTCGCATTTACATCAGAGAGCATCTAGGCAGGAGGGACGTAAAATAACTCATGGACATGTGACCCAGCCAGGCTTTGTCCCTGCTATCATGGTTCTTGGGCAATGGGCTCACAAGAGGAATGTCACAAGGCAATTTCTTATGGGCCCCAGAGCTTGTGCTCTTCCTGCTGCCAATTCAGACTATTAGACAGATCAGCAGCTGGGACCAGTACTGGGCTCCTGGTGCGTCCACGGCCTCGAAGGCACCACCAGCCACTTGAGAGCACATGTCTTCACCACGTACCCTCCACCTGGGAAAGGGAGAGATTCTCCCAGATCCACCACCTTGATTGGGAATGGCTGGTGTTTCCTGCACTTAGGACCTCAGTCTGCACTGCTCAAAATGGAACCCTGAGTAACACCACCCATGGCAGAGGGAAGAGGACCATGGGATCTGCTGGTTGTGCTGCAGAATTGCACCATCCAGAGCTGATACCAAGCCAGAACCCCCTCCTACATCTACAGTATCTGGGTGCCCCTCATTGTCTCCAGGGAGAGTTCCTTTAGCTGGCAGCTTCAGTCCCCTCAGATGGTAAAAGGGATAGAAATAGGAGTTTCCAATCACGGTTTCTCCCAAGACCCATATGAATGGAACCTGATTCATGTCCCCACATCTGCAGGGTCTGTGTGCCTAGAGGTCCTGGTCCCGGAGGGTCCTGGCTGCCAGAGGGGACACAGCCATCATCTCCACATACTTACAGCTACACTTGCTGCCTGGTCCCTGTGGGCTCCTGAGCTGGGGCGTGTTTTCTAAGCAAATGAACAACCCTTGCTAGGTTAATATGTGTCTCCATTACTTTTCTCTCATTGCTGGGGCAAGATCCCCGACACCTAAAATTAAGGAAGGAAAGGTTTATTTAGCTCACAGTTAGTGCAGGTTTTAGCCCATACTCGGCTGACTCCAAGACGGAGTGGTGGGTGTAGCACTCACCTGTAACCCCAGCATTGGATCAAGAATTAATCACAAACTCTAGAAGATACCCCATGATCACATGAGGCTTTGGGGGGACACCTAGACACAAATCATAACAATATGTGTATCCACCCCCTGCCTTTTAAAAGTTTTTTTTTTTTTTTT
>NW_004524760.1:655440-656733 GCF_000260255.1 Octodon degus | reverse complement strand
TTTTTTTTGATACAGGGTCTCTCTATGCAGTTCAGATAGTTCAGACTCATAGTGATCCTTCTGTCTCAGCCTCCCCAGTGCTGGGATTACAGGTGTGTGTCACCATGCCTGGGGGCCTGGGTCCAGCACAGAATGAGGTGCTAGGGATTGAACTCAGGACCTTACACTTGCCAGGAAGGTGCTTAGACCACTGAGCTATCTCCCTGGCCCCCACCCCTGCCTTTTAAAAATTTGTAGTAAAATGCACAGACCATACGAGTACCATCTTAAAGATTTCAAGTGTACATTTGGGTGGAATTAAGCACATTCACATGGCTGTGCAGCCATCCCCCCATTCCTCTCCAGAGTTTTTCATTGTTATAGTTTGTGTCTAGATGTCCCTCCAAAGCTTCATGTGGTCACAGGGTTTTTTTCGGAGGTGGCTGAGTCTAAAGAGTGTGATTGATCCATGGTGCAGTGCCGGAAGTAAGGGTGAACAATTGCTGTATCACAATTGCTATATTCCCTAATCCTGGTAGACTTGATGCACTACAAGGGACAGAGAGAGGCTTGTCTCACCTTGTGTGACTGTTTTCGCTGTCTTCTTCCATCATAAACTGTTCTCATCATAGATACCCCTCTGCCACGTGCCACCCTGCCTTGGACCCAGGCGATTATGGACTGAAACCTCTACACACTGTGAGCTGAATAAAACTTTCTCCCTTTTAACTTTGGTTGTTGGATACCTTGTCTCAGAAACAAGAGAAAAGTAACTAACACACCCATCTTCCCAAGATGAGACTCTGTCCCTGTTAAATACTATGGCCCACTCACCTGTCCCTCAGCCCCAACAGCCATCATCCAACTTTCTGTCTCAGAGTCTGACCGCCCCCAGAACCTCACATGGTGGAGTGAACGTCCTGTGTCACTCACCCGCTGCCTTCCAGGTCCATTCCTGCTGAAGCACATATCAGAATTCCTTCTTTTTTTTTTTTTTATAAGGCTGAGCAATATTTCCTAGCATGCATGTTGCACATTCCACCCCTTGGCTGAGGAGAGAAGGTTCGTTTATTTTAAACTTTCTTACTGATAGACATTTAAGTTTTCTTTCTTTTTTCATTTATGGACAAAGCAGAAAAACATATGCTTTAATGTATTACTTCTGTCAGCAAGATAGATGAGTGGGCCACAGGGTGTGAGCATTTTCTGTGTTTGCAGATGTTCCCAGACCTTTCTCGCTGAAGGTTACCCTGACTGCTTTTGAAGAACAGCATTTGAGGGGGATTTTGCTCTCCATACCAGTTTCAATCTTGG
>NW_004524760.1:652713-653895 GCF_000260255.1 Octodon degus | reverse complement strand
TTTTCTTGTGGGGTCTTCAAAGTTTCCAGGTGTACATGAAAAACACCTCTGTCTGTACTGGGCTGGGGTTGAAGGGGTGGCCAGGGCACCTCTGTGTCCACTTCAGTGTGCAGCTGTATGTTCCACTTATTTTGTTCCAAGTGGACGAGTGACCCAGCACACTGTATTTGGATGACCCTGGGATGCCATCACACTGTTGTAATAATCACCAGTCTTGGTTCCTGATGGGGAAAAGCCCTCCTTTTGCTTTGGCTTTTTGTTCTTTGAAATTGGCTTGGCTGAATTTGGTGCTTTGCTTTGGTGTTTGCATTTTAGGATTATATTGTCAAGGTCCCATTCAGAATTGGGTTGAAATGTCAGTAGCTTTATAGGTAATTTAGGAAAAGCCATTGTCTATGTTGTTGAGTCTTTCTATCTGTGAATGTGCTATCTATCTTCATTTCTTCACGTTATCTGCAGTAGTAGTTTGTAATTTCATTAGAAAGATCTTGCATCTCTCTCTCCCTCCTTCCCACCCTCTCTCCCTCCTTTATGGCTTTTGCTGATACTTTTAGTGACAATTTCTTCTGTATTCCAGTTGGTTATTGCTGCATATAGGAATATTATTATTATCTTTTACAAATACATTAATCACAAACCCAGAAATTCCACATTACCTTTATTACGTTTCTAAGTTCTTAGATGCTCTTGAATTGTCTATGTAGACAATCAGGTTGTTGGTAATAAATCACAATGGGTTGGTTCTTTCTTGTTACTATTTCTTTTTCTTGGCTTACTGAATGAACTGGGATTTCCAGCACCTTGTTTTTCTGGTGTCCTTATTTTCCTTGAATTGCAGTGAAAGTGCTTTTAATATTTTAACTTTGACATATGTGCTATAAATTTTTGGCTGACAGCTTTCAGTAAACCAAAGGAATTCCTTTATATTTTTAGTTTATGTCATGAATAAGTATTGAATTTTATCACATGTTTTCCTGCATTTCCTGGGATGGTGACTTTTTTCCTCTTAATTTGACCTAAATATTTTCCTAAGATTGTCCCTGTATACCTGAGTCAATCCCAAGTTAAGCACATTGCATGCTTTTACTTATTTATTTTTTTTTAAATATTAGAATATATCTATTGGGGGAAAGAAAGTATCTATCTGAGAGAGAGACAGAAGGGGTCTCCAGTAGATTTGCT
>NW_004524760.1:647422-651418 GCF_000260255.1 Octodon degus | reverse complement strand
CGATTGAGATTGGGTGTAGCGGTGCACACCTATAATCCCAGCTCTTGGGAGGCTGTAAACAGGCAGATCACTACGAGTCCAACCTAGTAGTGAGACCCTGAACACCTTGTATTCCCTTCCCTAAAATACAAAAAATAAATAAATAAATTCAGACTGAGTACTTAGGCACTTGAATTGTACCCCACAAGCCTCAAAAATTGATATATTCATGGATGCGTTCTCCTAAACATTTCTGTCACTTGCTTGTAGCTTTCTTTCATTTACAGTTTTCTAAGGCTAATTTCTCATCTCTAAATGAGTTGGGTTAAAATTTTGAAACACTGTAGAACTCCAGATCAATCGCACTGTCCTCAGAGCTGGTGCCCCAGCACAGCTGATTCCCCAGTGCTTTTAGGGGGTTTCCCTGTGATCCCAGAAATGGGCAGCTTTTATATGTCTTTAGTACATGTTTGAAAATAATGATGATTGTTTGTCTGTTGGATCCGATGGAAGTGCCACCGGTTCTGTGGAAAGTCAGGGGACCTGGCAAACAATGCTGTTCAGAGAGAAAGCTGTGCACCCACGGCTTCCAGACCAGCATACTCAGCGTCATGCGGCATAGTTACAGTATTTTTACCTAATAGTGTTTCCTGCCACAAATTCTTATTTTGCCTTTTCCAGACCAGCTTTTGTTAGTTACTATTTGTCTGGTGCGGCTGGGCCTTCTAGTTACCCTCTGGTGTTCCTTTTCTTCTTCTTTCTTAAGAGCAGATGAAAGTTGTATTCGTGGTGAAGATGCACCTGACTGAAGGATGATAGTGAACAGTCCCTTTGGTGACATGGCACACTGGCGAGGTGCTAACTCATAAAATGTTGGCAGAATGATAAGGCTGCTTGAAGAGAGTGGACCCAGGAAAAAGGTCTTCTGGCTCTGCCTCCTTTTCCGTTTTCTTCTACCTGGAATGTTGAGCAGGTGGGTGGAACTTTAGCAGCCATCTTGGGACAAGAAGTTGCCTGAAGGATGGTAGGCAGGACTAGAATAGTGGCATGGAAGAATACCTGTCCTAAATCCCTGCTGACAGTGGAGCTCTCTTCCCTCTTTCGGATGCCTTCTTCCACACCTTTCAATGTAACAGAGAAGTACAAAGACACTACTTTTTTTTTCCACTTTCATAGGTAGTCAAAACAGATTCTAGTATACAACAAGTATATCATTTTTATTTTTTATTTATTTATTTTTTTAGGCTACCTTTCTTATTTATTTATTTATTTGTGTGTGTGTGTGTGTGTGTGTGTGTGTGCGTGTGTGTGGCCAGCTCAGCCCACCAGGGGGCGGGGCTGGCTGGCATGTGGTGCTGGGGGATTGAACCGCGCGGTCCCTGTGCTTTGCTAAGCTTGTTCTAAGTAGGTGCTTTAGACCACTGAGCCATCTCACCAGCCCCATCATTTTTAGTATCTGACTTTATTTTAAAAACTTTTAGTGTTTTTCATCGAGTATATCTGTCCACATATTTTGAATATAAACCCCTTGTTCAGTCACACCTATTCAAAGTTAGAAAAAGATATGCAAAGGTATGACTATTCCACGAGTCATTTTATGAGCATGCGGTGCTGAACCTGGGCCACGCTAGGCCCTCACTAAGCACTCGCGGACTGACGAGTGAACAAATACGCTGCAAATATTCCCTCCCATCTGTCGGTTGTATTTTGACTGTAATTATGTCTTTGCTGCACTGACATTAAAATTTTTTATGTAGTTAAGTATGTACCTTTTGTCTGCTTGGCTTCAGGGCTTGAGTTATGCTTAGGCCCTGCTTCCCTGAATTTATAAGTGCATCCTCCTCCGTTTTGGATTGCTCTGATGTCTGTGTGTGCAGGAATACTGAACTGATTAGGATTTCTGGTGTACAAAGTGACGTGGACCCTAACTTGGTGTCTTTCCTAGCAGAGAGCTAACTGTGCTCTTATCTGCATGGAAGCGTGCGTCTCTTCCTGGGCCCTGGCTGGCTGCCTTGATGCTCTTTGGGAGAAGCACAGCTGAGTACCCTCCAGACCTCCTCAACCCCACCCTCCATTCTTGTCCCTGCCAATCCAAGACAGTGGTGTAATAAAAAATAAGCAAACCTTGATTAGAAGCCTGTAGCATTCGGCCTCATTCCCAGTGTTTCAGGGGTGGAGAGGGGCTGGAGAATGGGATAGGGATAGACTGTGCCCTCATGGGGAACTTCTGGGGTGGGATTTGGGCACTTCCAGGCTGGGGAGTGTGGTGCACAGGGAGAGTGGTGAGTGGGGAGGGCAGAAAGCTCCGCTCTGCTCCCCCACCCCTGCCCTGTGTGTCTCTTCCATTTGGCTGCTCCCCATTTGTGCCCTTTATTAGAATCCTTTATGTGTCAGAGTACCTAACTTAAAATCCAAATGTGAGAGGGCCAGCCTAATAGCTCAGAGGATTAAAGCACCTGGGAGGCTATAAACAGGAGAATCACTATGAGTCCGGTCAAGTAATGAGACCCTGAACACCCTGTAGACCCTTCCCTAAAATACAGAAAAAAAAAATCCCAAATGTGAAAGGCTTCAAAATTCAAAATGTTAAGAGCACCAGTGGAATGTAACAAGCGGATAATTCCACATCTGACCTCATGTAGCAGGTTACAGTCAGGATGCAGATGCACTGCGAAGCCCATACAAAATGACCCTCTGGCTTGTGTATAAGGTGTATAGAAAAACGTAAGTTAATTTGGTGTTTAGGCTGATTCCTGTTCCCAGGATGTCTCATGGACAGTCATATATTGCTTTGTGACAGAGATGCTTTATGAAAAATGTGTTGTTGGGAAGTTTTGTCACTGTGTGACCATTACAGAGCTACCAGACCGCTGGGCAGACAGTCTTAAAGAACCACTATGGTCATGTGGTCAAGTGTACAACAGAATGTTGCCACCCAGTGCGGGACTATATATGCAAATATTCCAAAATCCTAAAACATCTGAGCTTCTGGAACCCTACTGGGCTCGAGCATTTTGGGTAAACGATACCCAACCTATAGTAGGAGTAAAGCACTATTCTGAGTTCTTTGAGCTCTTCTGCAAGTTTTGGAGCCCGAGGAGGAGGGGTTTTGTGAACCTCTGATTTCTAGCCAGTTGGTCAAAAGTACAAGTGGCCCAGGACTTGCCCCTGACATCTATGGGATTTGATGCCACCCCCAAGGACAGTGTTAGAATTGAATAGGAAGTTGGACACCCAGCTTGTGTCAGAGCCCTGGTTTGTGTGAATAATATCCCATGTGCTTGGGATCAGGAGGCTAGAAATCTCCCCAGACAACTGTCTAAGTCCTCAACTTCTGTCGGGATCTGTGCTTCCAGCCGTCTTTCCTTCCAGGCAAAGTGGACACCCACACACTACCTCTGTTCTGCCTGCAGGAGGGTCTCCCTCCTCCAGGTCCTCAGGCTCTCTGGGGGCCAGGACTCTTCGCCAGCCCAGCAAGCAAGCTTGGGGCTTTTCCTCAGCCAACTGTTGGGCAAGACAGTACCACAGGAATTCTGGGCCCCCAGCAGGGTGGCGGCACATGCCAGCCAGGAGATTCTCCTGCCCTGCACACAGCTGGTTCTCGGGATTGTCCCTGGTGAGACTGCATAGTCCACCTGTCTTGCATCAAGTGGCTGACTTGTACAGCACCAAGTTTCCTTTGCATCTGCTGGGGACAGACATATACAGAGTGGGATAAATCTCCACCCTTACTTAGGCTTACTGTGTCCCTGCAGCTCAGCTCCATTATGACACCTTTACTTGAGAGGAGAACTTAATCAGTGTCCAGCTGGCACAGCAAGGTGGAGGGTGAGAGCAGGTGTTTGTGCACAGCAGTGCTACCCATGGTAATTTTTAAAAAAATGTTAGTACAGGGTCTACAGGGTCTCACTACATAGATTGGACTTGTAGTGAGTCTCCTGTTTTCAGCCTCCCATTGCTGGGATCACAGGCAAGTGCCACCACGCCCAGTCTCAATTGCCATCTCAGCGTGCCCCA
>NW_004524760.1:638468-646207 GCF_000260255.1 Octodon degus | reverse complement strand
GCCATCTTCCAGTAATTTGCCAAAATGACTAACTCAAAAGGCAAGAGGAGGGGAACCTGGCATATGTTTTCCAGGCCTTTTAGAAAACATGGGGTTTGTTCCTTTGGTCATATACATGTGAATCTACAAAAAGGGTGATATTTTAGACATCAAAGGGATGGGTACTGTGTAAAAAGGAACACCTCACAAATGTTACCAAAGCAAAATGGGAAGAGTCTACGACATTACCCAGCATGCTGTTGGCATTGTTGTAAACAAGCAAGTTAAGGGCAAGATATTTGCCAAGAGGATTAATGTGCATATCGAGCATATTAAATACTCAAAGAGTCGTGATAGCTTCCTGAAATGTGTCAAGGAAAAATGATCAGAAAAAGAAGGAAGTCAAAGAGAAAGGTACCTGGGTTCAGCTGAAGCACCAGCCTGCCCCTCCCAGAGAAGCACACTTTGTGAGGATCAATGGAAAGGAACCCGAGTTGTTGGAACCTCTTCCCTATGAATTCATGGCATAAATTGGGGATGTAGCTGTGCCATTCAGTACCTAACTGGCAACTTAAGTGTTCTAGGTCCTATGTAAAAATAAAATCATCCTGTGTCAGAAGGGTGGTTTTCTTAGTTCAACAGGTATGTGGTGACTTCTTACTTCATAAATATTTGCAGCAGGCTTTCACTGTACCTAGTAATTGTGTCTAGTCTTTACTCTTCAGTGTTTTTCTTGCTGAAAAATATTGCTGAGGTATTGTGCAGGTGTATACCCAAATACTCAAATATTTATAAATATTTATATTGGCTTGAAGATCCTGTAAATCATCATGGGGAAAAGATGTATCAAAACAAGTGGAAGTCACTTCAGAAACAAATGTAAGTCCATTTCAGTTAAGTAAATTGTTTAAAGCAAAAAAAAAAAAAAAATGAATACCAAAGCCCGTTGGTCTCAAACCCCTTACATAAAATGAGGTAGTATTTGTAAATAACCTGTACAGAGCCTCCAACATACTTTAGATCATTTCTAGATTACTTGCCTTACCCTATATGATATAAATACTATATAAGCAGATCTTACACTGTTATTACTTAGGGAACAACAAGGAAAAACTCTGCACATGTCCAATATCGATGCACTGTATTTTTTCAAATAGTTCTGATCTGCAGTTGGTGGAATTCATAGGTGTAGAACTCATGGTACAGCAGAGAATAACTCTAGGGTCTTCAGATATGTAGTGAAGTTGGTATGGGGCCCCAAGAGTGGGCCCTAATCCAGTATGTCTGTGTCTTTACAAAAAGGGAAAAATTTATAAGGACAGAAACAGACACAAAGGGACACAGTCATGTGCAGGCGAATATGGAGATGGAGTTGGTCTCTGCCCACCCCAAGAAATGTCAGTGAAGGCCAACAAACCAGCAGGAGGTAGGAGAGACGGGCTGAACCAGTCACTCTTCCTAGCTCTCAGGAGGAACAAACCTGCTGCCATCTTGATTCTGGGCTTCTGGCCTCCAGTGCTGTAAAGTTGTAGATGTTATTTATTTATTTTTAAATCAGCACCTTGTGCTTTCTAATACACGCACATTTATACACAAACTGTGTTTGTTTACAAGTACCAAGTACAGAAGGGAAAGAATAACAAAGTATCTAAGCAACTGTGTCACTGACCACGCTCCAGAGAGTTAACACTGTCATCCCTGTTGCCCATTATTTTTAAGTCTGGGAAGAAATGGAAAATGCCACCCACATGAGCCTGGTCCTTAGAAGTTGGGCACCTCTGTGCACATCTGGGTTTCTACAGGGTTGAACTGAGACTCCATGGTGTTCCAGGCCAAATTGACCAGACCAGCAGGAGGTTGTCCATCGCCATCTACACTTTGTTCCTGGTGAAGAACAAGCACCCTGGGACCTCCAGGCCCGAGCTGGTGGTCTGTATATCAGCGCTTGCGCTTTGCTCTCCAGAGTGGGGATGGTTTGGGGAGCAGAGTTCTAGTCCTTTGACTTGGGTCTCCATGTCGGATGAATGGGTACTCATGGAAGAGTTGTCTCAGGATGCTTCCAAGGGGCAGATGAGGACTGCAGTCAGGAAGCTTAAGTCTGTCTCGGTCTGCAGGTTGAACATCTCGAGCCCTAAGGCATGAGTGCTACCCCTGCACCCATAGGTGGGGGTGGATGAGTCTGTGATGAAGTCCGTTTGGGCCTCTATTTCCAGGACTCCAGGACTGGCTCTTGAATCTAGAGGTTGGAGGCAGAGAAGAACTCTTCAATATCAAAATCAATGTTGGGGTTTGGGGTGGGGCTGGTGCCAGGCCTGGCATTGGTGTCAGACAAAAGACCACAGTTGTCCAATGTCTGGTGGGCATATTGCTTGACAAGATATTTTCTAAGTCGCTTAGCAGATCCATGGTTTGGGTCCAAGGAAAGCACCTCTTCTGTGCCCTGAAGTTTAAGATGGATGCAAATTTCTCACTATCTTCACTTAGAGTCTTGGCGTTGTTCTGAGGTAACAAACCACGAGTGACAGTCTCTACTACTAAACTCTGTTTATAATATTGTCCTTTGGAAAGCTGTATGAAGAGTGGATGCTATTAAAAATGCCCCCCCACATCCCAACTTAGTCCATCTGCAGCTGGGGGCCTGGGGACCCTGGCACCTCTCTAGTCTGTATCTTTCTGAAGACCCCACCTGACTGGAGATAGCATAGATGAAGTGTCTGTTTGGATGACATTGCTTTACAATCAGGCAGAGTGTCTGAATGTGGACACTAATGGAAAGGACACTTGTGAATCAACGGGTTGATTCAAGAGCAAGATGACATGGAGAAGCAAGGCACAACCCATGGAATGGAGGGAACCAAGTGCTGGGAGGCATGGGGCAGATCTGTCTGCACATTGATGGATGAAATTCAGTTCCTTTGACATGGGATCCCTAGCTCTTGGGAAGGATTAGAGGGACTCCCCCAAATTCACCTGGACACCTGTACTAAACAGCTCAACAGCAGGACTTTCTGGAGAGGCAGGCACCCCTTCAGGGAACACGCCTGGAATCTAGGCCGAGCGACCAGGTCCCCATGGACAGGGACACTGGGTACATGGCACCTGTTGCAGAACCCTGACTGACCCCAACACCATGGGTTGGGTTGAAGAGTCTGCTGTGGGCACAAAGAGCAGCATAGGCAACAGCTGTATGACTGGAAGCTTCCCCAGCCACCGTGGGCTTCAGTAAGAGCCACTTCTGAGGCTATCTTGGAGGTGTGGTGATGTTCTGCTTCCTGGAGCCTCGAGTCCTCAAGACCCATTCTTGGCTGAGGGTTTGGTTGGTAGCTTGAGGACTTGATGGTCTTCATGGACAATTTCTGATTGTGCAGGTAGTTTTCCATTTTGCTTTTTTCACTAGATAGGTCCCTGTGCTCCACAGGGATCTTGTGGCCGGTGCAGTAGCTGTGGGACTGCAGCACTGTCCTGTTGGTGCAGGGCAGCTGCACTTGCCCTGGGAGACCTTCCACCCATTTGATGCTATACAGTGGCCTTTGGTCAGGTGATGCTGAGCACCAGGTGTTGGGCAGCATCTTTCTACAGCCACGCATGAAGCGCAGGATGCTGCTCTGCAGAGCCCATGACAGTTTGCTCAGTGACAGCTGGATCAGCTCCCAGGCTGGCTGCCCTAGGTTCTCTAGGTGCTACTGTGTTGTCCCTTCCAGAGCTGTGGGTGCCACTGCCACCTCTGAGCAGATGTTTGAAGCCACTCAGCCTCTAGAATTTGTCATGGCATCCCAGAAAACAAATAGGGGTGCTGCCACCATCATCATCCTCAGTGAGTCCCCCACATTCCTGCCACTTTCTGTCCTGTCTCCTCCAAGCCTCTCTCATCCATGTTTGCATTTTATCTCTCAGTGATGGACAACAAGCCAAGGTCACCTCAAGGTTGTACCTGGCTGTGGGCTGGCCTGACACATTCCTGCTGGCCACATCTGCACTTATTTTGCCTTTTTTATATCCTCAGGTTGGTGCAGGTGTGGCTACCCCAGCAAGGGACTGATGTCGAAGACCACAAGCTGGGGACAGTGTATGGGGCCTGTTTTTTCTGTTCCATGATAAATGTGGGTGCTTAGAGCCATGTTACTCCAACTTTAGGCATGTTTAAGTGACAGAATAATTGATTCTCTTCTAAACTTCATTAAAGTTGTCCCTACATCACAAATGTATAATGATATTAAGTTCCAAGAAAATGAAGTCTTTGATTGATGAATCAACTAAAGAACAGCTGAAGCCAGGAGTGGTGGCACTTGCCTATAACCTCAGCACTAGGAAGGTCACAACAGGAGGATTGTGGTGAGTTCAAGGCCAACTTTTAGTACATAGTGAGTTGAAGGTCAGCCTGAATTACACAGAGAGACCCTGTTTCATAAAACAAGATAAAATGAACAGTTGAGTTGGAAGATATATTCTGTTTTCTTTGAAATAGTAGGATCAGGTGGACATGGAGAGAGTGAAGGCTTGCATACTGCAACATCTACCCACGAAATGGGAAAATATTTTAGCCAACTGTCCCTCAGACAAAGGATTTCTACCTAGAACATAAAAAGAATTTTTAAAAATCAGGCCCCCAAAATTCAAAGACCCAATTAAAAAACTGGGCTTCTACTCAGGACATATGAGAACTTGTACTGTAATGTCATGTACCTCAGTAGTGTCCCAAATTTTCTGATCAAGAAGATTATGGGGCCAAAGAGGAAAGTGATCTATTACATAGAGTGGGCCTAAGGAGAGTCACATGGGGAGAAGACACTCTCTCAGGCTTTCACAGAGAGCACATTAGCCAAGTAATGGCCGTGACTCATCCACATGGCTGCACTGACAAAGGTTCTACAATCTGAGGTACATGATCTCAGAATAAATCCTGAGGGCATTTTACTGACCTTCTCAGACCAAAAAGCTACAACTCTTGTTGCATAGGTCTTGCTTTACCTTGGTCTTAACCATCCAGTAGAAAAGTATGAAGTCGAAATATAAGAAATAAAGCCATGCTGTTAAGTTGAGCTGTGGGGGACTCAGGTCAATAATTTCTGACATTGCCAGTTAAACAGAAGACCCAATGCTATTATGGGCTACTGGACTCTTTTAGAATATTTTGCTGAGTTTACACACCTATAATATTCAATAACGGAACTTAGAAAAAATGGGGTATACCGATGAATGTCCATTTTGTATCTGTGTATTCAAAGAGGTTGGGATAGATATATAGTTGCATTCTCTTAATAAATAGAATGATTTGTTCTAATGGTGTTTGTAAATAGGATCACAAGTCCGCATCTTGTACAGCAATTAACCACTAAGAAGAATATATGCAGTGTATTATTTGTTGAAACTGTACTTCCGATTTGATTTGAAACTGTCTCATTGCTGTTTATCAATAAAACTTTGAAAAAAAAATGGGCTTCTGAGATGAAAATATACTTCTCAGATGAAGAAATACAAATGACAAATAAATATATGAAAAAATGTTCAACAACATTGGTCACTGGAGAAATACAAATTAAAAGAACACTGAGATTCCATCTCACCCCAGAATGAATGGATGGTTATCATAAAAAAAAAAATGACCAGTAACATGCTGGTGGGGCTATGGGGAAAGGAAACCTTCTCCACTGTTGGTGGGAGTACAGACTGGTGAAACTGCTGTGGAAATCAGTGGAGATTCCTCAAAAAAACTAGGGTTAAAGGTCCCACTTGATCCAGCTATTTCCCTTCTGGATATTTTCCCAGAAGAACTGAAAACACACCACAGCAATATATGTGCACCCATGTTTGTAACAGCAGAATTTGTCATAGCTAAATCTTGGAAACAACCCAAATACCCAACAACAGAGGAATGGATTTAAAAATGTGGTAGTCTTATATAATAGAGTGTCACTCAACTATAAAGGATAAACTCAAGGTTTTTGTAGATAAATGGATGCAACTAAAGACCATATTCATAAGTGAAATAAGTCAGATTCATATGTGTAAACATCACATGTGACTCCCTACTGTAAGAAAAGAGTAAATAAGGTCCAAAAGGTATAATAGATATTGTGAAAGGGAATGAAACTACTCAGAAGGAAAGAACAACTGGGATAGGGGAAAGGAGAAAAGAAGGGACACAAGATAAAGGACAAAAGCTAAGATAATTGTACTACTAATTTCTATTAGTTCCTTGAAAGGGACAGTTAGTGCTTATATCATTTGGTCAGTTTAACGTGCCTGTATCTGGTAATCTGGGCAACTACTTTGAAGATAGTAGGATGCAATGTAAGAACCATAGTTAATTTCCCATCACCTTGTTTTGAAATTCAGAATCATTTTTATTGTTTTTAAAAATTCTCTTTAAAATAAAAAAAATATTGTAACATCCTATGACAACATTCTCAAGTTTAGGTCACATGAGAGTCGTTTGAAGAGGAAGGTGGGAGTGAAAGCATTGTTTTTATTTTTCCCAAATAAATTGTCTTTATTTATTTCTATGATTTGATAAAATTATGTTTATTGTAAAAAAAAAACCCTAGCATCACAGAAAAAATATTAAGAAGAAAATAAAAATCCAGAGAAATCCTACCACTTTGATATTACTACTACTGAACCGACATTGATTCCTTTGCATACATTTGTACTCAAAAAATTCTTTCATACTCAGGCCCCTGTGCTAGCCAGGGAAGCGCTTATTCCACTGAGCCATTTCCCCAGCCCCCTGATAGGCTTGTAGTGATAAAAGCAAATACTAAGAGTGGGCTTGGGGGGAGAAAACATAATGTTGGAAAAAACCATTTTAATCTTGCTGGGAATAAAAATTTATTTTTCTATTTAAAAAAACAAAACAAAACATTCTTTCACATATAATGGGTCAAGGCAAAAATTGTTTAAACTATTGATTCCTATGTTGAAAAATCTCAAAAAATATACCTCAAATTCATAGTCACTCATTTATTTAATAATAGCATTTTGATATATTTTTTTCTAGACTTTTAAATGTGTATCTTCAGATAGATACAAATAGGATTATGAAAGTATGTATTTTCTACATGTGGTTCTGTTTTCAGGCTTTTTTCTCTTACCAATATATTATGGACTTTTATACAGATAAATGTTTTTCTGTAGCGTAATTTTTCAAAAGATGAAAATTATGAGACTGGTCGTGGTGGTGCACACCTGTAATCCCAGTGTTGGGGAAGCTGAAAACAAGAGGATCACTTCAAGTCCGAACGGCGTAGTGAGATCTTGTACCGAACACATAAAAAAAGATGGAAGTTATTTTATCACATGATTCTTTTTCTTAACCAGTTCCCTGATGGGTGATGATGATGACAATGGTGATGGTGATTTGATTCCGTAAACAACACTGGAAGTATTTTTCTTTGTCAGCTCACTTGTGTGTGGCCTTGTGGAGGTAAAATGGTTGAGCCCAAAGACGCCTTTTTCAATTTTGAAACACCCCCTCCCCAAAGGTTCGATCAGTAGATGCTCTCCCTGCCTTGAGTCAACAGTGGCTTAAGGACTGTTAATGCTTATATATAGATGTCCCCCCAAAGCGTCATGTGCTTGTAGGTGGGGCTTTTGGGAAGTGGCTAGATTTCTGGCGTGTAATGCTGGATTAAGGGTGTATGATAACTGGATTAGTTCACTGACTGGCTTAGCATAGTTCTGGGTGTGGGTAATGGGAAGCCTCACCTTGGGTATGGGTGGCATCAACCAATAGGCTTGTAGTTTGGTGGTTGAATATAAAG
>NW_004524760.1:620729-631022 GCF_000260255.1 Octodon degus | reverse complement strand
TATTTGGTACAGGGTCTCACTATGTAGCTCAGACTCATAGTGATCCTTCTGTCTCAGCCTCTCCAGTGCTGGGATTACAGGCATGTGCCACCACACCTGGTTTCCATGGCTGGCACAGCACACCCAGGGGCCATAGCGGCACGCAGTACCTGGGGTCAAACCTGGGTCCTTACGCTTCCCTGGCAGGTGCTTAGCCCACTGAGCTATTTCCATGGCTTGGGAATCAGTTTGCAGGACTGCTATAATAAATGTCATGAACTAGGGACCTTAAACTACTGCAATGTATTCTCTCACAGTCCCAGAGGCCAGAAGTCGGAGGTCATGGGCTTAGCAGGCTACAGTCCCTGGAAGGGCCCTGGGAGCCCCTGTCCCTGCTTGGTCCATCTTCTGAGCATTGCCACAGAGCCTTTGCATTCCTCGATTGTGGCCCTGTCACTCGGCCTCCTTTCTTGTGTGACCTGCCTTTCCATGTCTGTCTCTGTCTCCTCATCATCCCTTTGTGTATTTGTGTCTGAAGTTGCCTCCTCTCTGTCTCTGTCTCTGAACTCAGGGCCTTTACACTGAGCTACACCCTCAGCCCTTTTCTTATATTTTTATTTTGAGACAAGATCACTATAGGTTGCTATATTTCCCAGTTCTGGTCTTGATCTTGCAAGTCTCGTGCCTCAGCTCCCCGGAGTGCTGGGATTATAGGCCATGCCTTGTTCTTTTTTGTATAAGGGTACCATGTGTGTTAGTCAGCTTTCCATTACAATAATAAAATACCTGGGCTAACTGCAACTTTGGAGCTTCAGCCCATGATCAAATGGGTATGAGGTGACATGGAGCCGTTAGGGACAGTTCCATGGAGGAGTTAGTGAAATGACCTTGCTGTTTGATGGGGTTAGAATAGGAGGACATGGCTGTGACATTCAGGGGAAGCTGAGCAGGGAAGGAGCTACAGGCCAATGATGTTGCACAGGGCCCTAAAAGTGACAATCTGAGGACTGTATTTTTTTTTTTTTTTTTTTTTTTTGAGACAGGGTCTCACTATGCAGTTCACGCTGGCCTTATAGCCCCCAGGCTGATCTTGAACTCATAGTGATCCTCCTGTGCCAACCTCCCAAATGCTGGGATTATAGCTGTGCACTACCACCCTCAGTTCTGGGGTTGGCCCACGGGATGGCATGCAGGGCAGGGGATCGAACTCAGGACTTTGTGCTTGCCAGGTAGGTGCTTATGCCTCTGAGCTATCTCTGCAGACCCAGGACTATGGATTTTATCTCACAGGGAACACGGGACCCAGAAAGAGAAAGGATACATGGTGAGTGGAGGGATTCGAGAAGGGGCCACTGTGCTGCCTCATCACCCACCAAAACCTCCATGACCAGCAATCACCCCTTCCCCTTGACGTACACCCTCTTTGGATGGCTACTTTTTCCTGCTCCTTCCCCTGCTCTTTGAAGTTGGGCTTTCTGGTGTCTTAGGTCAGATTCTCTATGAAGGGAGCCTGAAATGGGAATTTTTAAGCAATATATGAGGCAGGAAATTAATTAATTAATTGCAGTACTGGAGATTGAAATTTGGACCTTGCACTTGCCAGGCAGGTGCTTAAGCCCCTGGGCTATCTCCTCAGCCCTGAGGCAGAAAATTTATAAAGGCCAGACGCTGGCTTCTCCTACCCTTGGAGGCTGAGAAGTCCAAGGTCGGTGTGCAGCAGCGGCCTGGTGAGGCTGCTCTCTGCTGCTGGTGCCTCCTCCAGAGAGAATGAAGGCTTCTCCTCACATGGCAGAAGGTGAGGGAAAGAACTGCTATTATGACCTCTTCCATTTGTAAGGGCTTTGCCTGAATTACCTCTTGTATTTATTCATTCGTCACTATAACAAGATACCTGAAGTAGGCTAACTTTCTAAACAGAAGAGGTTCATTTTGGCTCATGATTCTTGCCCAAGGTCAAGGACCCACATCTATGATGACTTTCTTGCTGGCAACATTCCAAGATGGTGCAGAGTGTCACATAGCGGGAGATAGGCAGCACATGTGTCTCTATGTGTCTTTGCTCTCTTGTTATGAAGTCACTTCCCTGATCTCATTTAATCCTAATCACCTCCCAAAGGCCTATAAACACCAGTCAGATTAAGTTCCCACCCTCTGGTCATGTGATTAAACTTCAACCCAGGAACCCTGGGACATATGCTTAAAGTCCAAACCACAGCGCCTCCTACAGGCCACAATTCTTAATATGTGCCAGTGGGGATTAATTTTCCACATGAATTTTGCAGGAGACAACAAATTCATTACAGGTGTGGTGGTGCACACCTGTAATCCCAGCACTTGGGAGGCTGAGGTAGGCTTGGTATGAGTGCAAGGCCAGCCTGAGCTACAAAGTGAGCTCAAGGCCAGCCTTTGAGCTTCATAGCAAGATCCTGTTTCAAAAAGACAAAAAAACCTCATGCATTAGCATGTTATATTCTCCTGCATTTATAAAAATTAATTGTAACTAACATTTGCCCTTTTTTGATACTGAGGATTGAACTCAGGCCTTATATATGCTAGGCAAGTGTTCTAAAACCTTAGTCCTTTTACACAATTTCATTTTGAAAGACTTTTGGTAAATTGTCCACACAGGTTTTTATTTTTGTTTTGTATTTTTTAGGGAAGGGTCTACAGGGTGTTCAGGGTCTTGCTTCTAGATCGGACTCGCAGTGATCCGCCTGTTTACAGCCTCCCAAGAGCTGGGATTACAGGTGCGTGCCAACACACCCAGTCGCAATTACCTCTTAGCGCGCCCTGGGGCAGGGCCGGCATGGCAGGCAGGGGGATTGAACCCCCGGCCCCTGATCCTGCTTGCAGGCGCTTTAATCCACTGAGCTATTTGGCTGGCCCTCCACACAGGTTTTGAACTTATGATTCTCCTGCCTCAGCCTCCTGAGTAGCTGGAGCAATGCACCACACCTGGTACCACTTGCATTCTATGTTACCATTTTTAAAGCCTTTCTCACAGCTCTTTCCTGACCTTGTTGACAATCTAATCAAGTAAGTTTTTTCTTATTTTCATTTAGAGCTGATGAATGTGAGCATCAGATTACATGATGTCTGGGCTTGTTGCTGAAGAATGGTGAATATATAAGATTTTTATAAAATTTATGGAGCTAGAATTTCATATTAGAAATGCACCTATCTTAAAAGTGTGCACATCAATGAGGTTTGACAAATATAGACTTGTATAACCACCTTTCACCGATCCCCCTTCTGTCACAGGTAACCAACCTTGCTTTCTGTCACTATATATTAGATTATTTGCTTTCTGGAATTTCAGCATTTTTGTCTGTCTATTTGTTAGTTTGGTTGGTGTGTGTGTGTGTGTGTGTGTGTGTGTGTGTGTGTGTGTATTCTGGAGATCAAACCCAGGACCTTGTATGACAGGTAAGTGCTCCACCACAGAGCCATGTCCCCAGCCCTAGAATTTTATGTAAATGTGATTGTCTTTTCGCTTTAAGGAAGCTTTCACTTTGTCTTGCAAACGCAGAGCTGGCCTTAAAAATATGTTGAGTGCCTCCTTAACCTTTGCATTCTGATCATTGAGTTCCAGTCTGTGGTTGGCAGCTTCAAACAGAGCGAGGGCACAGTAGAATGGCCTGGTAGGGCAAAGGGGCTCCTATCATGGCACCAGGGAGGGAGAGGGAGAGGGGAGGAGCTGGGGACAAAGATGCAGCCTTCCAGGCCACATTCCCGGTGACCTGCTCCAACCAGCTCCTACTCCAACAGCGAGTCAGCTCTGAACTCATTAGTGCATTAATCCACCGACAAGTGCATCACCTCATGATCAGCTCGGGGGATAGCTCAGTGGCATAAGTGCCCACCTGGCAAAACTAAGGTCCTGAGTTTAATCCCCAGTACCACAAACAAACAAACAAACAAACAAACCAAAAACCCAAATACAAAAGGCACTGAGGGGCATCCAAAATCTAAATCTCAACACCATGTCATCATCGTGCAACCCGAATGAGACTCAACTTTCTAAAAACTCTTTTCCCCATGTACATATGTAATGCTAACTGGGAGATCTGACTTTGTTGAAAATGCGCAAGTGAATTATTTCTCTTTTAACCTCTTGCATGCTTACACACCTCTGGGGCACATCATTGAGGTCATGCATGTAGAAACTCCAGAGCCATTAGGCAAATGGAATGTGACACTTGGTGTCCCAGGAATCCAACTATCATTCAAAGACAAGGATGCAGTACTGTGATTTTGAGGCTCTTCCCTAAGAATTAGTGACCATGACTATGTACAAAAAGCAATTGTGGGTTTATGTGGAAAACAGAGTTGGGTTCTAGGCACAGATCCTTGGCCAATTGATTTGCGCTTGATAAGCATCCTGTAGAATATGGGAAATGTGGCCTGGATGCAGGAGATTTGGTCATACAGGGCCACCCTAGATTCAGGGCCCTGCCACTAAGTGCCAAACACAGTTATTGTGACAGCTAAAGCAGCTCCTACACATTCGCAAATGCCTTTGTGCAGAAACACCAATTTAAGAGGGTCACTGGCTTGCTGGCTGGCAGGTTCTTTGCCTGCTCATCGAAACTTCTCCTGCTGCCTGCTGACCTGGCCGCACCCATATTACCAGTCTCTCCTCTGCCACTACCTCAAACTAAAAACAAAACCATCAAAACCAAACAAAACCAGAAATGAAACTGACCTTTCTCTTGGGTGGTGACTAAGGTGGAGTGTCAGCCTAATTGGCTTTGGGATCTGCTGGGGGGCAGTTGGTGGGCACAGTTCTAGGTACATTTGGGGAGGTCATGGGGGCAGAGTCTTGGCGTCCGTGTCTGGTCCTGCATCCCTACCTGTCTGGTGCTGTTCCCTTGCTCGGCTTCTCAGCTGTCATGAGCTCAGCGGCTGTGCCCCACCACACCCTCCCACCCACTCCCACCCTCTCACCAGGATGGTCCTGTGGTGGAGCCAGCCAACCAGTGACTGAATTCTCCGAAGCTGTGAGCCACATGAAATCTCTCCTTCTCTACACTGTGTCTCTGTGATGGGGAGAGCTGACAGATGCATCCTCACCGTCCTTTCTAGCTTCAAGCCCTTTCAGAGCCAAGTCTTTAGAAGAGCTACCTCCCCCACACTCCGACCTTCCCACCACACCTACCTTCGCATCTCCAACAGACAGTATGCCCTCGGCTTATGAACAACTTCCATTCTGGAAGATCTGTTTGTAAGTCAGATTTGTTGGTGACCCAACAAAGTGAGTCTTATATAGCACACCTGCAAAAGCTCGCAACTTGCTGTTCATAAGTCAGGGACTTACTGTACCAAAGAATGGAGAGAATTATAGGTGTCTGTGACTGAATCCCAAATTCGTTGAATCACTTTCTACTGTACCTGATTGTGACTTGGGCATTGCACCTTCACACCTTTTCTTCCTATCCTTTTCCACTGCACATCCCTCTGCTCCCGCCCCTGGTTGGTCCAGGGTGCTCACCGCAGTCACAATGTCCTGACATCTGGGTGGTGGTAGGGGTGTAGGGGCTTCCTCTGTGGATCATTTCATGGCAAATGCCTCCACCTCCTCCGAGTCTGTTCTCCCTCCACAGTGTACCTGGTCGGGTGCTCCAGAAGTACTTGTTGCATGGCAGAGTGATCTAGAAACTAAATCCTGGGTTCTCAGTGCTGGGCTCTCCTTCCCCCTCAGGATGCTCTGGGGACACAGTGTGACAAGAGCAGTTGAGATCACAGGTCATGGGGCAGGGAGGAGACCGCAGCCTGGCAGCCCTGCAGGAGTCCTGGCTCCCCCACTTGCCAGCCGGGTGTGTGGCTTGTACTTCCTGGTGCCCAACACTTCCCTATACACACTGGTGAACGCAGACCCAACCATGTGCGCTTCGGAGCAGCTCTCCAGATGCCCAGCTTGACCCAGCTGACAACAAACATACCTTAAACGTCACTTTGTGCTTATTATTTCCCCAACATCTTTGTCTTTCAGTCTTGATTCTCTATGTAATAATATAACCTTAGAGTAAATATGGAAAGTACAGTGAAGTAAAAAGAAGAGGAGAATTCACTCATAATCCTACCATAATTCAGAAAAGTCTTACCAGCAGGCCTAATACAGTGCTGTACTTCCATTCTGGTTAGTTTGGATTTAGTTTTTTATTTTTATTTTTGATTTTTTGTAGTACTGGGGATTGAACTCAGGACCTTGCGCTTGCCAGGCAAGCACTTATTCTACTGAGCTATCTCCCCAGCCCGTGGACTTAGTTTTTTTAACCTGGGTGCAATATAGAGGGTGCATTCCAGTCACCAGTTCTCACTGGTTCCTCATAAGGACAGGGTGGCTGGAGAATTACATGCTGACTGAGGCAGGGGGCAGAAATTGGGTTCACAAGCTAGTCCAGGTGAGATGACATCTTAAAGCCATTACTACTCAGGAGGCTGAGGCAGGAGGATCCAAAGTTGGAGGTCAGACTAGGCACCATCATGAAAACCTGTCTCGAAGAAATAGATAAAAAAGATAAATAAGTGGATACAAGGGTGCATCTTGGTGGTAGAAGCTTGCTGAGCTGATACAAGACACCGTGTTTCACCTCTAGCCCTGAAAAAAACATTTTTTAAAAGTACTTTTGAAAAGGGGCCCTGTATTTTTGTTCTGGACAAATGGCGTAAATTTTGAATATGATCCTGCCTTGAAGAGTTGGCAGAGAGAGGTCCCTGAGGGCAGGACAGTGAGCTGTGCAGAAGCAGCTCTGGCCACAGCCCCCTCAGAGAGCAGTGAATGCTGAACACAGGCAGGGGTGGGGAGGGGACAGGGGTCTGGCCAGGGTGCTCTCTCTCCTGCCTCTGGAGTGACAGAGGACAAATATTCCTCCTCTATCTCCTCAGTGCAGCAGAGCGCAGGTGCTAGAGGTGAACTTTCAGCTCTTTTTATTGCTTTTCTCATTAGAGAAAAAAAAATTCAAGGTGTAGAGACCCAGGATTGAAGATCACCCACTATAGAAATAAAGAGAAAAGGAAAGGGAGCTTCTGAAGTCACACCATGGCTCAGCCAAGGCCAACAGGGCCTGGGTTAGGCCTGCCCCTGGGGGCTGAATGGAGAAGCCAGCAAGGTTGTGCCCCTCAGGGTGCAGCCAGGGCAAGATGCCTGGGGCCCAACAGGAGACCCCAGCATGCACCTAAGATCTATCTTCACCACAGACTACAAATTCGAAAATCTGCCCCCTTGATAAAAAGGTCTGTAAAGCCCCAGTCAATACCCAGAGCGCTTTCACAGATGTGAGCGGAGCAGCAAGCCGCTTGCCCGCCGGAAATTGACTCTCTGAGCTGCAGTCTAACAAGGCTCTACTGTCTGATGTTATCTTTTATTGTAGACCCAGGTCTTCTCAAAAGCTGTTTAGTAGTAAATATTTATTCACATTGTTCCACCTCTTGGGGGTGACTTCATTGTTCACAATGGCTCCCACTTCAGTGTACAGAAAGCAGGAATTCCGTCTGGCATCCCCAAGGACCTGAAGTCCCTGTGAGGGGGAGACAGTTGCCTTCAGACCTCCTTTTAGAGTCAATGAGTTGGCAATCACTTCCAGCACACATAAAGGTGTGTGTTGACAGGACAACAAACTCCATTCGTGGGACCTAACCCTGAATTTCCCTTGAAGCCTTGGCTCTGTGTTTACTAATTCAGGCTTTAAGGTGACTTTACAGACTGTAACCTTCAAAAGCACTGTGAGTCAGCTGTCACTGAGTCCCAAGAGATTTGGGAGTACATTTTAAGGGTCTCTGCCTTGTGGCCATGTAGGTGTAGTCTGTATTTTGCTGATGGGAAACAGGCTCAGGGAATAACCAGGCTCACAGGTTAAATGCTTGTGTGTCTCCTCCCAAATTCATGTGTTGAAGCCCTGATATTTTGATGCTGAGGCCAGGGGGATGCTTTTCAAATATGTCCTGGGAAGCATCCCCAATGCAGAAGGGGGCACTTAGGAGTCAAAGTGACACCCCAAGTACTATAGTTGTTGGAAGTCTCCATCCACCTTTAAAATGCTGCACACCCTCCGGGCTCCTTCACAGACTGCCTGCCTTTGCTGTATCGTAACCACACTGTGTGCCATCACTAGGGGAATGTTCAGCTCCGACAACCAGACCCTCAAGTCCCGTTACACACATTCCTCCAGGAAAGGAGGCTCTCACTCGTGAGTCCCAGGGACCAGCAGAGTAGAGGGTCTCAGAGTAACAGGACTCCCAGATGCGTGCTAGGGCTGGCTCATTGCCACATGCCAAGTCGGGGCTGAACTGCAGTGGGACGATCTCAGGTCCCCAACCCCAACCTCAAGGACAGTCTAGTTTGGGCTCCCTTTTTACAATCCTGTCTGTGGTTATAGAGAGCTTTGCCTCTGCCACCATTGGCCACTTGGGGGCGCCCCACGCGCGCAGGACCCAGGTTATTATAGGGTTTTACTCCCAGGCGGCCTCGTTTTTAGGGTCCTGGGGCTGGGTTAGGTGACTTACACTGATGCGGAGCCACACTGCAGACCTCGGATAAGCACATCCAGAGGACCACGCTTTTCCACAATGGGGTGTTGCACTCTTGCACGCATACATACACATACACATACACACGCACGCACACCCACGCACACGCACAAACCCTGGCCTCCACAGCAGATGCTGCAGCCTAATCTGTCCCTTTCTACAGTCACCTTCCTGCCTATCAGCGACGGTCTGTCCAGTTGTGGCTCCGAATACCTCTCTGATCACGTGGTCCCCATCTGTGCCCCCACCTGCCCGAGGCCCCGCCCACTCCTGCGTGAACACCACGCACTGGTGTAAGTTTCCTCCGCTTGGTTTCTCTCGAGAAATCCCCCCATTATTTAATGATGTGTTTTTTAAATTCATCTTTTTATTTTAATAGCAAAAGTATTTGAAAGTAAATAAAATTTCTTTGGTCGTATCATTTTGTTGAGCATGTGCATAGGTTTAGGATGAAACATGCTCTTTCTAATATTTTTAAGATCGTATAACATTGACCTTTTAATCTTCTCTCCTCCAGCTAAGCGTATGTGGAAGCGTGTCTTCCACTTTCAAAGTGGTAAGCTCTTTTTGACTGCCTCTGTATTAGCCCTACTTGTCTTGTTTTGGATTATGTTTAGAGAATATAGTTGGTAAAACCCTTAAGCTATATATTAAACATGTATATCACAGTAGGTGGTCACATCACAGTAGGTGGCCATCTTATTTTGGATTTTCATGATTTTATTCTTTCTCTCCTTTCTCTTTTCATGCTGTCTTTTAGATTGATTTTTGGTGTTTTACTACTTGTTTATTCTTTCTGTGCTAAGCCTAGATATTTTTCATTTTTATTCTTAAATTATCTGAATTTGATCAATACCTTAAGTCTCTTAACAAGCAAGGGTCTTAGAATCCTTTAATCTTCCTAGAACCGACCAAGCTAACATATTATTGTTCTCTCTCTCTCTCTCTCTCTCTCTCTCTCTCTCTCTCTCTCTCTTTCTCTCTCTCTCTCTCTTCCCCTTCCTCCCTCCCTCCCTGTGGTTCTGGGGCTCAAACCCAGAGCCCTTGCACATGCTATGTAACCATTCTGCCACCAAGTTCTATCTTCTGTTCTCCTTCTTTTTAACTCCTACAATTAGACATTATCTTATTGCTTCATACTCAATATTTAGGTTTGCTGACTTTTAAAAAAAAACAGTTTCTTTCCTTCTGAGTCTTTGGTGTTAAAGTTAATTTTCAAATAATTTCATTGTTGTAGAAAATTGTAACAGGAGTACAAATAGATTTTTTTTTTTCTTCAGATGCAATTGGGAATAAATTGCTAGTCTGATGCTTTCTTATCTGAAATAATTTAGAGTGCATTTGCTACAAGCCAGGCATTCTCCTACAGAGCCACAGTGCAACAGCAAACTCGGAAAATTAACACTCATGTGTTCTCCCCTTGTAGGCCTATTTGGGCTTTGGCAGTTTCTCAGCCATGGCCTTTATAGCAATAGGACCTAATGCAAGGTCACAGACTGTACTTGCTTGTTATATTTCTTTCAACCTATGATAGTTTATTTATCTTCCCTTGATTTTCTTGACCTTGATGCTTGCAGAATACAGGTAAGTTATTTTTGTTTCTTCTTTCTTTCTTCTTCTTCTTTTTTTTTTTTTTTTTCTCACTACCAAGGATTAAACTCAGGACCTTGTGTTTGCCAGGCAGGCACTTATGCTGCTAAGCTATCTCCCCAGCCCCAGCTAAGTTATTTTGTGAAATGGGATATATCTAATGTTTCTTCCTCCTCCTCCTCCTTCCCCTCCTCC
>NW_004524760.1:616485-620189 GCF_000260255.1 Octodon degus | reverse complement strand
TTATATTATATATTATATTTCCATCTGAATTTGATTCAGATGTGTTTTGGGCCAGAATATCACGTGTTATGCCCTTTTCATGTCTGATTGGGTGACACTGCTTAGATTTGTTTGTGACTGGTGGTGTGATATTGTGTTTTGATTGTGACTTTGGTTACTTGATTAAGATGATATCTAATGGGCTTCTCCCTGGAAAATTAAGCTTTTCCTTTTTGTAATTAATATATGTTTTGATGAGAAGATTTTGAGACTGCGAATAATTTTGCATGTTCAAACTTTCACTTACTGTTTTAATATCTACTGTTATTCCTTGGCTAAATTTTTAATAACTGTGATGGTTGCCAATGCCAGTCAGTCTAATTTTCAAGCCCTGAACTTATAGTAAGTTAATTTCAAATTGTTATTATCCTCAGGCGCCTAAGTGAAGCAAAAACAAAAGGAAAGTCCTCATTAAAAGGGAATTGTAGCATCCTTAGGTCTTAAGTATATTTCATTTTTTAGCTTATTAATACATGTCTGTGATACAGAATAATTACACTCATCTTGAGAAATTGACATATTGCATTTTAATCATTTTTACTTCTCCTCCTCACCCTCTGGCTCCCCCCATTCTCAGGTCCCCTCCCATCTCCATAATACAGTTAATTCTTCAACATGATGTCAACTACACATTCAAAAATAAACACATAGGGTCTGCTTAGCAGACTAAGCACCTGCCTAGACAAGCGCAGGGACCAGTTCGATCCCTGGTGCTACATGCCACGCCGGGCCCGCCCGTAGGCACGCTGAACTGGCTACAGAGTCCTCGCACGGTGGTACCTGCCTACAATCCTAGCGCGGCAGAGTCTGAAAACAGTAGGATCACTATGAGTCGGAGTTGCATAGTGAGACTCTGTACCAAATACATTTTTTAAAAAAAATAAACACATAAGCTTTCATGATGCTTTGAGCAAGAACCTGCAGAAATAGAGAGAGATCCTAGATAAAATGTGCTATAAAAATGGAAAATCATAAAATAATGATGCTGCTTGCTCAAGGAAACTCAGGCTATTGCTTGAATTTTTTGTAAAACAAAGCAGCAGCAGCAAAACTGACACCACAGGCTTGACAGAGTCAAACAAATTCTAGAACTAAAATTAGGAATTTGGTGAAATTCTTAATTCTGAAAGTAGGAACACAGTGATTAGCTAATTATATGTGGCTATGGAGAGTATTAGTGAACTGGAACTAGGCCAGAATAGACCAAATATAACAAAGCATGCAGAAACAAAAGGATGAGCAACTCAGAAAAGATGCAGGAGGCCGGGGTGCACGGGGTGGGTCATGGTGTCACTGTAGCCTCAGGAAGCGAAGCTCTAGGAAACGACCCAGGGACAACATTTGAAGAGGTCACAGCTGAGACTTTCCTGGAGTTGATGAAGAATCTTAGCACACAAATTCAGGAGGTTCCCAGAAGCTGTTTAGGATAAACAGAAGGAAGACATGACTGTAGCTGGGTGCCTCACAGAGAAGCCACAGCCATGATGGCAGAGTCACAAGGGCCACCACATCAGCCCTTGCTCCATTGCAGCTCCCCCCCCCCAACCGCATGGATGCAGGAGACTGAGTCATGATCCCAGGGATCCAGGCCCGGCCCCCAAGAGCCCCACTGGAGCTCTTGTGGTGTACATGAATTTGCATGAAGTTCACCTTGTACCAGCACAATAAGCCAAAGGAGACAGGTCGAGAACAAAGGCAGTCTGCTTGGCCAACTTGCTCGGTAACGAGATGTGCACGAATGGGATGGGTGTGTGTGATGGGGGTTCATCTGGAAAGGTGATGAGAAGCATAGAGAAGGTGTGGGGTGGCAGCATCCAGCCAGCTGAGTAATTCCATGGGCTCCAGGTTAACCCAACGCCAAGTTTGGGCAGCAGCCTTCGCACCACTAACCCCTTAGGCTCACTGTTTGACAAGGAGCTGTGTGTGGTGGTACACTCCTATAATCCCAGCACTCAGGTGGCTGAGGCAGAAGGATTGCCATAAAAACTTTTTCATAACAAGAAGAATGCTTGTCCCTCTTTACTGTCCCCAAGGAAAATTCAGAGTATTTTTAAAATAATTTTATTGAGAAACAAAGAGCAATGATACAGTTTCACAACCGATTACTAGCACATTGTCAATAATCAATACATTGCATATTGTTGTCTTAGTAGTTACACAGTATTTTTTAATCCTCATTATAATTCTCTAACAGTACTAAAGGATAAATAATATACAGACTTTTTTTCGGTCTTTTTGAGACAGTCTCACTGTACAGCTCAGGCTGGCCTTGAACTCACTGTGTAGCCCAAGCTGGTCTCAAACTCACAATGATCCTCCAGCCTCAGTCTCCTGAGTGCTGGGATTACAGGTGTGTGGCACCCACACCTGGCTCGTAAAGACGTTTTGAGCAGGTGGAACCCAAGGGCATGTACAAGCAAGCACACATCCCATTCCCAAAGCACACCTGCTAAACCACACAGCCACGTGGACTGTTCACTCTTGGGAAAGATTGGAGCTGGGCAGTGTACAACGTCTTCTTTCACACAGCAGTTGTGATCTCGAGTGTATTCAGTCTTTAGCAGCAACAACAAAACCAGAAGAGAAATGCGACAGGGTTACAGGTTGTTATGGTTTGTGTCTAGTGTACCCCAAAAGCCTCCTGTAAGTTATGGGGCAGATGCAGCTGGAGGAATGTGACTTGAGGGGCGGGGCCGGAGGACCAGGGTGGGACCCATGGGGTGGGGCCAGAAAGGTGCGAACTGGAAACTGGCTAGCCTATGCTTTTTCAGAGATGTGGAGAGGGTCATCCTGAACACTTCAGCGCCTCTCCTCTGGTGTGTTGAAACCTCAAGTAACTGTGAGCTAAACAAACCTTTCTTTTCCTCATTTTGAGTGTCGAGTATTTGTCCCAGCAACAAGAGAAAAGTAGCTAAGACAGAATTTGGTACCAGAGAAGTGGGGTCATTGCTGTGGCTAAACCAGACCATGTGGATTACCAGCTTTTGGGAATGCCTTATGGGAAGAGATAGGAAAGGTTTGGAGATGTCACCTACAAGAGAAGCGCCAGAACAGCTTTGGCTGTTGTGTAGGGGAGATTCTAGTCAGAGCTCAAACCAGAAGACTGACAGAAAGTCGACCTGTAAAGACCAGACTGGGGAGGTTTCTGCTGGGAAGAAGGACAGCATTGGTTGTTGGACTCCAGATCATTTGTGTTTTGGCTTGAAAGAGTTTGTCTGAATTTTGCCCGTGTCCAGAGACTGTGCCTGAGACTGAAATTAAACATGGAGGACTGACTAATCTTTCAAAGGAAATCTCTAAGCAGTCAAATATTAGGGCAGTGGCATGGTTATTGTTGGGAGCTCTTAGTCAAATACATGTTGAGAATGAAGAGCAAAGAGCCCAGCAGAATGATTTAAAATCTTGTGAGTTTGGCCAGAAAGAAAGTGCCAGGAAAGCTGTGGACTGCAAAGATAGAGCTGAGATCTCCATTGCCCAGGAGGACAGGAGAATAGAAAAGATGTCCTGAGGGCATCACAGGAGGTAGCAGGTTCTCACCCTTTGCAGCTTCAGAATCGCAAGGGTGAGGAACTTTGCTTGGGGGAGAAAGCCACAGAGCCCCATGTTCCAGAATGGAGGCGGCGGTCACACCAGGTTCCAGAATAGAGGTGGCAGCCACACCAGAT
>NW_004524760.1:614324-616385 GCF_000260255.1 Octodon degus | reverse complement strand
GAACAGCTTTGGCTGTTGTGTAGGGGAGATTCTAGTCAGAGCTCAAACCAGAAGACTGACAGAAAGTCGACCTGTAAAGACCAGACTGGGGAGGTTTCTGCTGGGAAGAAGGACAGCATTGGTTGTTGGACTCCAGATCATTTGTGTTTTGGCTTGAAAGAGTTTGTCTGAATTTTGCCCGTGTCCAGAGACTGTGCCTGAGACTGAAATTAAACATGGAGGACTGACTAATCTTTCAAAGGAAATCTCTAAGCAGTCAAATATTAGGGCAGTGGCATGGTTATTGTTGGGAGCTCTTAGTCAAATACATGTTGAGAATGAAGAGCAAAGAGCCCAGCAGAATGATTTAAAATCTTGTGAGTTTGGCCAGAAAGAAAGTGCCAGGAAAGCTGTGGACTGCAAAGATAGAGCTGAGATCTCCATTGCCCAGGAGGACAGGAGAATAGAAAAGATGTCCTGAGGGCATCACAGGAGGTAGCAGGTTCTCACCCTTTGCAGCTTCAGAATCGCAAGGGTGAGGAACTTTGCTTGGGGGAGAAAGCCACAGAGCCCCATGTTCCAGAATGGAGGCGGCGGTCACACCAGGTTCCAGAATAGAGGTGGCAGCCACACCAGATTACAGAATGGTGCTGGCATAGAGAATTTGTTCCTTGGAATCAGGATCAGAGTGCTCAGTGATCCAGGCACTCGACTCCAACAGCCAAGAGAGAGGAAAGCCTGGCTACTGCTCCAGCTGGCAGCAGACCTTGGCATTATCCATAGACTGTGGTGTTGGGTTTAGGTGCATGCAGAATGCAGGAGTTCTGAGGTTAAGAAGCCTTCCACCTAGATTTCAGAAGAAGGTCTGGGAGGCCAGGCATGTGCCCCTGACAGGGCACTGTGTGATGCTGTGAGTGAGAAGCATATTCAATGGAAACCCCGGAAATTTGGAAAAGCCAGGAACAAGGATCATCTAAGGAAAACTGCAAGGAGGGAGCAAAGCAAGCCTAAGAGAGAAGCCATGGGAGCTACAACCACCAGAAGTGCCATAAGGGTGGAGCCACATGGAGCTCATGATTTGCCACAGATTACTTTGGATGTTCCACATGGAACTATAAGACTTAGTTTGTCCTGCTGGATTTTGGACTCATTTTGGCCCCAGTGGTTTGTATCCTTCTGTGTATACCTTTTGGAATGGCAGTGTTTATCTTGTGCCTTTGAATGTTGAATGTATTTAACTTTTTATTTATATAAGGGCTCACAGTTGAGTTTGCCTTGGATCTTGGAGGAGACTTGGGACTTGGACTTTTCAGCAATGCTGAAACTGTTGGGACTTTGGCAACTCTTAGAGATGGACTAAAATGCCTTTTGGACAGAGATGTGCATGAGACTTTGCGGGGCCCAGGGGCAGAACATTATGGTTTGTGTCTAGTCCTTCCATTGCCTCATGTAAATTATGGGGCAGATGCAGCTGGAGGAACAAGAGGCTTGAGGGGTGTGGCCAGAGGACCAGGGCTGGGCCCGAGGGGTGGGGCCAGAGAGGTGTGACCTGTGACCTGTTAAACTGGCTAGCCTGTGCTTTCTCAGAATGTGGAGAGGGTCATCCTGGACATGGCAGCGCCCCAGCCTCTCCTCCAGTGTGTTGAAACCTCAAGTAACTGTGAGCTAAATAAACCTTTCCTTCCCTCATTTTGAGTATTGGGTATTTGTCCCAGCAATGAGAGAAGAGAACCTAAGACACAGGTGTCAAGTGGTTGTAAATAGGGTCCTATAATAAAGTTCAGTTTTGGAATTGCCCAACTTTAACATTTAAAAGCAACAATAATTTTGCAATGATTTAAAATGAACTTCAATCCATCCCACCCTGGCAACACCAAGACGATGCTAGGTTGTTTGGGGCCACTTTGCCCCCTGTAGGACGTGTGTGTCTCCCACATCCTGCTGTAGATCCAAGAACACCTATGCAGCCATCACCTCCTCCCAGGCTTGTGACAAGCAGGGTTTCTGTCCTGCCTCTATCCAGGACTCTTGATGTAGGGCAGGACTGGCACTGCCCACAGGCCTGCTGGCCTGGCCATCTCC
>NW_004524760.1:612989-614224 GCF_000260255.1 Octodon degus | reverse complement strand
CCTCATGTAAATTATGGGGCAGATGCAGCTGGAGGAACAAGAGGCTTGAGGGGTGTGGCCAGAGGACCAGGGCTGGGCCCGAGGGGTGGGGCCAGAGAGGTGTGACCTGTGACCTGTTAAACTGGCTAGCCTGTGCTTTCTCAGAATGTGGAGAGGGTCATCCTGGACATGGCAGCGCCCCAGCCTCTCCTCCAGTGTGTTGAAACCTCAAGTAACTGTGAGCTAAATAAACCTTTCCTTCCCTCATTTTGAGTATTGGGTATTTGTCCCAGCAATGAGAGAAGAGAACCTAAGACACAGGTGTCAAGTGGTTGTAAATAGGGTCCTATAATAAAGTTCAGTTTTGGAATTGCCCAACTTTAACATTTAAAAGCAACAATAATTTTGCAATGATTTAAAATGAACTTCAATCCATCCCACCCTGGCAACACCAAGACGATGCTAGGTTGTTTGGGGCCACTTTGCCCCCTGTAGGACGTGTGTGTCTCCCACATCCTGCTGTAGATCCAAGAACACCTATGCAGCCATCACCTCCTCCCAGGCTTGTGACAAGCAGGGTTTCTGTCCTGCCTCTATCCAGGACTCTTGATGTAGGGCAGGACTGGCACTGCCCACAGGCCTGCTGGCCTGGCCATCTCCCTTTTGTGTGACATGGGCTCTGTGCAGGGGGCCGCTTTGGGAAGAGCATTCATCTGGACTTTTTTTTTTTTTCAAACATGGCTTCGGGGACAGCTTTTACAGCCATCAGAAAGCAGGTGGCATGGCCTTCCCAACTCGGTGAAGAAGCGAGGGAGCAGAGGCTGGCTGGGAAGGGGCTGAGGAGACGCAGGAAGAGCCACCACCTCCCTCTCTCTCAGTGCGTTCAGCTCTTCTTTTGCCCAGTGACACCAATCAGGGCAGATGAGTCTCGCACTCCCAGAGGCTGACCGGAAGTTTCCCCTCCCAACCCTGGAGCTTTCTTTTTTATTTATTTATTTATTTATTTATTTATTTATTTATTTATTTTTGCGGAACTGAGGATTGAACTCAGGCCCTTGTGCTTGCCGGGGAAGCACTTATTCCACTGAGACATCTCCCCAGCCCCCGTGGAGCTTTCTTTATTGTAAAAAAAAAAAATCTTCTTCTCCAAATTTTAACAATGTTTGAAATATATAAATTTTAAGACAGGTTAAAAATACCTATTAAAAGAAGAAGGGGATGGTGAATGAAAGCAAGAGACAGGAAAAGGAATATTG
>NW_004524760.1:609115-611259 GCF_000260255.1 Octodon degus | reverse complement strand
CCTGCTTAGGCAAGCACAAGCACAGGAGCAGGAGTTTGATCCCTGTTACTGCATGCCATGCTGGCCCTGCCCCCACGTGTGCTGAGCCCAGGACCGACTGCAGGCGAGGTGGTGCATGCCTGCAATCCCATCACTGGGGAGGTTGAAAAACAGGAGGATCACTATGAGTCTGAGCTGCATAGTGAGACCCTGTACAAAATACATAAAGTTTTTTAAAAGAAAGAAAAAAATTTAAAAGAGGCCAGTGGATGTGTTGGTGCATACCTGTAACCCCTATATTCTAGGAGGCTGAATCCCAAGTCTGAGTCCTGCTTGGGCAACTTGATGATTCTGTCTCAAAATAGTCCCACATTCTTCTGCCTGCAAGAAACCTGAGCAAGCCAGTGGGTTAGTTCAAAGTCTTGACAGCTGACGAGCCAATGGTGTAGACTTCAGACCAGTGTGGGTCTGAAGACTCAAAAACCGGGAGCATCCAGAGCAGCTTACGCTCCCAGCCAAGCAGCAGGCACCGAGTACAGTGTACAGTTCTACACGGTACAGTGGAAACTCTCCGCAGGCCCTGCACTCCACACAGGTCCTCCGGGGGTTGGATGGCGCCCCCCTCTGGACGGCCCTGCACGCAGCTCCGCCCACTGGTTCCAATGCTGCTCTCTGGATGTACCTTGGCAGGTGCGCTCTGCACACATCATACTTAGCCAGCTGCCCGCCCGTGCCTCTGGGTGTCCTGTAGCCCAGTGAAGTCGACACAGGACACTGATCATCAGTGCACCCTCTTGCAACCAGATATCACCCGGGGGACTGCAGCCGGGCTGCTCTGTACCTGCCCCTCTGCTCGGGTCTGGCCCCCACTTTAGAAGTATATAAAGGGTGCTTCCTTACAGGGTGTGTGGACAAAGTCACCCTCACCAGCATGTGGCTGGTGGTACTTCAGGGACCACCATAGCCCAGCCCTGCCCTGGCAGAGGGGGCATAGAATGGGCTGGAGCTGATGACTGGAAGACTCACGGTGTGAGGGCTGATTGTCCCTCAGTGACAGCACTGGGTGGGGCATGGGGGAGGAGGAGAGGCAGGAAAGAGCCTGGAGGGCCAGTTAGGGGGCACTGGCCACACATTAGTTCTCTGCACTAGAAGGAGCCCTGGGGGTGAGAGATTTAGGGAGGTGGTACTGGAGATCGAACCTAACTTTATTCCAACCCCTTTCTGATTGTTTTCTTTTAAAATTTTTATTTATAATTATTATTAATTATTTTATTTTGAAACATAGTCTCCCTAAGTTGCTAAGTTTTCCAGGCTAGGCTCAAGTTTCTGATCCTCCTGTTTCAGCTTAGAGTGTTGGGATTATAAGTGTGTGCTACCATGCCCAGTTTAAGAAAAAATATTTTAGAGTTAAGTCATGGTTTTTGGGAATAGATCAGATGGCAGGCTTTTCGACTGATTTCTCCCAGGTAGAGACTATGTGATGGGGACTCTCACCCATAGGATCTATTAAGGAAGTGCTCCTGAAAGAAAGCAGTAGGACAGGATACAGCGCAGGTCCCCAGTAACCTTGATTACCCTGCTGTTCCTCCTCCCCCCCTTGCACTGTTGAAATAACTGTAGAACAGGCCAGGAACAGAATAGTTGACTGGATCAGCTCCTGCCCTTCTAGAGCACGGTGCCCTGAAACTGTAGCCCAGTGACTCAGTTTCCCTGAGGTGTAAACCCAGGAGCCTGCACCTTCCAGGTCCGTCGGCTGCGGAGCTTCCTGGCACACAGACAGATGGACGCCCCCTTCCCCCACTCGCTCTCCCAGCCCTGGGGACCTGCTTACCACGACCCCAGGCTGCCTGTGGCCCTCTGTGAGGAACGGTAGTTGCTTTACTTGCTCTGTGAGTTTCTGCCTCATCAGAGGAGCAGGCAGCCCAGTGACCCAGTGACCTAGGTGCCATGATGCAGGGCTCCAGCGACAAGAGAAGGATAGAAGTGTGACCTGGGCGGGTGCTGAGCCTGAGCCCAGGTGGCACTGTGGTGCTGGGCCTTGTCTCATAATTCAGCCCCTTTGAGGCCTGGAACCCAGGCCTTGGGAAAGGTGGCCCTAGGCAGACAGAAGCTCCTTAGTGCTCTTGGCTTGGATTTATTTTTTTTTTAATTTTATTTATTTATTT
>NW_004524760.1:602193-609012 GCF_000260255.1 Octodon degus | reverse complement strand
TTGTTCTAAGTAGGTGCTTTAGACCACTGAGCCATCTCACCAGCCCCTGCTTGGATTTATTTTTTCTTAGCAGTGCCCAGGTGGAACCCCAAGCCTCATGAGCTACTTTCCAGCTCCTACTTAGGCTTATATGGGCATCTGATTAAAATGGTTGTGATAATTTAAAAAACAAAAACAAAAACAAAATTGTGCCGGCCAGATAGCTCAGTGGACTAAAGCATCTGCTTAGGCAGAACACAGAGGCTGGGATTTGATCCCCTGTGTGCCTTGCCAGCCCTGCCCCCGGCAACTGAGACTGGGCATGGTGGTGAGCACCTATAATCCCAGCACTTTGGGAGGCTGAAAATAGGAGAATCACTATGAGTCTGATCTACATAGTGAGACCCTGTACACTCCGTAGACCCTGTCCTAAATTTAAAAAAAACAAATAAAAACTAAAAAAATAAAATGGTTGTGGTAGCCCAAGAAAGTGACAGAGAGAGAAAGAAAGAGCAAGAGGCCTGCAGGTTTCTAGTACCTGAGTGCAGTGCTGCCCTTACTGAGAGGGGGAGAGAGCCAGTGGACCATGGGCTTGAGTAAGGGCCAGGAGGTGCTGGGCTGTAGTGAACCTGGGCAGTCATGGAGTATAGCTGTTGTCCAAAGGCATGGCATTGTCCAGACTGATTGGTTTGATAAGTCATGGTACAAGAACCCTTTATACCTCTACCCACCCCTTATTCTACTCCAACCACACTCTTTCTGTGACTCCCAGAATGCCCTGTGCTTCAGCCTGCCACGGGGCTTTGGCATGTGCTGCTCCTGCTGGGGAGGAAACTCTTCTCCTCATCTGGCGAATTTCTATTAAGTGTCACTTTCTTTGGGAGGTATCTGCAACCTCTCAAAGGCTCATTAAAAGCCCCGGTGTACCCTGCCCCATGAACTTGTACTTTTGTGTAATTTTGTGGCTTACAGCCCCCTTTCCTACCAGGTCTGAAGGAGGCCTGAACTCCCAAAAGCCCCGTTCCTGTTGAGAGTTCCCTTCCCCACACACCTCTGGTGACCTCCTCTCCCCTGAGCAGCTCTGACTCCCATGCCTGCCCCTCCCCCGCAGGCCATGCATCTCTGCGCTGAGCCTGCGTGGACTCCTTGTGACCCAGTTATTGGATATTCCCCTGCACCCACTGTGGAGCCAGCATCATTCTCTTCCTGGGGTCATGCACACACCCGTCCTCCTGGGGTCTCCCAGTCCCCCCACCTGGAGGTACCATGTTCCTTGATGCTCTCTGTAGCCCCTCAGGAGCTGCAAACACATTCCACCTTTTCCCACTGCTTCCTGGCCAACCTACCTTGTGTCCTTTGTTCCCATTGGGCAACAGCTTAGTCTGAGTCCGGGTCACTGCTCCTTGGATCAGGGCCAGCCGTGCCATGTCCTGATCATCATGGATGGGGGCTTGTGGGTTAGCTTAGTTGTTTAAGTGCCTGCTCTGGCAAACCCAGCCAGGCACAGGAGACCGCGGTTCTATCCCCAGAACTGCCCTTAAGGCAGTCTGAGCCAGTATCCACCCCCCACACCAAAAAAAAAAAAAAAAATCTTACTGATCATCATGGATGGAGCTCAAAAGGACAGCACTTTACCATGTGGGGCCTCCAAGGTCCCTGGTGTCATGGAAAAGGTGTAAAATCCTCGCCTGATTTAAAAAAAAAAAAAAAATCTTAAGCCTGGATCTCACAGGTCACCTTGACCCCAGCAGTAGCTCCTGCAAACCTCTGCATTTTCACTTGGTCTTTTATCAGCGTTTTATCCAATATATTTTGAAAAACTTAGTTGTTCCAGAAAAGACCTCAGTTATATGTAACAGCTTAAAAGAATCATAAATGTCTCTGCCTTTGGTGAACAGTGTGGATTATTAATAGAATCAAATACGCACAACTTAAATGGACTCTTTTTAAAACCCGTGCTTCAGTGGTGCTCAGTACATTGTCGTGCAGCCGTCACCACTGTCATCTCCAGAACTTTTTCATCATCCCCAAGGAAAACTTCTGTCCCCAATAAACTCTCTTTCATCTCCAGCCCTGCTATATACCCTATTCTGTTTTCTTCCTCTGTGCATCTGACCGCTCCAGAAACTATATAGAAGTGGAATCACACGCAGACGGCCACTTGTGTCTGGTTTATTTCACTGCCCACGGTGTCATAATTCATCTATGTAGTATGTAGCAGGCATCAGAATTTCTTTCCTTTAAAAAAATGTTTTGTTTCTCAAGAGTTGGTCTTGAGTAATGAATTGTGGAATTATAATTATTTTGAAATAAAGATCTGTAAATGATTAAAAAAAAGAGAGAGATTCTGTCTCATTCAGTTGCACAGACTGGCTATAAACTTATGATTGTCCTGCCTCACCCGCTTACATAGCTGGAATTACAGGCCTGCACAAACCATGCCTGACTTAATTTCCTTTCATCTTGGTTCTGGAGTGACTGCCTAGCAAAGGGCTGGCCAATCCCTAGATTTTCCCTTTGGGTACAATTTTTCTGTGCAAACCAGTCAAGCTGGAGCCCATGGCAGCAGCTCTGTCCCTCCTCAAAACTCTCCTTTTATAGTGGACAGCTAACTGGTGGTCAATTTGTTACACCCAGTTGAATTGAACTAGTGTGGTGCTGGGTTGGGGAGGCCTACCTGAGGACTGTTGCCAGCAGAATATGAGGCAGAACTGGAGGAACTGTCAAGAGACTGTTAGGGAAGCTGTTTGGAGAAGCTGTTGGGGCTGAGTTAGTTGCTGCTTCTCTTAGGCTGTTCTGCTAGAGGATATGGGCAAGCTGGCTTTCCTGATGAACTTGGCTTAGAGGCGCTTGGGACCTTTGCTGTTGCTGAGAGCGGCTACAGTTCATTTGCGGGGAGGTCTGGTCCTCATCTTGAGCATAGCTTTCTGGCTCCAGAGGGGAAGATGGTGCGCTGCTCAGCCTTGTGGAGAAGCTTGTTGTGTTTGTTTTCCTAATGCGAACCCAGCTTTCCTCATCACCAAAGGAGCTCAGGACCTCACTGTTGCTGAGGACGGATGTGGTACTTTTGGGGAGTGCTCTGGGTCTTACCTTGAGCATCACTTCTTGGCTCCAGTTCAGATCCCTCAGCCTGCTAGCACAGATCCTTCATCCCACTAGCATAGACTTTCTAGCTTCCACCACTGAACCTTGGAACTTTCCAGCACAGATTCATGAAGCAGGTCTGCATGAGATGTTGTCATGGTGTTTGGGCCTCCCACTGGACTTGTGGGAGGCATTGTTATGGGCTCTAAGTCTTCAGCTGGACTCATGTAGGGTATTAGAATCCAGGCCCTCAGCTGGATCCTTTGATCTTCAGTGTGTGAACAGATTCCCTGCATTCTTTGAATATGATTCTTTGGGTGGTTCATTATAAAATAATCTTATAAAATGTGTCCTGAATTGTATTGTTCCCCTTGCAAAAACCCCAACACCTATCAAGATAATATTCCTCCTTTCTCTAATCATCTTGCACTGGGACCTGTGCACCTGGGGCCAAAGTCATCCAAACTGTCCAATCTAAACTCACCCATCACAGCAGCCCGCCTGTCCAGCTCCTTCCCAAAAAACCTCAGAGGATGTCTGACTTCTGTCCTGGCCAGGCTGGTGCTTTCTCATGGGGCCCTGCCTGAGGAGGACCTGCAAACAGTAACTAATTTCAGGTGACCATCACAGCCAATCCTGATGAGACCGAATCTCAGGTACACTTTCACTCAATCCCACTGTTTATCTACTCACCCATGGACGGACATTGGATTGTTTCTACCTTTTGATTGTTGTTTTGCTGTTTTGTTTCGTGACAGTCTCACCATGTAGTCTAAGCTGGGTAATCCTCCTGCCTCAGCCTCTAGATTACAGGATTACAGGATTGTGCTACCGTGTCCAGTTTGGCTGTTGTTTTTGATATATTTTAAGCATACAGAAAGAATGACAAGCACAGTGAATACAGTGACAGCCCTGTAAGAAGCCAGGAGTTATGACCTCTCCCAGAGGCTGTGTCTTCTGCCCTTCAAGCTTCTTCTCCCTAAGGGATTTGTTCTCCACCCTTAACTTACCCATCCCAGGTAGGGCGGCCCCTTCTACTGCATGCAAATGTCCTTAGAAGTAACATATGTTTCTGTCTGGATGCTTTTGAATTTTACAGAAATGGCATTATCCAACACATTGAGTGGCATGTTTTTTCTATCTACTTTTATGAGACTGATCCACACCAAAGCAAGAAAACCTCAATGCATCCATTTTACCTGGCTGTGTAACATTCCGTTCTTTTACAACACCATATTTCATGGATCCATTCTCCTATTGGTGGGCATTCACATCACTCCAAAGTTTCCTCTAAAACATAATCAGAAAAAAAAATAAAATAAAACATAACCAGATCGCATTGTGTGTTTGTGCATGCACAGGACGTCTGTAAGGGAAATGCAAAGGCGGGAACTGAGGGACAAGGATGTCTGCCCCTCTAGGGGGCCAGCTAGGGCCAAAGTGTTCTTCAAGATGACATGTCAATTTGCACCCAACCAGCCAGCCCTTGACCTCCCAGTTTGCCCCTACACCAGAAATCCTAGCGCCCAGCTATTTTCTCAGGACTCACAGTCCTGTGAGCAGTCTTGACATTCAGAGGAGACTGGCTTCCTAGAGCCACTTGTGACCACAGGTGAACTGGTTCGGCTGGGATGTTTCTGAAGGGCCCTTGCTTCTGTTGTGGGTTGCAGGGAGCCCCCAGAATGTGTTGGGCAGCTGAGGGAGCCCGGGGGGCTATCATATGCTTTCTGCTTTTCAGCGAGGGTCTCCTGGAGTCTCCTTTGTGCTGCGCATGCTGACTTCTCCGTGTCCCTGGTGCTCTCAGCCTCCGACAAGTCCCAGCCAAGATGACTCCATCAATTTGCTGGCAGTAGGCTCAGCTGATTTATAGGCATCCCCGCTCTCCCACCAAAAAATAAAAAATGAAATAAAATTTGCTTAATAACATGCTTGTAGTGAAGCATTTTTGTGCTTCTATGCTCTGACAATGCAAACTGTTTTGGAAAAAAGGAGGCAAATTTCTTTGAAATTAGGATATTCAAAGTAACTACTCAACTCGGGCCTTTTGATATTGCTTTAAGAAATCTGTTTTGCCCATAAAATCATGTCTCCGCTCTTGGCACCATTCTGTTGCCATTTATTCCAATTTTCAAATAGCAACTGCTTCCACTTTACCTTCTGTAATTCAAAATAGGAATCTTTAAGGCCTTGGAAAATTGTTTTCGTAATATCCTAAAGTGAAAATACTCACAAATGTGTACTTTTTAGAACAAGCGCAAATTTTAAATTCAGGACTAACGTAACCTTTTATGTGTGATCTTGTCTGTATGGTGAATCACAGAGGGATTGTTCTCCATTAGCTTTGCCCTCCGCCCCCCAAGCCCTCATAGTCAAGGTCACAGCTCAGTCCCGAGCACCTGGGTTGGGTTCTTCTCCCATTTTATTTGGCTCTCAGATCTCTGCAGAGCACTCTCCCCTGCTCAGTAGCCCTCAGTGTGCCTTCAGTGCACATGCCCGGCTAGCTGCCGGCCGGTGTCTTCTGGGCACCTGCGCCCCTGAGGCATGACACGCTGGTCCCTGCCATGCATCCCGGCACTGGCTTCTGGCTCTGAGTGCTGCAGGTGCCAGGGAGGGAGAACGTCTGTCTCTGTGGTCTCCTGACCTCAAACCCTCTGGGCCAGGGGGTTTTCCAAGGACATCTTTGTTCTGGCTTCTCTCATGGCTATCTCTGATGTGTCCTGGCAGTGCTGGGAACAAGGCCGAGTGGTAGGGGCTGAGGGAGGCTCTAGGCGCCTCCTCTGTGAACTGTTTGAGATAGAATTAAACCTTATTTATTATTTATTTGTATTGTTATAAACAGTGGCTAATAGATTTGATAAAAAAAAAACTCCCCTCTTTTGAGTGACCTTGCTTGGAAAGCTCACCCATCGTCGGCTGCTCTCTGCTCAGCAGTCAGGGCTATGAGTTTTCCTCCCCGCGTTGCCTTGGTAGCATCCCACATACCTGGATAGGTACCATTTTCCTCACTATCAATTCTAAGTACTGTTAAATTTCTAAACTGCCTCACGAATGATGGAGAGGCATGGGATTTTTTTTTTCTTTCAGTAAGGGATAGTAATATGTTTTAAATTTGTAAACTGAAAAGCAGAAAAATCTTCAAGGAGAATTATTCCTTCTATTCCTCTCCCCTGGATAACCATGTATAGTCAAGTAATATTATTTATTAACCAAATATCCTTCTGCATACAGTTTTATGCATATAAGTCAAAGTGTGTATATATGAGCATTTCTATAGTTTAGATCTTAAATGTCTCCCAAAGGCTCTTGTATTAAGGGCCAGCCTGGCGCTACTGGGAAGTGACAAGTCTTTAGGAGGCAGGCACAGTGATAGGTCCTCTGCTAGGTGGGGCGGGGCCCTGAGGAGACCACTGGACTCCAGCTGCCTTATTTTGGGCCCTGAGATGAAGCCTTGCTGAGCCTTGAGTTCTGCCTGTCTCTGCCCTTGTGGGTTGCCTTGCCTCAGGCCCAGAGCAGAGGGGCCAGGGTAATATTGAGCAACATAGAAAACAAAAATAGGAACCAGGTGTGGCGGTGCATGCCCATAATCCCAGCACTCCAGAGGCTGAGGTAGGAGGATTACTGCAGGTTCAAGACCAGCCTGGGCTACAAAGTGAGGTCAAGGCAGCCTGAACTGCGTAGTGAGACCCTGTCTCAAAAAGACAAAAGAAAATCAAACCAAAACAAAACATAAATACAGATGAGTCTACCTGGATATAT
>NW_004524760.1:573863-602093 GCF_000260255.1 Octodon degus | reverse complement strand
CCAAAAATACATACAGGGGCTGGTGAGATGGCTCAGTGGTCTAAAGCACCTACTTAGAACAAGCTTAGCAAAGCACAGGGACCACGGTTCAATTCCCCCAGCACCACAAGCCAGTCAGCCCAGCCCACCCCAGGTGGGCTGAGCTGGCCACATACACACACACACACACACACACACACACACACACATAAATAAATAAATTTTAAAAAATACATACAAATGTCGGCAGGCAGCACCTTAGCTATCTGGACACACATGTGTTTACTTTGTGTTTCAGGATGTTGTCCAAGTGAGGAAGATTAGCATTTCTGGTGATGTCATGCCCCTGATGTCGCATCAGAAGGGGGCGCCTATCCTTTCCCCTTAGATCGATAATCTTGGCCTAAGGATGAAAAAGTCTTCCAACAGGCCCAAAGTGAGGGACGCTCCACAAAATAGCAACCTCTACTGTCAAAATTGTCAAGATGGAGACCATCAGAGACCAGGACATGTGTAGAGGCAGTGGGCAGAAGGCCCACTGTCTTAGTTACTCTTCTCTCGTTGCTGGGACAAATACCCGACACTCGAAGGAAGGAAAGGTTTATTTAGCTCACGGTTACTGGAGGCTTCAGTCCACACTCAGCTAGCTCCAAGGCAGAGAGGCACACAGCAGAGGGCAAACTTTCAAGGCAGCGGCAAGGAGCCAAAAGCACCAGGGAGGGGTAGCAGCAGCTTGGGCAGCTGGCTTCTCTTCCCACCTTACACTGTAATGCAAATTACCTGCCCCAGGGCAGGTGCAGCATCCACACCCATAATCAATCACAAACTCCAGAGGCCGCCCAAAGACTGAGTGAGGCTTTGGGGGGACAACTATACACAAACCATAACATCCACACTGTATCTCAGAACAGAGAAACAACGTGAGTGAAGACAACTGGCAAAATGTGGCAAAATGTGAGCAAAGCACGTACTTTAGTTAATGGTAATATACTAAAGTTAATGTGTTAATGTTCTGCATTCTCTTCTTTCTCCGTCTTCCTTTTCTTCTTCCCCTTCTTATGCTCCCCACAACATGATATGGCTTGAACCCAGGCCCTTACACACACTAGGCAAGCACTCTTCACTGAGCTACATCCTTGACCCAAAACCTTAGCCAAAGAACCACAGAGGTTGATGAAAGCTGTTAACATTTCAAGGGGTTGTGCAGGCCTATAATCCCAGCAATCAGGAGGCTGAGGCAGAAGGATCTTTGTGAGGTTGAGACCAGCCTGGACTACAAAGTGAGCTCAAGGCCAACCTGAATTGCATAGCAAGACCCTGTCTAAAGAGATGAAACAAAAATAAAAACAAAAAAGCTGAGTAATTTAAAAGGAGAGTTTTGTGGGCTTGGGACAGAAAAAAGAATACACTTTTTGTTCTTTAAGTTCCATTATCTTGAGTCTCTTCCTACAGCTGCTGGACTTCTAATAAGAATGTCTGCCTTTCATTTTACTAGTTTTCTCTTTGCCTGTGTCCACACAGCCTCCACACTGAGTTTTTATCTTTAATTATAATACTCTTATTCCGGGAATTCTATTAGATTTTTAAAAATTGCCTAGTTATACCTGAAGTCTCTCATTTCTAGCTTGTGTTTTCAATCCCTTCTTTTAATTATTTAAGCAATGTAAATACAGTTTATTTAAAGGAGTGCATACATTCATTTCAGTAAAAGAACTCTGTGGGCTTTGTTTTAGGTCAAAGAATACTAAAATCTGGCCCTGACACAAGTGTTTGGATGCAAGTTGATGATGCCTACAAAGAATGGTGCAGGGTAAACATTTCCATCCCGAAAGAGACAAATAGTGGGATAGAGAGAGGGGGGGGATCAAGGCAAAGCGAACCCCTGTTGAGGATCAGGGGATACTAGATATGTTACTACGCTGGGGACCAAGCTATCTGACTGGGGTCCCATGGTCTGGAGGCTGGTGTGACCTTGCTTTGGGAAAACAGAAGAGTAAACAGAAGGCTGCCTGCTTTCTGGCTGCCTGCACAGAGAAGACTCAAAACTCCTATGGGAAGACAACATCTGAGGACAGTGTAAGGAATTCAGGCATCTGGGTATAGGGAAGAACTTATTTTTCATTAGCTTTTTCCTGTCTGCCACAGTGACTATTCCAGCAAAAGTACGTCACCCTTTTCCCCCATGCTCCTCCTTTGCTAATAAAAGTGGGCCAGCTGCTGAGATGAGTTTGATCCCCAGCGTGCCACGCTAACCTCTCTCCCGGGTGCACTGAGACAGTGATTGAGACTGGGCGTAATAGCCCATGCCTATAATCCCAGTGCTTGGGAGGCTGGAAACAGGAGAATCACTATGAGGTGGATCTTCATAGTAAGACCCTGTAGACCCTGTACCAAATACATAAGAAGAGACAGGTTCCTCCTGGGGCCTTGTACCTTGAGTATTGTCTTTTGTCTTTCTTTATTCCCTGCCATCCTTATCACAGGTATCTAGAGGTTTGACCAGTCCTCAGCAAACCCCAGGAGGTAAAACACTAAATCCTGTAGTTTCCTGTCTATAACATGGGACAAATTGTGGCAATGAGACATAAACTGCAAATGGCTTGGCTGGCTTCACTCCTATGGCATTACCAACTGCCATTCTGATGGCTTGTCAGTAATAAAAGTGAATAGCTTTTATTACTGCCCAAGGCTTTCCTCAAATATTCCACATTCCTGGCTTCTCTAACTTCTTAGGGTCACCACCGAACTTTTGAGTCTATTCATATCTTTATGCACTGCCCTCTCAGGGGCGTATTGCCTGTCCTGCCAGACCTTCTTCTGTAATGAGAGTGGAAGCCTCTTTGACAACTTTTACATTCTGCATGCCTGTAAAACTTGCACCAAGTGGATTCCAAGCTCTGCTGTCAGCTTGAGCAACAGCTATAGTCCTAGGGTCATGGCTGCAGAGGCCTCTGAGGGCTTGAATGGATAAACACTGTGAAATGAATACCAGGAAACTAATTCCACAGAAAGCCCTTCTCAAGCACAACGTCCTGGGATTTTCTTCTTAAATAAAAGGTTCAAAGCTTTGTTCCCTTGAGCCTGGGTTGGTTAGGATCTTGTGGATTTCTTGAGATGCCCTCAAGGCATCTTTCCTAATGGAAGGTATTTGGCTTCTGTTTAATGCCAATCCTTTTTCAACAACCAAGCTGTCCTTGGCCCAAATTTTACAAGGTACAATTCATAGCAGCTTCCTTTCTGGCCACCAGAAAACCTCTTTATTCAACTTGCTTTTGGTTTTGCTTCTCCTAGTAGATATGGCTCAAAAATTGGCATTAGTACTCGTGTCGCAGCTTCAACACTGGGCCGAACTGAAATTTATTCTGGTAGATTAATTAGTCTATTGTCCCTGATCTCAGTTTCCTGCAAAGTCTCAGGACATTAGCAAAACGTAGACAATTTTTTTCCATTGAATCAGAGCACACCACACATTGTCTTGAATTCATCTCCCAGTGGAGACCTCCTTTACAACTGAAATCACTGAAGTCTTGTTTTTACCATTTGCATTTTTATTGGCTTTCTGGTTTTCTGAGCTCTAACAAGAATTTCCTATCAGGGCCGGCCAAATAGCTCAGTGGATTAAAGGGCCTGCAAGTAGGCGCGGGGGCTGGGGTTTCAATCCCTGGACCTGCTGTGCTGGCCCCTCCCCCAGCACGCTGAGATGGTGAGTGAGACTGGGCATGGTGGTGCATGCCTATAATCCCAGCACTTGGGAGGCTGTAAACTGGAGAATCACTATGAGTCCATCTAGTAATGAGACCCTGACTACCTTGTAGACCCTTCCCTAAAAAAATAAAAAAATAAAATCTCCCATCAAGTTTTGGTTACTGTGTTCCAACCCTTCTCAAGCTAGCAGCTCCACACCTTTGCAAACACCTCATACAAACCAGTTCCAAAGGCTTCTAAACCACATGGTTATGTAGTCACAGCAACAACCCTACTTCTCTGGTACCAAAATTTGTCTTAGTCATTTTCTTGTCCCTGAGACACAATATCTGACATCCACCTTTTTTTTTTTTTTTTTTTTTTCTGTGTGTCTTTTTGAGACAAGCTCTATGTAGTTCAGGTTGGCTTTGAACTTACTTTGTAGTCTAGGCTAGCCTCAAACTTGCAGTGATCCTCCTGCCTCAGCCTCCCAAGTAGTGGGATTATACCAGCAGCCACTGGCTGACACCCACAATTTAAAGGAAGAGAGGTTTATTTTGGTTTATAGTTACAGTCCATGATGAGCCAATTCCAGGGCAGAAAGAACATGACAGAGTGTAGAGGGAGAAGGCTGATCATGTCGGGGCATCCAGGAAACAGAAGAGATGTTACCTTTCTGACTCCAAGTGATCCCTCATTTTGACCAGACAGTGAGCTAGCTCTATTGTCCCCATAACTCAGTCACCTTCCCAAAGTTCTACCTGTGAGCACCTGAGGCTCTGTGGGACATCCTTGATCCCATCCATGACACTAGTCAGATGGAGAGTTCATGATGGAATTTTGGAGCTTCTTGTACAAGTGTCAGTGTCCAACAGTTCTTCAAAGACCTGGGTATTCCGCCTTCCTAGTGTAAAATTTATTCTGGTAAATGCCCACCACGGGAAGGTTGAGATTCCCACTGAGTAGACCTCCAGGGTCCTCCCTTCATTCTTCCCTTCAATCCATGGGCTCAGGGTCTAGAAACACTCTCAGGCCCAAAAGTTGGGGGAGAAATCATGGGGTTTTTTTCATCAAGTCAGCTAATCTCATATATCTGCTTATCCTGAAGTGAGTACTTCTGCTGATTGTCCCAAACCCTGACCATGCGTTGATACTGACTTGTGGCCTGTTAGGAACTGTGCTACATAACATGAGGTGAGCTCTGGGTGACTGAGAGGAATTTCTCTTTTTGGGGGGATTTCGTCTGTATTCACAGTATCCCCCATCACTCACATTACGTCCTGCACTGCGCCTCTTGTCAGAGGAGGGCTTCCTGTAACAGCATGAACACTGCTGTGAACTGTGTTGTGTACTACGTTGTGTACTCTAATGAGAATTTGCTTCTTGGGGCTGGTGAGATGGCTCAGTGGTCTAAAGCACCGACTTAGAACAAGCTAAGCTAAGCAAAGCACAGGAACCGCAGTTCAAATCCCCAGCACCACATGCCAGCCACGCCTGCCCCCTGGTGGGCTGAGCTGGCCACACACAAACAAAATAAATAAATAAATAAAATAAATATAAAAAAAAAAAAAAAGAATCTGCTTCTTAATGATCTGAAGTGGAGCTGAGGTGGTGATGCTAGTGCTGGGAGTATAATTGTTATGTATTATAAACAGATAATGATTTTTAAAAAGAAACTAACCTTGGGCAGGCCAGATAGCTCAGCGGACTAAAGCGCCCGTTTAGGCAGAGTGAAGCCGCCAGGGTTTGATCCCCGATGTGCCGTGCCAACCCCGCCCCCAAGGTGTGCTGAGACAGCAATTGAGACTGGCATTGTGGCCCATGTCTAGAATCCCAGCGCATGGGAGGCTGAGAACAGGAGAATCACTACCAGTCAGATCTACATAATGAGACCCTGTAGACCCTGTGCCAAATTCATAAAAAAATAAAATAAAATTAAAAAAGGAACTAACCTCTACTCTAGGTCTGTGGAAAAATTGTCTTCCATGAAACCATCCTTAGAGCCAAAAGAGTCGGGGACTGCTGCTCTAGAAAGACAACAGCCTGTCACTCATTCCCATGAATCCCTGGGTGTCCAGCCTCTGGTGCTCTTCCAGCCTTGATATCCATGTTGGCAGCCAGGGGTGTAGCTCAGGGGCACAAGCACCTGCTTGACAAGTGCAAGGTCCTGAGTTCAATTCCCGGTATCAATCAATCAATCAATCAATCAATCAATATATTCTGCATTCTATTCACCCTGTTGGTGACTGCTCCATCTTGCCTCTAATACCCAGGTGAGCTACATGGCCTCTGCTGTGTTGGAAACCTCTGGGAGCCAGCTCCTCAGCAACATTTCCTCCAGTCATTCTGTCCCATTCCCCAGTGGGCACAGCCATGTAGAAGAGAGGCCAGGGCTTTCTTCACTGGTGAGTTTCTTTTAGCCAGCATGAGCAGGCTCCTCGGGGCACCCTGGGGACGCTGTGAGCAGCAAACTCTCTCGTCATTCCTGATACATTCATTCTACTTTTTGAGCCATTTGGTCTCTTGTTCAAATGCTAATTCCCATTCTTTGGTTTGAATGATTTTCACCCAAACTCACTCAAGAGTTTAAATCCCAAAGTCTTGAATTAATGGTATTAAGAGGTTGAAAACAGGCTGACTATGGTGTTTAGAGGTGGAGTCTTAGAAAGTGATTAACATTAGATTAGGTCATTAGGTGGAGGCTACTTGGTTGACTCTCAGTGACTTTTTAAGAGAGAGCGAGAGAGAAAGAGAGAGAATATGAACATACTAACATATGATTTTGGATACATGCACCCCTGTTCCTTGCAATGGGATGCACTTTGTGGCCCGTGAACTCTGCCAGCAAGAAGGTTATTGCCTGAGGCCAAGATAGGGTGGGAGGAGGTTCTCCTGTTTGATGTTGGGTTTTGAACATCTACCATGAGCCAAAATAAATCTTTTTTGTTTATAAAGATAGACTGCTGGGAATTGCTGAAGCTGAAATTGGTCATACGTGGGAGGGCAAGATGAGGCCTCATTGCCTAAAGCAGCTACCTCAGTCTTAAAAAAAGTACACCCTGCCTAGGCATTGTGGGCTATTAGTTGCTGCACTCTTGCAAAGTCTTGCAACTTTGTAAAGGTATAAATAAAGGCCCTTACCGTTGTTCTGGGGGCTGTTGCACCAACAAGGCAGAAAAACTGCCACCTAACCCAGCTCTTGTCTTCTTGGCTATCTTTTCCTCATTCCTGCTGCCCTTTCTCTCTGGGGTACAAGGGATCACACTGAGACCAACAGATTCCTACATTTGGCACCCAAACAGGGACACCCGGTGCGAGATAAGTGTGGACAGCAAAAAACACTCCCAAAAAGCACGTATAAAGGAGGGAAGCGGGACTGGTGAGATGGCTCAGTGGTCTAAAGCACCTACTTAGAACAAGCTCAGCAAAGTGCAGGGACTGCGGTTCAATCCCCCAGCACCACATGCCAGCCAGCCCCACCCCCTGGTGGGCTGAGCTGGCCACACACACACACATATAAAAAAAAAAAAATTTAAAGGAGGGAAGCGAATTGGTTAGAGCCAGTATTCAACACAGGAGTGCACTGGTGCAGGCACATGAGATGTAAAACTTGGCAATGGAGACTCATTAGGGCCAGAAACAGGTTCATTAGAAGGGCCAAAAACAGGCTCACCAAGACCAAAGAGATAAACAAAAATAAAAAGAGAAACAGGTTTGAGAGAAGCCAGAAAGGAAAAAGTTAGATCAAGTTAAAAATGGGATAGAGTTTCAAGAGCCATAGATGTTTATAGATGTATATTTATATTATTGTTCTCTTGGTTCTTTTATTTATGTTATTTTCTAAGACCACCATAAAGGACTTGCATATCCCATGGATAAACAGTGGCAAAAAAAAAAAAAAGATAGACAGAAAGATAAGAGCTTGGCTAGGTGATGGCTCTTTTGCTTGGTTGGTACAACAACCCCAAAACAACAATAAGGGCCTTTACTTATATCTTTATAAAGTTATAAGACACAAGATTGCCTAGCAACAAATAGCCCACAATGTTGAGGCAAGATGTGTTTTTTAAGCTTGAGATGGCTTAATTGCTTTAGGCAATGAGGCCTCATCTTGTCTTCCCTCATATGATGAATTTCAGCTTTAGCAGCTCCCAACAGTAGACTGCCTCAGGTATTTTGTTACAGTAATGAAAGTCTAATTAATGCACCTAGAACAAACCTTTCTTTTATTGTAGACCATTGTTGCAAACCTCAGGATGGAAGCCCAAAAGAGCATTTGGAGTGGTTTTAAGTACTCCTGCCAGTGGTGAGGACTCCTGCATCCATGAGGATGCCCCCATCAGTGAATCCTTCCCCATAAGCCTACTATTTCACTCACCCCCCAACCCAGCCCCCCCCACACCCCAACTGATAGGTGCCATTTTTGTGGGCCTATATCAATTGGGGTAGTAGTCCCTTTGAAGGGTATCTCTCCTTCTGTGGCAGGGACATGCCTGGCCCCACCACATGATATCTGCTGTAAGTGGAATTCTACTAAGCATCCTTTTCATGAGGGTCCCAGGCTTGTGTGGGGCAGGGTCCTTGCTTGTGGCTTCTTGTGCTCCATGGTTCTAGGCCTTGTTCCCAGGTGTGGCCCTTGAAACTTGAGGACCCAGGTTCAGGCAACAAATGCCCTTTGTTCATTAGGCTTTCTCTTCCTTTTTCATTTTTGTTCTCAGGAATGCTTTCACCTTTTTGAAAATGCAGTTATACATTCAGAAGGACATTGGTGGTATGGTATGATATTGCATTGTATTGTGTTGTACTGTATTGTGTTGTGTTGTGTTGTATTTTGAGCTGGGGGTGGAAACCAGGGTTTCACACATGACAGGCAAGTGTTCTACTACAGAACTATTTACTCCAGGTCCTGTCTGGCATTTTTAGATGCTTCATAGCTTTTGTAATTATTGCTGCTATTTTCAGAATATCAAGTCCTTCATAACACAGGAAGTAGAACTTGTGGTTTTTCTTTGTTTCTAGTTTCTATAATAAATATAATTTCCTGTTACAGAAAACAGCGCAGTGTGTTATGCTCTAATATGTTTAAAGCAATTAAGTGATTTCTCTTTTCCCACTGCTAGAGGTTCAGTGGAATGATTCTGTGACCTGAGAGGAGTGTGCGAATCCTTTTAGGGAATGAGATCATGTTTGTGTGGAATGAAAATCCACTGTGATATTGATACCGTGCCTTTCCAGCCAATGAGCACAGTCTGCTTTTGATTTGTGCTTTATCTTTATTTATTATTTTTATTTTATTTTTTATTATTATTTTTATTTATAAATAGTTTTTTTCTTTTTAGTTTTTTGTGATGTATCTTTTCTCCTTCAATACATGTGCAATGTATTTGTGTGTGTGGTGTGAGGTAGGAATCTAAATTTCCCCTTCTGTATTGCCAGCAAATTGTCCTGGTACTATTTCTGAAGACAAGCCTGCTCTCGCCCATTGAATATGATGTGCCCTTGTAGAACTGTAGTTCTAGAAGTTCTGTTCCACTGACCTGCTGTTATCTCACCTTTAAATCATTAGGAATGTGTTTGGTTGCAGATAGCAGAAAAAAAACCCAACCAGCTATGACTTTTTCATGTGTAACCATAAGTCCAAAATGGATAGTTTCTGGCATTGGCTGAAAAACCTAAATATTCCACCAAGGACCCAACTCTTTTCTTTCCATCCATCGTCTCAGCCTGCCTGTTACCTCCTGGATACAATATGGCTGCCACAGCATCAAACTTCATCTCTTAGAACAGAAGAATGGAGGGGTGGTAGTGGCCAGCAGCTCCTTTTCTTCAGGAGTACAAGGTTTCCCAGAGCCCTGGCAGGCTTGTGCTTCTGGCTCATTGGCCAACCCTGAGTCACATTCTTCTTCCTGTAGCTGTAAGAGAAGCTGGGAAAGTGGGTAAACAGACTGTCCTAAATGAGTTAGAATAATCCTGATTGTCTTGGGCTGGGTATAAAAGCAGGGACTCCAGATAACTATATAGACTGGCTATGAGGCTTAGTTGCTGCAGCACTGTAGTACCCTGAAAAATATTATAAGTGGAGTTTTTGCAGGGCAGAAGGAAGTATGCACAGCCAGGACTCCTAGAGGAGCCAAGTGTTCCAGCTTGGAGCCTATTACTCAGCCTGTGGGAGGTGCGATCCCTCCCACCTTTCCAGCAGGACTGGATGATCTGTTTCAGCCAAAACCCACACCAACCCCACAGAAGGAACTCAGATGGTGGGCAGCATGTGAGGGGCCGGGGTAGCAAATGACAGTCCTTCCCAGCTGCTCTCCCACCTTGGGTGTTTGTTTCCTGCTGCCGCTATAACAAATCACCATAAATGCAGTGGCTTCACTGCAGCACGAAATTGTCTCATAGTTTTGGAGGTCAGGAGTCTGAAATGGGTCTCACTAGGCTACCATCAAGGTCACACCAGGGCTGGTTCTGCCTAGAGGCTCTTGGAAGAATCTGTTCTTTGCCTCTTCCTGCTTCTAGAACCTGCCCTCCCTCTGTCACCAAGGCCAGCTGCACAGTACCTCCCGAGCTCCGCCTACTTCTGTTGCAAAGGACTTCTCTCTTACGAGGAGGATGCCGTGGTGACACCAGGACCACCCAGACAACCCAGGCTCGTGTTCTATCTCAAGCCTCTCAACTTGGTCAAAGTCCTTTTTGCATATGGGATAACGTTTACAGGTTCTGAGGACTAGGACCCCATATTTCGTCTTGTCCCAGGTAGGGGACAGCAGCTGGTTCTCTAGAATGATGGAAGGATCTGGGATAGGCAGAGCTGGGGGATGTTTTGGAAAGTCCACAGCTCCTTGAGCTCAGGGTAGAGCTGTCATGGCAGCGATATGGGATCCGGGCTGGAGGACACTCAGCATGGTTCCTGTTTAATATCCATTCAGGCTTGCCCAGGGATGCCACCTCCTCCCCACCCCCTCCATCCCCTGCTGCGGATGGCCTTGGTGCCCAGGGTCCTGCACCTCTTCTCCTGTTCCCTCCACTCCACTTCATGCTGCACACACAGAGCTGAGAGGACCCTGGTCTAAGAACAAAGTTCTTCAGGTTCTGTGTACAGAAAGCACAAAGCCAGGCAGACTGGTCTGGGTGAAGGGTCCCCGTGGACATGGAGAGGACAAGAACCGGAGGAGACCCTGGGCAGACATCAGAGTGTCACATAGGTCCTGCCTTGTGCCCTGTCTAGAGGTGCAGTCGTGTGTAGAAACTCACTTCCCTGCACACCTACAACCTGAACACGTTGTTGTATGGGAGCTACATCTCAGTAGACAAAGAAAGAAAGAAGTGGGGGAGTGGAATCCCACACTCTGCTCTTAGAAGAGAGCATTTCTTACACAGCAGGAAAATGTTTCGGAATTTTAAATGAATTTTCCTCACTCATTCCTGCCCCCTCTTTCTGTCCCCCACCCCCGTCCCCTGTCAGGCAGAAGCTATAGCTGGGATGTTGCCCACAAGTGCCTGGGGTTGGGGAAGTGGGTAAAGTGAGGCAAGGGCTTGGGAGGGTGCTACAGAAAGACTTGAAAGAAAACTGATGAGAAGGAAGGAGATAGCCCTATCCCCAGGGGTAGAAAGAAGTACCACTAAAAAAAAAAAAAAAAGAAACAAAGAAGGATAGGAAGGAAGATGGGTGCTGAGCACCCCCAGATGAGCCTTGTTTAGCCAGCGTCTAGGAAGGAGTAAGCAGATCTGGTGCTGGGGGTACAGGAGACCGTCCAGAGGCTGCCAAGAGTGTGAGCCCCTCAGCCATGATTTCAGACCTGGGCCGGGCATCAGACACAGCCTGGAGAATGCCCAGCAGCTCACCCGGAAGGCAGGTCAGCATGCACAGCTGGAGGACTGCAGAGGCCAAGGAAGAGAAGAAGCCAGTCAGTACCCATCATGGTGGGGGCTGAAGGCAGCCATTAGCTAAAGGGAACGGGCTGTAGAATTGCCAGAAGGTAATGGCTCTGGATGTGTTAGATGCCAGCTGTGCCAAGTTCATGTCCCCTGATACTGAAGAATGAAACGAGGACAAAGAAAGGTTAGTGTAGGAAAGGTGTATGGAGAGAAAGCTCCTGAGAGACAGGAGGGGTCCAGAAAGTGAGTTGAAGCTCAGGCTTTGTCCAAGGGTTATTTTATGCAGCAAAATCACAACTGGTGCATTCTCTAGGCCCATGGGCCAGGTGGTTAATTACAGTATCATTCCAAGCTGCTGTGTGTCTCCAGGGAGGTCTGGAGACTTGGCTATCAAATCTCCAGCTTCAAATTTGCCTCTAACCACAATTTTGATGTGTTTCATCTTCTGCACTGACGCCTTCAAGGGCCCTATCCCTCTCTGGTTGCCTATTAATTTCTATCTAACCTAGCTGGCGTAATAGGATGAATGAATCCAGGCCTGTGAGTTCCAGGACCAGCCTGGTAGAGAAGAGGACCCTCTGCATCACAGCCCAGGATCCCATCAGTCCCAGCAGGCCTCTTTTTAGGTATTAAGAACATAACTGGTCTTTGTCCCAGTTCTCAAGTAGTGAGCGTCTTTGTTATTTATAAGCCTGTGGGGTTACACCTGAGTTTATGCTAATGAGGTAAAACAAGGTGAGTGTATGGGTCAGCTTTTTGTTCCTGTGACCAAATACCTGACATAAACAGCTTCAAGGAGGAAGGGTTTATTTCCTTGCTTTGGAGGGCTCAGCCAGTGGTCAGAAGGCTCCAAGGCAGGAGCATCATAGTGGAAGGGCACGGTGGAGGAAGGTTGCCACCTCATGGTCCCCAGGGAGCAGAGAAAAGATAAAACTATTTAATTTTATCATTTTATTTTATTCATGTATTTGGTTCAGGGTCTCACTAGGTAGCTTGGACTTGTAGTGATCCTCCTGTTTTCAGCCTCCCCAGCACTGGGATTACATGCATGGGCCACCTCGCCAGGATTGATGGCCAGCTCAGAGTGCCTAGGGGAGGGGTTGGCAGGCATGTGCCAGGAATCGAACCCCAGTCCTGTGATTACACTTGCCTAAGTGGGCACTTAGTCTGCTGTGCTACATTGCTGGCCCTGAAAAAATAAACTCTTAAAGTCACCCCTGCCAGTGAGCTACTTCCTTCAATAGGCCCCACCTAATCACCCACTCAGCTGTGAACTTGTCAGTGGGTTAATCCATTGATGAGATTAGAGCTCTTCCAATCCCAGTCACCTCTTTAAGCACCTCTGAACCCAATCATGTTGATAATCAAGATTATCTGGCACATGGGCTCGGGGAGAGCTCACAGGGGGCCTGGTTCCATTAGATGAAAAGATGGGGCTTTGAGACCTCTGGGGGACAAGGGGGCAGGAGGTGGACTTGTCATTCAGCCCCTGATTTGATCAATCAAGTCTGCATAACGGAACTCCAGTAAGAACTCTGGATGGGAAGGTTGGGGGGGTTCTGGTCAGAGAATATAAGGTGGAACCAAGATGAGGTGTCCTGATTCTATGGAGAAATGTCAAGTGCTAGACCTTACCCCCTGTGCTTCTTCAGTTGGCTTTTCCCCATCTGTTCCCTTTATAATCAAAGTGCAGCCATACATACAGCACTGTGACAGTTGCTGGAATGAAAATGGAGTCACTCTGTCCAACCCTAAAACAATAGTCAGGAGAACATGAAAGGGAGATTATGTTTATTTGCCCGATAACAAAAACTATCATAAAAGACTTTGCCAAAACGGTAACCCTATAGACAGGCCACTGCAGGTCTGCACAAGAAAGTGCTTCTAGGAGGACACCAGCCTGGCACCTACCTGTCCTCCTTAGATCAATCAACACAACCTTTAGCACAACAATTAGCCAAGGATAATTGTTTTGACACCATGTGTAACCTTTAAAATCCTTTCTCCTTTGCCTCCCTGAGTACGGGCCCAGAGTTTAGCGTAGCACACAAACCCTACATTACAATCATGTCACCCTAAATAAAATCTTTTTTAGGAGAGCTTCTCTCTGCCATTAATTCAGGTTGACAGCACCTTCCTGAATACTCTGAGTTTTTCTAGCAAACTGCCAAACCCAAGGGGATCTTGGAACCCCCAAATTTATAGCCAGTCATTCAGAAATGCAGATGGCCTGAGGACCCTCAGAATCTGCAGCTGGCTGTCTGAAGTAGGGGCAATCTTGTTGCAAATTATGAAAAATCTGGGGTCTTACTCTTAACTTCAGGTGGCTGTATGGGAACTGAATTGCTACTAACCAGTTGGGATGGAAACAAAATATTGAAGAAAAAAAAAACCACCCCAAAACCTCACCCAGCTGAGCAGAAAAAAGCTCGAGAGGGAAATCCCAGTTCTGTCTGGGAAAACAATTTTAAACCACGGGAAATTCAGATCTGAGTATGGCAGTGAATGAAGTAGGTCAAAATGATAGCGTTTATATTTTGGTGCTCAGTTCAGAAATATACATCTTTGACATTTTAAGAACATTCAAAGTTTAAGAGAATTTCACATATCTGGGTGCTAACATGACACTTACGATTCTGATTTTAAGTAGGCTCTTGAGTCATAGATTCCGACCTGTGATTGCAAGTTGAAATTGTACTAAGGTGGTAAACTGTTTTTGAATATTTAAAAATCAGCATAATTGCACATTTAATGTATCTGATTTATAAGACTCAGGTAAGGACTTGTTAAGATTTGTTAGATAATTGAGAAACTTAAAAACTGAATATAATAAAGTTTGATTGCAGCTTAGAATGTTTAAAGGAGTTTAATTAACTAAGTAGATAAATGGTACAAACATTAATCAAAGTTCTCCTTAAACATGATTGTTAAAATCTGCTGGATCTATTCATAGAACAAGTTGTATCTGAAAGCTCTGGATATGGGAGAGGGAATGGAAAAGTAGCAGAGGGATGGGCATAAAGTTTCTATTCCAGGAGATGAGTCAGTGCTAGAGATCCACCATTCAGCATTGTGCCTAGCGATAACAAGATTGTACTATTTGTACACTCAGATGTTTTGTTCAGAGGGCGGGCCTGCAGCTCAGTGGTGTGGGCAGCATGCATGAGGTCCTGGGTCCCACCTCGTGCTAAGTATTCTTAGCATTAAAATCAAAGTAGGTAGGAAAGACTCAAGGGTGAATTAGCTCTTTTAAAGTAACTTCTAAAATCAAACTATTTCCACACGTTTTCTCTGCTTGAAAGCTGTCCTTGAGACCTCTGGGTAATCCTCAGAGCTGGATCAGAAGGAGGCTGGGTTGAGGTTGACCCTCCAGACCCATCCTCACAAGACACCACTGGCAGGGCCTGGTCTGATTCCCAGGACCTAAAGGAGTTGCGCCCGTGGTAGGATGGCTTGTTAGCAGCTGATGGTCCCGGCTGCACTGTGGGGCTGATTTTGTTCTGTGTCCCTGGACTGCATTAATGCTATTTCAGTACAGTATCTGTTGGCTGCACTTCCTGGTGGCAGTGGCTGTGGTGGCCTGGGCCTCTGTGGGGGTATAGGCAGCTCGCCCTGGGGCTGCTGACCCTTTTTCCCAGTGTCACCCCATCCACCCACTTCACAGTCTTCCTTTTAGTGGTGGGGAGGATTGCAAGCTGGGCCAATCCTTCATGCTGGCCACATCCCTTGTCACCGCTGGGCCACCCCAGAGTGCTGGGGTCCTGGGGTACCGTGCCTCTCCCTATCTTCCTGTACAGCACTGCTGGGCTCCGGGTTCCTCTGTGGCTCAGCCACGCCAGAGGTGAAGCTGGAGGTGACAGCCAAGCACTCACAGCCCTGAGCCAGGTCCACACACAGTGATCAAGCCAAGTCTCCTAGCAGGCCAGGTCTGTCCATGTGACTGCGTCTAACCCAGAGGTCTCCAGTTGGTTGGAGTAAGGGAAGAAATATCAGAACTCTCATTTATGTTTATTTTTAGCCCATTCTTTCTTCTACATTTTTACTTGGTGATTGTCTTTTACATTAAACACATTCACCTCCCATAGGTAACAAAATCCAAGGACGCTCAAGTCCCTTGTGTAAAATGACATGCTATTTGCATATAACCTAAGTACATCCTCCCATATATTTAAATCATCTCTACATGAGTTATACTATCTCACTCAATGTAAATGCTATGGGAAGAGTTGTTATACTGTATTGTAAAGGCAACAGTGGTGCACGGCAAGGTGGTGCATCCCTGTGGTGCCAGGTACTCAAGAGGCTGAGGCAGGAGGATCACAAGTCAGACATCAGCCTGGACAACTTAATAACTTAGCAAGACTTTGTCTCAAAATAAATATAAAGGACTGGAATGTAGCTTTGTGCTAGAGTGCTTGCCTGGCATGTGTGACACTGTAAATTTAATCTCTAGCACTTAAAAAGGAAAAAAATTGACAAAAAAATAGTCTACACATATTTAATACAGATACATTTTCTCCCTGGATATTTTCAATCCATAGTTGGTTGAATCTGTGGAACCCAGAGGACAGATAGTATTAGATATATTAGAATAAGAATGTATGTCTAGGGCTGGGGCGACAGCTCAGGGGCATAAGTGCCTATCTGGCAAACACAAGGTCCCAAATTCAATCCCAGGTACTGTATGCCATGCTGGCCCAGAACAGGGCCTGGTGGCACATGCCTGTAATCCCAACACTAGGGAGATTGAGACAGGAGAGTCACTCTGAGTCTGAACTAAACTGTGTAGCAAGACCCTGTATCAAAAAAAAATTTTTTTAAAGGATGTATGTCTATATAACAATAGACAAAATGATGGTGGTAATACCTTAACATCTTTTTTTAATATAATCATTGAGTAAAGAAATATTTTATATCATGAATCTAATTAATGAACATTTGTTGATCTTCTATGGTGAGTGAAGAATGGAGCTAGATGCCAGAGGAATTTTATGACAGAGAGAAGGCAAGAGGCCAGAAGGGCTGGCTTTGAACAAGCTGGGATAATACTTGTAACTTGTGTCACAGATCCAAGTATAAAGAATGATGTACAGATCAATCAGAAAGTGACCAACAACAGCCTAATGGGGTAGAAGAGACCCCACGTGGAAGGAGACACCACGTGCTGAGGGAGCTACACGCTCAAGCACAGGAAGGGGCATGGCTTTGCCTTGGTGTTGGCCAAGATCCAAAGATGCTGTGTTGACAAGGGGAGGGAGCAGCAGAAAGTACATTGTTGGGGCTGGTGATATAGCTCAGTGGCACAACACCTGCCTGGCAGATGAGGTCATAAGTTCAATTCCCAGTACCAAAAATGAAAAATAAAAAAAAGTACACTGTCACCAAACCACTTCAATACCACCTAGCACACACTCGAGTTGGCCAGCCTTCTGGGAGTGTGTCCACAAGCACCCCACCTGGGCAAGCACATCACACTCTTACGTGCAGTGGAGAGCCTCTCAGCTTACAGAACGGGGCAACTCTGCTCAGACTTGCACACAATGATTTGTAAGACCCATCTCTAGTGGAAGTGGCTGGGGTCTACTGAAGGAGAAAAATGGGACACACCATACGCACACATAGTCAAGGCCTTGGGAGTCAGGGTGCAGGCGGGGGAGGTGAAACTAGATCCTTTAGTAGGAGACAGACTCCTGCCCAGATGAGCTGGAAGAGGCCAGGCAGGGCCCCAGAGATGGCTCCAGGCCTTCAATAATTGTATTAAGCTCTTGGGCCTCAGTTTCCTTGTTGGGAACAAACACCCATTGCTCTGCTGAGGTCCCTGGTGTCAGGTTGCTGCCCTGCATGAGCCAGGCCTCTGGGCTTCACTTACATCAATCCCAGGAAACTTCCCAGTAGCCAGGCAGAAGAGCTCACATTTCATGTCTGCATTTCCAGGGCCTGAAAAGGAATCTTAACACAGTTAACAAATCAGCCCCATATCACAGGGTGGCAAGCAAAGTTCCTCTCAGGCTGTCTCCCTTCAAAGCTGGATGTGTTCCTTTCCCTGCTGACTGAAAGGGACAGAAACCAGCACAGGCTGCTACTTCGCCGTGTATCGCAGAGTCCCTGGAGCCCACCTTGGGGGTCCCTGAAGCACTCAGTCCCTGTGGGCTGCCTCCCGTGTGCTCTGTCCCCAGACGCTGGTGCTGGCTGCCCTTCACCTGTCCTTCCTGAGCCACGGGCCACACAGTACGGAGACCCTCAGGCAGCTCAGATGCAACCTGAGCCTCCGGTGCCTTGCTGGCCAGTGACAGGAAGTGGTGCTAACTCTGGGGGAAGGCAGCACTCTGGCACAACCTTGGAGGAGACGCCTCCAGCTCTCCCTGAACTGCCTGAATAAAAAAGGGAGCAATAGCTCAGTTGAATAAGCACTTACCTGGCAAGTGCAAGGGCCTGAGTTCAATCCCCGGTTCTGCAAAAAAAAAAAAAAAAAGGAGAAATTCAGCTCCAAGGCAGGCCCTCAGTGGCTCAAACACTGGTGGTCTGACTGGCCTGAAGAGAGGCTCAAGGAGGTCTGTGAAGAAGTCTAAGCCGGCTTTCTTAGCAGCTCCAGCCGCCTCATCTTCCTCCCCTCAGAGGTGCTGCCAGGCACAGAGACTGGAGTTCTGTCACCTGAGGTGGGGTGGGGGGCTGTAAAGAGCTCCTGGGGGCAGCAGAGGAGGGGATAACTTACAAATGGATGACAGAGCCCCAGAAGTCTGGAGGTCCTCTCTGCTTACGGTGACAGGTGGGCTTCTGAAACTCAGCAGCCACACAGGCACCATCACCCCCAGAATCTCCCCAGGGAGAGCGAGCCCTGGGAAAGGGAAGGAGGTGTGTAGCTGACCTGCTGTCTGCTAGCCTACGGTCCCCCAGGGGAGTGACTGGGTCGCTGCTGGCCACCTGTCATGAGAAGCAAAGTGAATGAGACAACAGAAATGACAGCGATGCCAGGCTCGGAGGGAGGGAGGCAAGCAGTGCGGCTGTGGGGATGAGGGAGGACGTCCCGGATCTGTTACTCACCTGGCCGGTAATTTCATCCCTTTATGCATTTATTCATTCAACAAACGTGTGTGTGTGTGTGTGTGTGTGTGTGTGTGTGTGTGTGTGTGCATTTCATTTCAGGTTTACACTCTGTAGATCAGACTCGTAGTGATCTGCCTGTGTTCAGCCTCCCAAGAGCTGGAATTACAGGGTCGCGCTACCATGCCCAGTCCCAGTCATCATCTCAGCGCTCCCAGCACTGAGCAATACCCTGTCTTTGCAGCTTCTGCTTTTTTTCTTTAGCTGTCTCAGAGGCAGGGCCAGCTCAGCACGCTGGGGATCAAACCCCAGGTCACTGCGGCTGCCTAAGCAGGTGCTTTAATCCACTGAGCTATTTGGCTAGCCCTCGGCAAACACTTACTGAATTGTTAAAAAATAGATTTGCCTAGTAAAACTCAGCCCTGATTCAAAGGCTAACACCCAGCCTCAGCCCCATCTCTCTCTCTCTCTCTCTCTCTCTCTCTCTCTCTCTCTCTCTCTCTGTCTGTCTCACACACACACACACACACACACACACACACACCCTTATACAGGTCCACATATGACAAAATTACTTTTTAGCTGTTTTAACCTTTTAGAAATCTAAGAAAACAGTGAATAAAGATAACCACCTACCAGCAGGACATGGTGGTACATGCCTATAATCCCAGCTACTCGGGAGGCTGAGGCAGGAAGATTGCAAGTTCAAGTACAGGATGGGCAATTTAGCATCTTAGTAAAACCCTGTTCCTAAGTTTAAAAAGATAGAAAGAGCTGCTGTTGCAGTAGCTCAGTGTGAAAGCCATGGGTTCAATTCCCAGTACAAAAGAAACAAAAAACCAAAAGTCTGGCTATGGTGGTGCACACCTGCAACCCAACACTTGGGAGGCTGAGGCAGGAGGATTGGCACATGGTTGAGCTCAGCCTGGGCTACCTAGTGTGTTCAAACCCAGCCCAAATTGCAGAGCAATACCCAACCTTTGGCAACTTCTGCTTTTTTTCTTTAGCTGTTTCAGGTGTTCTGCCGACAAAGGTGCCAAGAACTCTGAGCCAGGGTGGCCTTGGGGCTGTCTTGAACAGAGGATGAACAGGGCCTCAGCTGTGAGACGCCGGCACCCATATCCCTGCAGCTCAAGAATGAGCACCCGGTCTGGTGAGGGCACTGCAGTATCTTCTAGCATACTCCCCGTGCCCGGAGCCCTTACACCTGCTCCTCTTGCTGCCTGACCGTTCCTCATTTCACTGTAGTTTCTGCTCCAGTGTCTTCTTCAGAGAGATTTTCCTCAACATCTGAGTTAAAGGAATTCTTCTCCCACCTCTCCTACCCTTCCATCTTCGCCCACCTTCCAAGTGTATGGGAATACACTTGTTGGTTTCTCTCTTCCTCTGCTGGGATAGACTCTCCAAGAGACAGGAGCTTGGTGTCATATCTGTAGGCCTGTCACACAAAGGGTGCTCAGAAACGTTTGCTGGATGCATGAATGAAGAATGAAGAAAATAGGGCTCCTGGATGTGTGAGCAGAATATAGGGCTGGTTCTGGCACGCTGCCTGCTCCGAGGAATAAGAATTGGGTGGGGAAACTCGATGGACCAGGATGGGTGACACCTCAGGGCCACCATCCAGGGCCTAGACTGAGGCCCCCCAGAAACCTCTACTACTCCCTGAGGTGCTGTGGTGCCATAGACAGGGGGACAGTCACCTGCCAACAAAGTTGGACCTAACCACAGCCTGAAAGTGTTAGTCCTGCTGCTGCCTGCCCTTCCTCTGGGGTGGTTTGAGATGTGGGGTGGGCTAATACACAAGGAGCAGCCTTGTAGCCCCCACGTATCCCCAGCTTCATGGAGATTACAAACCAGGCTTTGATTGCACCTCTACATATCATTCAATGCAAAAAAGAAGTGACAATATTTAACACCATAGCTAATTAAGGGAAAAAAAACCTCCTAACAAACTATGGACAGAGGGAAACAGCCTTCCATATTTGGGGGATATATATGGGGGACATATTTGGGGGGAGAGGGATAGAAAGAAACTGACAGCTAGTAGACTCAATGGTAACAGACCAGATTCATTGCCTTCAAGACAGGCCAGGCAGGGCTAGGGAGACAGCTCAGCAGACTAAAGCATCTACTTATGCAAAGCACGCAGCAACTATGCCGGCCCCGCCCACAGGGCCTGCTGAGATGGCAGTTGAGACTGGGAGCGGTGGCACACACCTGCAATTCCAGCGCTTGGGAGGCTGAAAACAGGAGGATAGCTACGAATCTGATCTACGTAGTGAGACCCTGTAGACCCTATCCTAAATACATAAAAAAAAAAAAAAAAAGACAGGACAGGCAAGAACAACCCATCCACCACCTATTCAGTGCTGGATGGAAGCACCAGGCAATGCAATAACACAAGGAAAAGAAAACAAGCAATTGAGAAGGAAGAAATTAAACAGCTTCTATTTGTATCCACAATGATTTTCTTCATATAAGATCATAAAAGCCTCCCAAAACAACCAACAAACCCTCATGGAACCAATAAATGAACTCAGAAAGGCCACAGATACAAGCTCAACACAAAAGCCAATTGCATTTCCCAACCAGCAATAAACAATTGGAAATCAAAAATCAAATTTGCTCTAAAATATCACTAATACCAGAATGTGGTGGCACATGCCTGTAATCCCAGTACTCCAGAGGCTGAGACAGAAGGATCATTGCAAGTCTGAGACCAGCCTGGGCTACAAGGTGAGCTCAAGGCCAGGCTTAACTGTATAGCAAGACCCTGCCCCCCAAAAGACAAAACAAACAAACAAACAAAAAAACCCTTCTACCCCCCCACACACATAAAATCCTTGAGTATAAATCTAACAAAATATGTACAAAGTCTATATGTAGAGACTATAAACACAGAAAAAAATAAATCAAAAAATCTAAATACCTGGACAGAAACATTGTGTTCATGGAGTGAAGGCTGGTGGTTATGGTGGCAGCTTTCCCAAGCCTGGCCCTTTGACCCTGGCTATGCCAGCACCTTCCTGGGGGAGGTGGCAAGGTGTCACTGTACCAGATGGCCGTGGTCAGGGACAGAGGTTTGGATTTATAATGGTGGTTGGAGGGGGAAAATTCTCATACTAATGAGTCAAATTGCCCATCGCTAGGACGCTGCTGCCCAACCCCCATAGCTCACAGGAGGAGTGGTTCCTGAGGCTCATGGTGTCACGGAATTTGGTCCATGATCAGCTGGCTCCTAGGAGAATCACGGCAGAAGTGTGCAGTGAACTGAAGATGCTTAGTCATGCTATCTGGAGCAGGGAACAGTACAAGAGGAAGAGGAGGATCAGATATGGACCTCCAACGCCAGGTCTCCTTGACCACCCAGATGTACACTGAGGTGGGCTCCACCAACCCCCAGGCAGATCCCAAAGCCAATCAGGTTCACATGGCAACCTAACTGCCACCACTAGGTAAGTGTACAAAGCCAAACTCCAGGTCTTTTTATGCTCAGGGAGAACTGCTACCAGCAGGCAGCTCAGCCTAAGCAGCAAAGCCTTAAGCCAAGGGCCTAGAATCCTGCTGCCTGGGTCCAAGTCCTACTGTGTTCCTTCCTCTATGAGCCTCAGTTTTCTTCTATAGAAAACAAGGGTTAGCTTGATGTTGCACATAAAGTACTCATCATGGGGAAGCTCCAACAGGAGTTAGCTCTATTTATAAGCTTCATACCATATACAAGAGCTTTATGTTTATTTTTACTAATGGAAAACTAAGCAAAGACCAAATGAAAACAAGCAGAGTTTATTTATTCAGAATCCATCACAAGGGAGCGGCCATCCTTGCCTGCTGGGCAGAGACTCAAAGGGAGGCAGGGAAATCAGTTGGTTTGTGTGGGATAGAGTCACCTCAGGTTGGCAGGATGGAGGCTGCGGGGCAGGCTATCAGGTGCAGGCAGCCTGTGAGATTGGCCAGAGGGTGGACTTCTTCACTTGCTCCACTTAGTTCTAAACTGAGGTCCAAAACCTAGGGAAGATGGCAGTCAGTAATAATTGTCTTGGCTCTCTGGGGCCAATGGCTACAAGGCTGGGCTTCCTGGACTGGTGGCTGTGGGTGGCCCAATCACCTGTCTCAGGCACCTGGCTTTGGTCTTTTACCTTTACTCTCCCTAGCCACACTGTCCCAAGCTCTAGCACTCACTGCTCCTCTGTTGTGTGTTATAAGTTGGAGCCAAAAGAAACGACGAGAAGACCCGATGAATGTAGCTTCAGAGGTCTCACTGAGATTAGTCTCTCTCCAAGGGAGCCCAGAGCCTCAGAAGCATCTCACATTTATTGAGGGGTAAAGGCAGGCTAAGGAATGTGTATAACTGCTTTGGTGAACACAAACTACTCTCTCTATTGACTTCAGCATTTACTTAACTCTAAGTTTACACAACGCTAGCCATTAACATCCCAAGCAAGGGCTCAAACAACAGACAGGGGGCCAGCAGGAGAAGCTGTTATCTGCAGCCTTGAATCCCAGCTTGCTGGAATTTACAAGAGAGACAACAGCTCTCCTCAGGCTCTGTTTAGTGTTCCTTGCTCTCTCAGGACATTAGGCTCTTATTCCATATTCTATACTCCTCCCTTTCTACCAGGTAAACAGTGCTGGGGCCATGAGAGTGTCCTCAGGCAGATTCCACACACTGGGCCACCCCTTCTGCATTCTCTCTCAGTCCTCTACCCACAGTATACCTAGAAAGGGGGCAAGAGTTGCTGTGGGGGGTGTTGCTGCACCTGGGTGGAGCCAGGTGTCCCTTCCTGTTGTACAGGGGAGCCAGGTAGGGTGCTATATGACTTGGCCTACCCTGTCTTCTGCTACCCTGGAGTCCTGTTTGGGTTGAAGCTCTGTTGTTTGCAGGCTACATTGTTGGTGGGAAATCACAAGGACTGGTGTTGTGAAGGCCTCCAGGATGTCCTGGGATTCCTTGACCTAGTGGAAGACATGGGCGTCAGGGTAGGAGGGCAGACAGAGATGGTTACCTGTGTATCCAGAGTCCAAGGTGGGCACAGTGCTGTCACTCAGGTCCCCTATGGGAAATGGAGCCCACTAACTCTTCACTTTCTGCGGGTTGAAGGCAGCAGGCAGCCCCTCAGGCTCCCTGCTTGGGAGAGGGTAAAGTGTGGGGAGAGGCTGAAGCTGAGATCAATCATATGTGTGTGGCTGGAGCAAGGCCAGTCCTGAGAACAAAGAGCGCCACTTGAACAAGCTGTTCCAGTCCAGAGAGCACCAAGCACCCAAGACGACCAAAGAATAGGTAGCAAGGCAAAGGGGCATCATATGGCATCAACCTGCCAAATGTATAAATGCCAGGCTGAGGTTCCCAGGATATAGCCCTGCTGGTTCTCAATGCCCTTAAATGTGGCCTTGGGTAGCAGGAAGTATATTCCCCTTGTGTTCTCTATCAGCCCCGCATTAGCTCAAGGAGGTCTTGACCTTGTAGGGGGCTGTTGGGGACTGAAGCCAAGGCCTTAACACTAAACTAATCCCTTTATTCTGAGACAGGCTCTCATTAAGTCACTAAATTGCCCAGACTGGGCTGGAGCTTGTGATCCACCTGCTTCAGCCTCTCCGAGTGAGGATAAAAGAAATAAAGATAGGTAGAAAGGAGACAAGAAAACTTAAGGTTTGTATCCCTTATTACCTGTGGTGGATTAACTATCAGTCAACTTGTCCACCCACCTGAACTGAATCAGTGGAGTTCTAGAGTGAAGGGCCTTCCTAAGGGTCATTGCCAACAACATAAAAAGAGAGGAAGATGGTGTGCAATTGATTCTCCTGGAGAAGCTTGTCATGTTGATTTGCCTGATATGAACACAGCTATTCTCATTATGGGGGAGCTTGGAGTCTCACTGTCACTGAGGACGACTGTGGTACTTTTTGGGCGAGCCCTGGTCCTTAGCTTGAACGTCACTTCCTGGCTCCAGTGCAGACCCCTCAGCCTGCTACCACAGATCCTTCATCCTGTTGCACAGACTTTCTAGCTCCTACCACTGACCTTTGGGTCTTCCCAGCGCAGATCCTTGCATGAAACATTGCCGTGGGTGCTAGCTAGGCCTCTAGGGGGACTCGTGCAGGACATTGTCAAGGAATCCAGGCCCTCAGCTGGGTTCTTTGGCTCTCTAGTCCATGGACGTATCTATTGCACGCCTCTGAATTTGACTTTTTTTTTTTTAGGACAGGGTGTACAGAGTGTACAGGGTCTCACTGCATAGATCAGATTCATGGTGATCCTCCTATTTATAGCCTTCCAAGTGCTGGCATTATAGGCGTGTGCCACGACGTCTAGTCTCAGTCACTGTCTCAGTGCGCCCCAGGGGTAGAGCCGGCATGACAGTCCAGAGGATCAAACTCCCAGCCCCTGCGTCTGAATTTGACTTTTGGGGTATGTATTATAAAATAATTATATATATTTGTCTTTTTTTTTTTTTTTGGTGGAACAGGGAATTGAACTCAGACCCTTGCACTTGCCAGGGAAGTGTTTATTCCACTGAGCCATCTCCCCGGCCCAAATAATTCTATATATTGTGTCCTGTATTAAATCTATTCCCTTGCAAACCCTGACTACAAGATTACCTTAAAACTCTGGCTCCCTGCTCAGTTCCACACACAGGCATACAAATCACTCAGAAATGTCTATATTACAAGCCTTATGGGCCTTAACTTCACCTAGCTTATCTTACCCTCTTTCAAGACTGAGAATGTAACAAAAACAAGCAATATCAGAGCAAATGGAAGACTGCACCAAGGAGTTAGAAGGCACTTCTGTTATACTAGCTGGCTGGGAAAGCCAGGGCTGCAAATCACCAGCCCAGAGTCAGGTTTGAGTTCAATGTAAACATAGTTTTTAAGTGAGGAATACGCAGCTGATATCAGGGTATTACATGACTGGTTACATGGAATACAGGAATGTGTAGTACATTGTCAGGCAGACTTACTTAAAAGGAGTTGCTTCATATTCTGGAAGGGGGGCAGGGAGTGTGAGCAGAGCAAGTAGAGCTAAATGGGTCCTTGACTGGGCAGGTCTGGCCCAGACGTGACATCCTGGAAGCAAGTTGGAAAGAACGTATATTTTTTCTAAGGAAAACACAAACTGGACATGCATTATCAAAGAGAATTGCATAGACAAAGCTGACTGTCTACGTGACAGGTGGCAGGAGCGTAGTCTCTGGCTAGGAATGGATTTCTAACTTTGCTATAATACGCCTACCAGTCTGCTCTTCTAGATGTGTACCCGTACAAGAACACTAAGAGCAACTGAAGTTATTCTCAGGGTCTCTTCTTTGCTAACTGTCACAACATCCAGTTCCATCTCTCCCGGAGTAAGGCCTAGAAAACTTCAAACCTCCCATCCCCCAGATTCCAAGAGAAGCAGAGAGTTACAGAGCACCTCATGATGAGATCACCTCCTCCCAAGCAGAAGCAGTTGGATAGGATAGAAACTGACACCCTCCCCTGACAAGGACAGCTGTCCACCCGAGAGTAGAGTAGCCCACAAGCCCTGGGAGTCCTCCAGAGCCATGAAAAGCAGGGCAGAGATAATGACCCCTGGTCCTGGCCCACCTCAGCTAATCGTGAGAAGCTGGCCCCCTGCTTCTGTAAGTGACAAGGCTGAACCCTTGCATCAGAGTAAGTCCCTCCACCTACTCTAGTGGGAGTCTTTCCTAGTCTCCTTCAGTGTCTTAGGCAGTCAGACAGGGCTGGGCCCTTAAAAGTTCAGTGCTGTGGCTGGAGATGCATTCACTGACCGCCAGGCTTTAAGGAAAGACAGCCACTCACCCATATACTTTCCCTAGGGATGAGAATACTGATTTATATTCTAAATAGGCATCAATTACCTTAGGGTTAACTTCTTTAACCCACCCTTTCCAGGAAAGTCTTTTTTTTTTTTTTTTTTAGTTTTATGTATTTGGTACAGGGTCTCACTATGCAGCTCAGACTTGTAGTGATCCTCCTGTCTCAGCCTCCATGCCCTGTCTTGGTGGCCAGCTCAGCATACTTCGGGGTAGGGCTGACACAGCATGTGGTACTAGGGATTGAACCCTTGTCCTTGTGCTTGCCTGGGCAAGTACTTAGACCACTGAGCTATCTCCACAGCCCCAGAAAAGTCTTTATTTGGTCCTCAAATACTTCCCAATTTCATTCTCATTTAATCAAGATTACCTAAGTGACTATATTTGTGACCTTTTTGATTCACCATAGTTTTGTCCCACCTCACACTCGCCTTGTGATTTCCCAATGAATCATATTACCTAAATGACTATATCTGCACTGGAGGGTGAGTACCGACAGTCAAACTCAGGATCTCTTGAACTATATGAGATATAGTTGCCTGGCCCCTATACTTGTAAGCTTATTAGTTGACTTCAGTTTTGTCCCACTTTGAACCTACCTCACTGGGCCACCTTCTGCCTCTGTGAAAAACCTTTCTTCCTACTTTTTTTTTTTTTGAATGGGGGATTGAACTCATCTTCCTACTCTTAATCTCTCTTGTTCCTAGAAAACACATTCATTTGTAGAAACCATTCATTTGTAGAAAACACAAACTCTGTTTCGGGCATCTAGCAGGTCGGGAATTTCTTTCTCCTATATCATATGGTTTGTGTTTAGATGTCCTCCCAAAGCCTCAGATGGTCATAGAATTTTTTCAGAGGTGGCAGAATATGTGGAGTGTATGACTGATTCCTAGTGCAGTACTGGAATTTAGGGTGCTTAGATTAAGAGTGGGTGATTGGATTGGCACTGTCCTAATTCTGGTAAACTGGATACAGTAAAGGGACAGAGAGACGCTTGTCTCCAGCTCTCTTGTTGCTTTTGCTGTCTTCTGCCACCACGAATTTCTCTCCTCTGAGAGGCCGCCCTGCCTTGGAGCCAGCTGACTACAGATTGAAACCTGTACAGACAGTGAGCTAAATAAACCTTTCCTCTTAACTTTGGGTTGGATATTTTCTCAGCAACCAGAAAAAGTAACTAAGACACACTGCATAATAAACCTGCCTGTGCTGAAACCATCAGTCTGAATTTCTTTTTCTGTGGTAAGAGTCAGTTACCCTACTGCCTATTCCCTGAGATTCCTTTCTTCTCTTTGGGGGACTTCCTCAGACCCTGTCCAGTGACCCTGGGACTGCAGGCAGGTGCCACCATGCTCAGCTCCCTAGCCCTCTTTATTTTAAGACAGAATCTCAGTAAGTTTCCCAGACTGGGCTTGAATTTGTGATCCTCCTGCCTCAGCTTCACAAGTAGCTGGGATTGCAGGTATACACCAATTTTTGTTCCTGGGGCTAAATGTAAAGCTTTGTGCTCAGTGTTCAGCACTTGTGAGGCCCTGCATTTGAACCTCAGAACTGCTAGGGGTGGGAGAACAGAAGAAAGCCAGCCCCCCTCAGAGCCTCGGTGAGTAAGGGTGAGTACGTCCTGTTTATTGTTTCCACAGATGTGCTTAGCTTCCTTTCATTTGTGCTGAGTGATGTTGGCTCTGTAGTTGGCAGTTGATATCAACATTCTGTAGAAGATACACTCTTTAGAAGTCAGCAGAGGGGCTGGAGAGATGGCTCAGTGGTCTAAAGCACCTACTTAGAACAAGCTTGGCAAGGCATCAGGGACCGCGGTTCAATCCCCCAGCACCACATG
>NW_004524760.1:530885-573763 GCF_000260255.1 Octodon degus | reverse complement strand
AAAAAAAAAAAAAAAAAAAGAAGGCAGCAGACAGAAAGAAAGATGAGGTAAATAATAGTAGAAGAGCCCTGGAGCGCCGGACGGAAGTCTCGAAGCCATGTGATGGACAGAAAGGCGCTCACAGGCTGGGGCGAGCTGGCCTGGCCCTGCTGGGCCACAGCCTCATTATGCTGTCTCTGCGTCTTGCTACTAGGCTTTTCTGATGCCTTGAACCTGACCGGAAAGGATTTGGGAGACTGACTGTGGATTTTCCACAGACTGAAATCAGACAGCTATCCAAGTTGTACAGATGAGGAAACTGAGACAAGGCAAAGCTACTAAAAGCCTCTAGGTCATACTTAGTAAGTGACAGGGCTGGCTGGCCTCCAGCATGCTGTGAATTCCTACTGGCATAGCTCTCACACTCAGCATCACATTGTTAAAAGTGCTACAGATTTTTTTGTTCCCGTGTGGTCTTTCCAAGGCAGTTTTCTGGGCAGCACCACAGACCCTGGCCAGGCTATCACCTGCCTGGTGCTGGCTGCCTTGGAGCCCCTTGGGTTGTCTGTTGTGGGCAGAGGTAGCCTGCATCAGGAAGGGCCTGCTACTTGGGAAGCAAGGGGCACTCAAAGTCCTTGGAACAGAAATCCTCTCCTGAGACAAGGGTGGCTGCTCCTTTGGCCGGCTTCTGCGGGTTGGGGGAAGTTGGCAGCACAGTGTGGCTGTCATCATTCTTTCAGGACTGCTAGGGGAGTGCTAGTCACTGAAGCATGCCAGGGCACGGGGTGTCTGTCCCTTGGGATGGGGGTGGGGGAGCAGCCAGATTTGTGCTTCTCTCAGAGCCCGGCCAGAAGCATGCCTGCCATTCCCTCCCTCAAGCCCAGTTTGTGGCTTTTTTCACCCTCTGAGCCCCACCACCCACCCAGGGTATGCAGAGGACCAGACGATGGACAGCCAAGTTGCAGGAGAGAGAGGGCTACTGACAGGGAAACATGGGGACAAAGTCCTAGTGGCAGAGTCCCAGACAGAGGTTCCCTGGTGATCCCAGAGGAAGAAGGGAGTCTAGAGTACCCCTGTGCCGTGGTCTTGTCCTCAGTCTCCAAGAGACTGTGGGGTCCCACTGTCCCCAGGCTCCAGGATCTGGCTTGTTCCATGCTGTGGGCAGCAGGAGGCCTCTGTCAGCCCTCTAAGGAGGGCAGTGGACAAGGAGGGAGGGGACCTCAAAGTCAGTGACCCAAGACTACCTGGGGTTGCGCATGCACATTGGAGTCCTCCTGGCGCTGAGCTCAGGGCTACAAGTCCAACATGTGGGCCGACACCTCAAGAGGAACATTTGTTTTCTAGATTCCTCTTTCCTAAAGAGGAAAGTCAGGAAGTAGAACAGTTCAAGAGAAAAGAATCATCTAAAGAACCCTGTTTGTGTCCTCCCGGGGACCTTGCAGAGCCCTGGATTCAAACCTCCTCTCACCCCACTGAGGGCAGCCCTGAAGAAACAGTGTCCCTGAACCCCAAGTCCCAGCTCAGGTCACAGGCCACTTCCCTGCCACCCTTCTGGCCAGAGCCTCCTTGCCCTTGAGCGGCCCCACTCGTGGCCGTGGGCGCGCCAGAACTGTGATGTGCAGAACAGAAATCAGCGTAGGGACGAAGAAGACTACCTAATAAAATGTGAAATATCTAGTGTGTCAGGCAGCTTCCTGCAGGCACAGGTGACACTGCAGTCCTTGTCAACATCACCCAGACAGGGTGTGACAAGCCGGGGGAGGGGCGGTTGGCCTGCAGCAGCCTGACATACCCCAGGGGTTGAGAGGACAACTGAGGTCCTTGCTCAGGGAAGTGGCACTGGCGCCCACATAGCGGACCCCAGAACTGAAGTAGTGCCCAGGCCCAGCCAGCAGCTTCCTACCGAGCGTCCGGTGCTTCTTCAACTCCATATGCCAGATCTTGAGCATTCATCTCTGTCTTCCTGCATTTATCAAATACTCACCTACAGGCATACCTGCTTTTAGTACCCTTCGCCTGATTATGCTTTGTAGATCTTGGCTTTTTTACAAATTGAAAGTTTGTAGTAACCCTGCATCCGGCCAGTCTAGGGCCTCCTGTTTTTAACCTTGGATGATCATTAACTTTTTTTTTTTCATTAGCATTTCTTAACAGTGAATTACCTTTAAACTAGGGAATACACATTTTTTAAAGACACAGTGTCATTATTGCACACTCAATAGATCGCAATATGGTATAAAAATAGAGCACAGGCTGGGAAGATAGCTTAGCGGTCTAAGCACCTGGCTGGCAAGCATGAGGACCAGGGTTCAATCCCTGGTGCTTCATGCCTTGCCAGCCCCAAAAACTGGGCATGGTGGCGCATGCCTATCATCTCAGCCCTGGAGAATCTGAGACAGGAGGATCAATACAAGTCTGAGCCATGTAGTAAGACCCTGTACTAAATAAATACATAAATAAATTTTTAAAAAATAGAGCACAAGGTAGTGTAAAAATAACTTTTCCATGTACAGGAAACTAGAAATACCCGTGACTCCCCTTCCTGACTCCCTTTATTCGCTCTGTTGCCAAGATCAGGAAGGGAAGCACAGTTCTCTGAGCTCTACCTCTGTCCAGTGGCCGGCACTTTCCTGGGATCTTCAAACTAGGAACCACACTGAAACATTTTACATGGGAGCGGGCAAGGCAGAGAGGAGTCACTTGCCTGGTAGTAACGGAACCAGATTCATCCTGGGCAGCATGGCTGCGGCAGCCTTGCAGAGCTGGTTATTTTCTGGTCTACTTCTACCTAAGTCCCATGAGGTGAGGTACTGCGTCTGTTTTATTCAGGTGTGCATCATAGTCCCTGGCACAATACCCAGATCTTTATTAAAACTGTGCTGATTGTAATAATGAATGAGGGCACGAATGGAGCCGAAGTCTCCTATAAATTTTAAGTGTCCTGGAAAGAACTGCATACAGAAACTTGCCTTTCTTCTAGAACTTTCCCTCTTTCACTGAGTGTGTATTGGCTTTGCTAGAGGCCTGCTCAGTCATCACTGGGACCTTGCAGAATAAAAACCTCTTGCTTTTTCCACTCAGAGATACTTTCTTCTTTTTCTACTATCTTAACCTCTATTCTTAAATCTGTTTTTTTGTTTTGTTTTGTTTTTGTTTTTTTCGGAACCCGGTATTGAACTCATGCCCTTGCGCTTGCCAGGGGAACACTTATTCTACTGAGCCATCTCCCCGGCCCTAACCTCCATTCTTAATATTTTCTCCAACTTCAATAGATGTTGAAACCTTTTAACTTTTACTTCTGCATTCTTTCACCCATACTTTCTGTCCCTCTGTTCTGTGCGCTGTCTTCTGGGAAACTTCTTCACCCGGGGGATGCAGGTCACAGTATCCACCATCATGGTTTAAACCCATGAATCAGTGCTTTCGGAATCTGCCATTAAGGTTTGCAATTTCCAAACCTGAGGATGTTCCCTTATTTTTCCTCCTATTGTTTAAAAAAAAATAGAAACCTAAATGTCTCTGAAGATATAAACTACAGTTATTTTACCTTTTTCTTTTGCTTACTGCATTGCTTTACCTACTTCTTGAGCTGGTTCTTCCTGTTTATGGCGTTTGCAGTCTCTCTCTCCCCGTTTTGGAGTGTCTTGTATTATTGGTGTTTCCTTGTTGTCTATACGTATTTGAAGATGAAGGGGGTGTGGCCCAAATTGCTGGCTTTGTGGGACCTCCTGTTGTGCTGGCCATAGTCGCAGCCCTGATGGTGAGGCCCCAGCTGTGGAGAGAGCTCCTGCTGGGAGGACTCTGCAGCCCTGGTTTTCTGATAAAGGGCTCTGTTTCCCTGTAGGAGCCTTTGGAGGCCTGCGATGCCGTCTCTGTCTATTTTTTATTGCTATAATACAATGCCACAGACTATCATGGGTCACATGGCGCTACAAGCTGAGTAGTTTTTAGAGAAGAGAATTTCACTCATCACAGTTTAGAGGCCGCGAAGTTCACCATCCGGGTGCCAGCATCCCAAGATGCCTGCTGGCTGCATCGGAACTCAGGCAGTGAATCACGTGACCACGTAACAGAGTGCTCACTTCTTTCTTCTTCCTCTTCTTAGCCGCTCTGCCCATCCCAGGGCCCTACCCCCATAACCACATGTAATCCTGACACCCTCCTGAAGCTGCACTAGGTGCACATGAATTTGGGGATTAAGTTTCGAGCCCATGAACTTTTGGGGACACATTTAAACCATAGAAATGCCGCCTTTTTCTCTGACTCCACCACCTGGTTTGGGCTTTCTGGACAGACATCAGCTTTTAGCAGTAACTCTGATCCCCCAACCTGCACCCCACCTTGTAGCTGTTCACTGGTGCTTTTCTTCTCCCAGGAGAGGCCATGGCTTCTAAATTCTCTTTTCCTTTCCTCCTGGGACTGTAGGTCTCTCTCTGTCTGTGGGTTATGTTGTCCACATGTCCCACAATCTTTATAATTTGCACATAGTCTTTTCTGCACTGCTTTGAAGTGTCTAGACTATTTCCTTCGCTTTGGGAAGGAAGGTGAGATAAATGAATGCTTGTATCCTGAGCCCACCTTGGCCCCTGGAGACCCAGGTAAAAGGCCTTACAAGGCTCAAAGCAGGGTCTTGAATCTCGCTGTGCCTTAGATGACATCATCATGTAGTTTCCTTAAAGATAGAATCCCTGGTGACAAAGAGGCTGTGATGTTCCATCTAAACCTGGCCTGAAATCTATCGCTGCCAGCGGTGCTGAGCTGTGCCCCCCTTCCTCCTGCATGGTTACCAGACTTCCAGCTGTATCAAATATGTGGCCAGGATGCTGCCTACTCCCCAAAAATAGATGGTCCCAAGTCCTGAGCCTGTATAGGTCATCATGATCTTCAAGGGAGTTTTTCAGTATAAAACCTATTAAGGACATTTGGCTAGGGCCGCAGGTCCCTTGATGAGCAGTTTGTGTTGATTCAGCTCTTCAGTATGCATTGACTCTAGACTTTCCTCACCATCCCCCTGCCTGTACCCAGTTCAGTCCTGGCACTGAGCCAGGCAGAGCCTCTTTCTGTTTTTTTCCTGCTTACCTGAGATTGTCCCCAGGCTGATCTCCGGGCCCAGACCTTCTCTTGGTACTCAGACTTGTTTCTCCCATCAGTCCTGGGCCAGCCTCAGGACACTTGCATATGCTGTTCATCTTCCTCAGATCCGTCTTCAGCTTCTCTCCACTGGCAAACCCATGCCATCTCAACTTCTCCCATGCCCCCAGTGATGTCTTCTGCCTTTTCCATGGCATGGGGGTTCAGCTGCCAACACATGATCAGACTATGTTGAGGTGACTTTTTACATTCTTCTGCCATCAGATATACTTCCTTGTTGCTCACTTATCATTGGATTTGGGCCCATGGGGATAACCCTGGGTGATCTCATCTTGAGATCTTAACTACATCTGCAAAGAGCTTCTTTCCAAACAAGATTCCATCATAGATACCAGAATTAGGATGCAGATCTTGGTGGGGGGGCACAATTCTGTCCAGTATAACATGCAATGAGATTGTAACCCTCTTAAACACAAGCAGAGCCTGAGTCTGTTAACACCTAGGTCAGCTGGGCTAGACCAGGGATGAACCAGTGTCCTGAACTCCAGAGACTCAGGCAGCACTGAGAGAACAGAGGACCCCCAAGTTAAGACACCTGGATTCTAGCCCCTGCCCTATCACCCCAGCCCATCCCTGGGGTAAGCGCTTCCTGTCTCTGAAGCTCTGGTCTTCTGCACCAAAATGAGAAGTGGAGACACAGCTCAGGACCCTCTTCTCTAGGTCTCCACCTGGGTCCCCGTGGGGCAACATGGGCCACATGCTTAGGCTGCACGCTGCTGGAAGGAGTGAGGTTGGAGGAGGGCTTGAGTGGTGCCAGGCTGCTATTCTATGCTGTATGCTGTTCCAGGTGCTATAATTACAAAAACAAAAAGAGGATATGTCGGGGACCACAATTCACAATAGCTAATTTTGCATACAGGGATAAATGGAGGTTTGGGATTACGGGTATCCCACTTTTGAAATTTTCCATTAACTCTTTAGGAATGGTCCATCCTCATCCACCCACTAAGACTAAACCAAGACCACTACGAATACAAAGCACTCCAGGGCAAGCTCCTTCTTAGCGTGGGATCTTTCTCCTCTCTTCAGTCATCCCAGGCTTACTGGTTGCCTGCTGAATCATCATTCATGCATTACTAAATTTTTCTTGTTTCTTATTTTATCCTTTTGCTGTACCCCTCATACAGGCAGTTGGGGATGCTGGCCAAGTACCCAATAGCCACTGAGCCACCTAAGGTCTCAGCAGAGAGGCTTGAGATGCCCCATTTCAGGTAAGCCCCCCCCCCAAGTCTACGTGAGTCAAAATGTGAATATATGTAGTTTATTTGGGAATCAATCACAGGAGGTGCTGATAGGGGTCATGGAGCAGGGAACAGAAGGGAGTCAGTGACGGGCACAGTATCAAGGACGTTGCCATCGTGGGCAGCAGGCGAGAAGAATGGGCTGGGGTCTTGGTCCTACATGTCCGTGGTCACTGCTGCAGGCTTCTTGGGCTTGTGAAGTCCCCAGCACTTCTGACTTGCTTGAGTAGGTCCTTTGAACTCCTGCAGCTAGAGAAAACCTCCAGGGCAACCACAGCAGGAGTTGTCTGACAGGAAGGTCTGTGGACCTCAACCCCTCTAAAGCAAAGGAAATAATCCAAAACCTGAGACCACAAGAAGAGCTTGCACAGCAGGGAGTAAGCGGGAAAATCCAGCCTCAGGCACCGCTTTGAACAGGCAGCCAGATGCCTGAACAGGGCTGTGGCCACTGCTTAACCTGCCAACAGCAACTCTTGCTTCCAGCAAGGTGTGGGGAGAGGGTGGGAAGTGGGGGGTGGGGATGTCGATGAGCACAGCCCAGCATGGGAGCCTCTGGGAGCTGACCCTGTCCTAGGGAATGGAGCCCAGGAACTAAAATCGGACCTTCAGGACCCATTAGGAGCCCGACTCACACCCCGGCCCCATCCTCCTCCCCAGGCCCAAAGTCCCCGCAGTCCTTCCTCAATCTCCTCTTGCGTCACAGAACAGGCTGGCTAGGGGACTAAACCACCACAGGCAATGTCACAGGGGGATGGAAGATGCCTCTCATGTAAACTGAGGCAGAGCCAAAGGAGGCATAAATACTTCTCAATGAAGTGGGTATAACTTTAACATCAAAACCTGCCTGAAAGTTTGCCAAGAAAGCAAAAAACCAAAGAAACTGTCTCAGATATGAAGATTAATGTAGCCTGGCAAGTGTGAGGCCCTCAGTTCACCTCCTGGTACAAAAAAGGAGATAAATGTAACCCCTAAATGAAACATTGCCAAGAGGCATCTGGCACCTTAAAGTAATCATATGCTAACAGGACTAAGTGGCTTCATCCCAGGAGCGCTCAATGCTGGGAATCCACCCAGACACATCACACTCACAGGTCTAAGAAGGAAAGTCCCATCATAGCACCAGCACTGTTGGACCCTGAGTTCAATAACCTTCATGATTAAAGAAAAACAAACCATCAAAGAATCCTTTATCACCACAAAGCAGAGAAGCCCTTTCCAGTTACCACTCAAAAGCTAAAAATCAAACAAAGATAAATTCAGTTACACACACACACACACACACACACACACGCAAAATCCTACATGCTGAAAAAATAACAACAACCTGATATCAAATACAACAACCTGGTATCAAAGTCAAAAGATAAGTTAGACCCCCAATATGGGCAACTTCTATCACAGACAAGGAGAAAGCCTCCAACCTATAAAAGGCTCATAGAAATTAGGAAGGCAAGGCAAACTGCAATTGAAAATAGGCAAAGAATGGGAAGAAACAAATACACCTTCAATATATTGAGTGCAAGAAAGAATATTACACGCAAAAAAAGAAATGTGAAATAAAGTTACACGGAGATCATTTTTACCCATGACATTGGGGAGTCCCCACAAGTGTAACAGGGAACACGGGACAGGATTAAGCAGCACGTGCCTGATGGGAGGGGACAGCTGCTCAATGAGAGCACCACCCGTGCACCCTTCCTCGGAGCAAGCACCCTCCTGGGACCCTGCGTTTCGGATGTGCCTGCCCTCTTGGGCAACGGCATGTGTGCAGAGTTCTTCACTCGCGCTTCCGGCGACGTCAGAACTGTAACACAACCCGAGTGGCCCAGGCAGGAGAACCATTCAATCAATGACGACAAATCCTTGCGCAGAACATCACAGGGCCGTGAAAGGCGGCCAAGATGAGGTGCTCGGGAGGAAGCATCCTGGACAGAACTCCCTTTCGTGTAAAAAGGAGTAAAATGGGAATGTGCGTGTCCCCTTGCTGCTTATTTTCAGAAAGAAAATCTGTAGGGACGCACAAGAAGCTAAGAAGTCTTCCCCAGGGGCCAGCGTGGGTAGCGTGGAAGGGGTGGGGGTGGGGAGGGCCTTTTTAGGGTTCGCCTTTGCCATTTTTGAACTCTATGAATTTACTATCTTCTCAGCAGTTTTAAAAAGTTTACACATATGTTTGAGCATTCGTTACAATTTTTCCAGAAGACTATACTCTTTTGGTGGCACACACAAAGAAAAGAAAAGGACTCTTTCTTGTCACTTTGCATGTTTTTAGGAGTGCTTGGGTTGTTGCTGTGTGTGTGTGTGTGTGTGTGTGTGTGTGTGTGTACGACTACTTAATAAAACACAGTTCATTTTTATTGGTTTAAATATGTGTGGTCACAGTTCTGAACAGACAGAAAGAGGAGTTTGTGCGACTTCCCCCTGGGCATGGGGCAATTGGGACCTTGAGGGAGCATGTGACTCGACAAGCCCATGGTGTAAGGTAGCACAGGACAGGGGCCAGGGTGCAGCATGTGCTTAGCCTGTGCAGGGTCCTTGATTCCACCTCCGACAGCACCCCCAAAAGGACAGGAGCATGAATGAGGTTCTCTCCATCCTCCTTCCTCAGAAAAGAATATGAGGGGTGAATTCTGAGAAATTTACAAGAATGAGCTTTTGTAACACAAGAGACTGAGACTGCCATGGGCAGTGACTTGGCGAGGGGAGCGGGGAAAAGCAAGGGTTTGGTTGGCAGGTGATGTCCCCACAGTGAAGTTCTCCAGGAGAAAGTGAAGAACAGGAGGTGATGCCCTGCCTTTGTAGCCCATCAGTGCCTCCTGTTCAGTGGACTGAGTGAGGCCTGCTCCCCAGAACTTGAAGATAACCTGACACGTTATGGTTTCTGCTTGTTCGACTTTCTGATGGATCACGGGGCCTCTCTGTGTAGGTACAGTGTACCAGAGCCAGCATCTGCATCCGTGGGGAGCCCGGTCCCTCCTGCAGCTTGAAGCCAGGAACGATCCTTGTCTTGATGTCAGGCCTCGGCTCTGCCAGGGATGCAAGGGCACACAGGGGACCCAGTGATCCCAGGTGCTTCTGAAACACCATGGCTCCTACTGAGAAGACACCAGAGGTAGAACTGAGTGTGATGGTGATCACGTGGTGGTGACCATGGAGAGCATATTGGAGATGGTTGTTGGTGTGATGCTGATGTTGACAAAGATGGTGATGGTGGCAGTGATAATAACATCGATGATGATTGGTATTGATGATGGTGATAGTGATGGTGATGTGGTGGTGATGATGATGGTGGTGACTGTTATGGTTTGTGTCTAGTTGTCCCCCCAAAGCCTCATGCAGTCATGTGGCAGACTTCTGGAGCTTGTGATTAAGTCATGATCCACTGGGATTATAGGTGTGAGTGCTGCTGGGATTATGGGTGTGACAGCTGCTGGGATTATGGGTGTGAGTGCTACACCCAGCCTGGGCCAGAAGCCGGAATGCAACATAAGAGAGACCAGCTTGTTCTCTTTAGCCACTTTGGCCCCTACTCCTCCCACTTGCTCTTGCCATTTTGCTCTTTGCTGCAACCATGAATGGATGCTCTCTGCCCTGAGCCACTCTGGCTTGGAACCAGCCGAGTATGGCCTGAAACCTCTACTGACTATGAGCTAAATAAACCTTTCCTTCCTTCATTTTGGGTGTCGGGTATTTGCCCCAGTGATGAGAAAAGAGGAGCTGAGACCGTGACAGTTGATATTGGTGACGGTGGTGACGATAATGTTGGCAAGGCTGGGAATGGCGATGGTGATGGCGCTGGTGAAGGTGATGCTGTGATGTTGGTGACACTGATGATGACAGTAATGACTGTGATGGAGATGATGACAAAGCCAGTGGTGGCAGTGATGATCATAGCAACGATGGTTGATAACGGCAATGATGGTGGCGATGATAGCTAATGTTTGTCGTTAGTCTCCTCTGTGCCCTTTAATCGCATTACTTGAGGTGGAAGACCCCATTTGGAGATAAAGACACAAGTTCAGAGAAGGGATATGAGCCGCCCAGGGGCATTTGGCAAGCAGCCTGGCTCCCAACGTACTTGATAGGACTCATGGCTGGTAGAGTCAGCCCCCCTGACAATACTGCTTCTAAGACTAACAGGGTTCACTTTTCACAGGTTAATTTAATGGGACACCCTGAGGGGTTTAGCAACTGTAATCTGAGGCTGCCTCCCCTCCTCCTCACCAGCCCAGGGATGGACTCCCAAGCAAAGCTGAGCCTGTATCTTAGAAGCAGTGCAGTCCTGGGTGTGACCACCAGGTGGCAGAGCAGCTGCACTGAGCCCTGATACCCACCCCCCACCCTCACCCCCCAGCAATCCCAGGAAAACTGAAAATACAAATTACAAATTCCTTGGCCTGGAAGCAGAGAGCCAGTTGGAGATTCCGGGAGCCTTCTGGCAAATCCGGGAGGGTTGACCTTCTGCCGTGAGCAAAACCTAGGGGTGTCCATGCCTGGCAAAAGGGCAGGGCAGAAGAAACAAATTGTAAAAGCATATGGAAGAAGGAAAGAGGAAGGGAAATTAATTCTTCCTGGACACCTTGATTTTCTGCAGGCCCCTGTGGTCCAGGCCTTTCCGGTTAGGATGGAGGTTTCACCACAAAGAAGGAAGAGCAGGCCTGCGTCTCACGCAGCCTTCAGGCTGCAGGTGTAGACCTGAGCTTTGGCGGATCAGCCCTGCTGCTGGAGCATCCTGAGCTTGAGGCGGCTTGGCGCGCTTCCCCATCTCTCTGACTGCCATTCTAATATTCATAACAAGTTCCTGCGCAGAGACAGGGTGAGAAAGGAGCCTGGGCTTCAAATCCAGCCCTAGAAGCCTGGCTCACCGACTTCCTGGCTGGCCGCCATCCTGGCCGCCTTACCCATACCCCCTGGGAAGGTTCTGGGAAGTTCAGAGTGCAGACACCCGCCCACACCTCTCCCACACTTCCACACTTCTCCCTGGAGCTGACTTTGTCCCTTCACCCACATACCCTGAGAGGTGACTTAGAGCTAGCCCTAATCCTGTATTCTGCTTTTTGGCTGGGGTTTCTTACAAGACAGACTGCCTGGGGGATTGGACAGAATTCAAGCTTTGGTGTCTGGTTTGCATTTGGACTCTGCAGTGTGATCTTGGGCTAGTTGCCTGCCCTCTCTGAGCCTCAGGTTTCTTGTTAGAGGGAGTTAATATATTTCTTCTCTCCTGGGCTGCTATGAGGAATGAGTGAGAGCCCAGAACATGGGCATGCAGCCAGCTCTGAGTGCCAGGAGCATCTGCCACTAAGAACCACAACCCAGGAGGGGCCTGGGATGGCTCCATGCTCTCCACATGGAAGCTAGGCTGGCCTTGGATGGTGGGACTTCGCCAGGTTCTGACCCCTGAAGGGTATCTAAGAGATGCCAGGAAATGGTAGCCATGGTTTCCACCCTTAGGGAGCTTTTCATCTAATTACGGCAATCTGAAACCTCGGAATAGAAGCTTCCAGAAATAGCATGTCTATGAGCAGCCTCCGAGTGTCCCTAGGAAGGTGGTGCTTCTGGATCAGGAGAATCCCACTGGGTGGCCCTCCCACCAGCTTCTCAGCTGAGGAGCCCTGACCCGGTTGTCCTCATGGGTGACATCGGAACCAACAGTTTCCTGACTGAACAGGCCCCAGGTAGAAGGTCCTAGAGGGTCATGACCTAAGGATGAGGTTGCCCAGCCTCCAAGCTGCAGCTCCCATGGGCTCCCCTTGCACCTGAGCCTGGAGCCCATGCTGAGATTAAACTTTAACCCACCCAGGGAAGAGCGGTAGTGATTCCTCCTCCACAGCTGTAATTCAGTAACATCCCAGATTTGCAGCTTACTTTGTTTTTTTTTAAAAGCTGCTTGACTTGACACTTTTGGTGTGGACAACCCAGAGGGAGGCTCGGTCCTCTGAGGTCCTGAGAGTGGAGCTCAGACCTTCTGGGGGGCCGGGGCACAGCGAGCACTCTCGTCCTGATGTCCGCTCCACAGTGTGGGAACATCTGAAGAGCGCTGCAGGAGACAGGATAAAGGAAAATTTCCTCAAAGCATCTGAGGGCAGCTCTGCACTGCCAGCTGGTCACCAGCTAGGGCGAGGCAGTGTGACAGGTCTTGAACTAATTCTGTAACTGGTCATAAGCAGCAGGTTGAGGTCAGGGCTCTCTGACCACCAGGGCCAGCTCTGTGCATGGCATTTGAGGAGCTCTTGGAGCGAGCGGGGGGCGTGGGTCTCTTCCAGGCTCTGCAGGTCGCCACCCTCCTCCTCCCAGCCATCTACACGCCTTTCCAGATGCTCCTGGAGAACTTCTCAGCTGCTGTTCCAGACCACCGCTGCTGGACCCAAGTGCTGGACAATGGCTCTGCGACCCCTGCAAACTTTACCCAGGAGGCCCTCCTGGTCGTGTCCATCCCACTGGGCCCCAACCAACAGCCCCACCCATGCCGCCGCTTCCGCCAACTGCAGTGGCAGCTCCTGGATCCCGTCATGGCTACCAACTGGAGTGAGGCTGCTACGGAACAGTGTGTGGACGGCTGGGTTTATGACCACAGCGCCTTCACTGCCACCATAGTGACCAAGGTAAGGGATGCCCACGCCCCTTCCCAGGTGCCAGGGATGCTCACACACCCTGAATGGGGAAGGTCAAATCACCTCCCTCACATTAAAGAAAGAAAAACTCAAAGACCCCTGGGAAAGCATGGAAGACTATGCAAAACCACACCAACAGGTATAGGGGCATGGGGGCAGGGCTGGCAGCAGTGAGTCTGGACTCAGCTCAAGATACCAACCTGCATTGCATCAAGGGATGGTTGGGGAGTGGGGAATGGAAAGTCACAAAGAGGAGCCATCAGGGGTTCTGGGCTGAACTGGACACTGAGGAATTCATGCTGACACAGGCCCAGGCATCACTTCACCTGGGGGGTGGGTGGAGGATGAGGAATTTCAAGAATGATTAGAAACCAAGGGTGGGGGTTTCTTGTAAATTGATCTACCAGAATTTTTGGCTGAAATTGGATTTTATAAGGAAGCACCTAGTTAGGCCTGAGAGAAAGTTCCAAAGCCTGACAAAAGTTTGGCCAAGGGAAACATTATCATTCAACACATATGTTCTGTATTTATGATGATCCAGGTTCAGATTTGGGCTGGAGCTAGAGGATGGATGAGGTCTCAGGGGATGACCAAGCCACTCAGCCCATGCTCAACAGTCACAAGGGCAGACCCCCCCCCTCACTGGCACCTCTGAGGTGGCTGGCACTATTCCACACCTTGCTCTCAGGTCCTGACGTCACCATGATCACGTGGGTGCTTCCTATGATGGCCCCTATATAGTAAGGGAAGGAAGATGTCAGATGTGCTTGTGGGAAAGGCAGGTCAACAGGTCCCTTGTCCCCCATGACCTGTCCCTAGGAGCTCAGGGACCCTGTGGAGTGACTGGACTCCAAGAACCCGGGCCAGCCAGGTTCTTTCCAAGTGGCCTTGCACCTGGCTCTCCCTCTGCCACCAACCCCACTATGTTCTGTCTCCTGAGCAGTCTCTCCTCCTCTTTCAGTGGGACCTGGTATGTGACTCCCAAGGCCTGAAGCCCATGGGACAATCCATCTACATGGCTGGCATCCTGATGGGGTCTTTCATCTGGGGCCTCCTGTCCTCCCGGTAAGTATCCGCTCCCTTTCCTGCTCCCTAAGATGGAATAAAAAAAAAAAAAAAAAAAAAGATAGAATCAAGGATTGAGAGGACCAAAGGCACAAGGGTGTCTTGAGAGCCCCTGTGTCCCCTAAGAAAGGTCTCCCACCTGTCACCAAGCCCCAATGGGACAACCACTCTCAGAAACCTCAGGAAGCCTCAATGCCCACTTTGCCCTGAGGGAGGAATCAATCCTGGAGGGGATCAACCTCCAGCTATGTGCTGAGCACTGAATGCATGCCAGGCCTTCTGGGAGAAGCAGGCTATGACAGAGAAACACAGGACCTGCAGGGGAAGGATAGGGCTAGACCCATCCTGGAGGCTACGAGGGCTTGTCTGAGGATGGTGGCTAAGACAGGACTTGGCAAAGGAGAGAGGACACAAGAGAATGCAGGTGTGGACAGAGGCTAAGTCATTAAACCCTCAGGGACAAATGACATCCATGTATCATGTGACCCTGAGAGGTAGACAAAGGCCAAGTCTTAGAGGTTGAGCAAGATGCTCTGTCTCCTCAGACCCCAGCCCCAGTGTCCTTCGCTCAGCGATGGCCTTGCCTCATGTGTCCTGAGAGGGAGCCCTCATCTGCCCTCACTCAGCACCAAACCAGCATCAAGCTGAGTGCTCCTGGTTCGTGCTGGGAGAGCTGAGGCTGGCCCTATGTGTGGACCCCAGGCCCACTGACACTGGCCTCCTTGCCCTCTGCCTGCTCAGTCTTCCAGGCTGCTCCAGGTCTCCGCAGCCCCATGCCTGGCTCCCCGTAGTGAGGCTGCATAGGGCCATCTCCCAGCGCCTCACATCCCCAGCCCCTTCCCCTGACATGTAACTGCCCTCAGCCCCCTACCAACCTTTCTCCTGCCCCTTGGTCCCAGTGTTAAGGCCTTGCTGGATGCCCCATATGGGTCTGGGGTCCAGGGATACTCTGACCCCAGCAGGGAGGGGTGAAGAAGGGGCAGGTGGAGGGGGAACCAAGTGCCCACCATGTGAGGGCAGAATAGCAGGTTGGATTGGGAGCTCCTTGGAGGATCAGGTGGTCGGTGGTGATCATGTGCTCACCAGGGGGATGAAAGGAACATTCTCTGCATATCCCTCCTTCCTTTGCCTTCCGCAGCCTCCCTGCTTCTCCTGATCCCTCTCCTCCCAGGGAACTCAGCAGAGCCCTTCCTGCTCCCAGTACCCCCTGGGAGCTGTCTAGCCAGGTCTTAGCCCAGCACCTTCTCCATGCACCTTCATGTGAGGCATGGCAGGCTGAGGATTTGGCTCAGAGGTAGAATGCTTGCCTAGCAAGCTGGAAGCCCTGGGTTCGGTCCTTGGCACCAAAAACAAAATATTAAAAAAATAATAATAAAAACTTGCCCTTTATGTGAGGCAGTGCTACCCAGTGCTGGTGACACCAAAATTGTACCCGCCTGCAGATCATCCATCTACTGGGCATCTCCACCTAGGAGACGGGAGGCAGCTCATGTCTGTATGGCCAAAGCAGAGCCGCTGACTCCCCTTACCCTACCCTCGCCCCCAGACTCCATTCCCAAGAGCAGCCAAGCTCCCCACCCCCAGGAGCAGAGAGCTGTCCCCTACCCTCCTCCCTTCCCCTCACATCCCCGGGCCCTTCCTCCATGCTCTCCTCTAGCCTGGACAGCTCTGCCACTGCCCCTGATCTGGCTGCCATGCTCAGAGGGACTCTGCATGGGCTTCTACGTACAGCCGGTCTACAGCACCCCGGGGGCCTGCAGCACTGAGAGCCCAGCTGTGCTGGTGTCCTGGGTGGGCACTTGCCAGACCGACCTGCCCAGAGCTGCCTCAGCCATGTCCTTCTCAGAGGAGCCTCCTGGGCCCTGACTGGCAACTGGCCTGGCCCGAGCACAGCCACCCACTGGCCCAGCCCTGCTTCCCTCATTGAGAAGCTTTCTAGCACATGACCAGGCTTGCTCAGTCCCTATGGGAGGTGAAAACCCAAGACTTTGGGGGTCAGTGTAGCCCCTAGCGAGCAGCAGGGACTCAGGCATGGCTCTGCAGAGGCCCACCTGCCTCCCAGTGGTGTCTAGCTACTATCTGACTCTACCCACCACCAGGGTCCCCACAGAAGCCTGGTCCTAGGCAACAGTTTCTTCCCTATGCCTCAGTTTCCTCCATCTATGGGGACTGTCACACGTCCCGTGAAACTATCATGAGAATCTGCTGCTGGTCCTGGGAGTCACCCATGGGGGACTCCATATCACTTTGGCTTTCTGGACCGCTGTGTGAGTCCCCTTTAGTCACCCTGAATCCTGGGCCAGGGTGCTCGACATATATGGGACAAAGCCAAGTCCCACCGCCATCTCAGTCTGGCCAGCACACATGTTAGTTATGTTGACCACAACCAGTTTTCAGCTAAGCCTGGAGGTCCCAGTGGCACAAGGAGTGGCACAGGCTGTATGATCCACATGGGTCCCCTGGGACTCCCTGTCCCAGGCACAAGGCTAGACAGAGCTAGTTTGCGTGGTCTCAGGCACTTGGTCTCCTTGCTCCCCTGCCCCTTTCCCAGGGTCTTCACATTCACAAACCTGCACTCCATGAGGCCCAGTGTTAGGTGCACCCGCTCATATGCCCAAGGTCACCAGGAAAGGCAGGGCTAGACTCAGACCAGGCATGTACTCCAGGGTCCTGGGAGCAAGGCATCTGCCACTGTGACAACTAAGGCTCTATGTGGGCTCTGAGCAGCTCTGTGACAGAGGAGCTGTCCATCCTGGTCTCTGTTGCCAAGCGGCAGTGCACATGTCCTGTGGCCCAGGCCTCACCAATGCCTCCATGCTCATCTCCATAGGCTTGGGCGGAAACCAATGCTGAGCTGGTGCTGCCTGCAGGTGGCCGTGGCTGGAACCAGCACTACATTTGCCCCGAACTTCCTCATCTACTGCGGCCTCCGGTTCCTGAGTGCCTTTGGACTGGCTGGCATCATCCTAGTGTCGTCAACCATGAGTGAGTCCCTCGCAGGGGTACCTGCCAGGGGGTGGGGGGCAAGAGGGGATGAGCCCTCACCTGCACGTCTGCATGGCCTTACAGTGGCAGAGTGGACCACTACCCAAAGGAGGGCTGTCACCATGACGATACTGGGATGCACCCACAGCATGGGCCAGATGGTCGTGGCAGGCCTAGCCTTCACCCTGCGGGACTGGCAGGACCTCCAGTTGGCCGTGTCCGTGCCCTTCTTGGCCTTCTCCTTGGTATCTTGGTCAGTGTGGCTTGGGGCTTACTCCAGTGGGAGACATTGGGGGGTCTTTGCCTCCCACTGCCCTGGAGAGCAATGGCTGGAGCCAGACCCTCCCTGGGGACAGCCAGTGGCCACTCCTGGGGGAGTGTCAGCCCAAGGCCTGTGGCTCCCAGCCAGCCTGCTCAGGCATCCATCTGCCGGCACAGCACTGGCTCAGTGGTGTAAAATAATTTCAGTAATGTCAAGAAAACCCATTTGTAGCTAGTTGCCAGAATTTGAAACTCAGGAGGTATTTTAAAACAAACACAGATGAACAATGTTCCTTTTCTAGAAACTGGGGAGCACTGGGGGCACCAGGCCAAAGTCTGGCAAAAATCCAACAACAACCCCTGTTCCTCCCACATGCTGGTGCCATCCCCACCCACCCACCTCACTCCTTCCTGTCACTTGGCATCCAGGTCAGTGAGGACCAACGTTGGATATGAAAATAGACCACTGTCACTGTGTTTTTTGGTGCTGCAAAAATCCCTGAGGCCTGGAAATACCTGCCTGGATGGAGGCAGTGGAAAGGGATGAGGGAGATGAATGCAAATCAATGTCACTGTAGTTTTCTTGTGTCCCTGAGCTGGAGCCAAGCAAAGCCAGCCAGATAAGCCTACTGTGGGGGTGCAGAGGACAACAAGCGCTAGTGCATTCATTCTCAAATAGTTACTGAGCTGCTGCCCCAGGCCAGACATGGCTTTGGGCTTTGGACATGCACCAGTGACCAAAACAAACAAAAAGCCACCAGAAATGTGGAATTTATATTATATAAGCAGATCAATACCCGAGGATGAAGGCCATCCCATAATCACACGTATTAGGCCACTGGGTCACACAGGTCAAGACTGGATATAGTCAGAACACTAGATGTGTATCCACGTCTTAAGAGGAAGAAGGTGGTTTTATTACCGCCCTTTTCAAATGGAGGACCGAGGCTCAGAGAGGTTAAGCTGCTTGTTCAAGGTCACCTGCTGGTGAGTGCCAGGGGCAGGATTTGAGCCCTGGCAGGCTGGCCCTCTCAGCGGCTGTGTCAACCTGCCTGGGAAAGTTCCTAGCTTCTCTGCAAACAGGGCTGAGCCCCAGTGCACTAGGCAAACTGCCTTTCACTAGGGCAAGGCCTCGGTGGGCCCATCCATGTGGTGAGGGAAGAGTAGGCTGCTGTACTCACCCAATTCTGCCTAGGGTGGTTTTAAATATGAAAAAAGCACACAAAAGAACCTACAAAAACCTTAGCCCCATGCAGCCTTCCTATCACTGAAATGGCAACTATTGGAGAGATGGCTACTCCAGGGACACCCCTGCCCAGCCAGTCTGTGCCGGGGCTGAATGTGTGGTTTGGGGGAGCAGGCTCTTGGCAGCCAGGGAGGCCAGCTGGAATGACATGGAAGAAGGGTTGGAACTCTGCTCTGTTCCAAGCCTCCCAGCCTGTTGAAAGAAAGCGCTGCTTGCTTTCTCTGTCTCATTGAGCTAGAGGCCCCCCCCACCCACTATCTCTTCCCCCAGGCCTGGGAAACACAAGACCACAAAGTCCCAGCCACACTCCTGCTTCTGCTTCTTTAACAGGTGGTTACCAGAATCTGCCCGATGGCTGCTTATCACAGGCCGACCAAACAGAGCACTTCAGGAACTCAAAAAGGTGGCGAGGATAAATGGCCACAAGGAGGCCAAAAAGACACTGACCATACAGGTGAGATGCTGCTTTTCATAACCCGGAGTGTGACTCAACATGGGAAAGGACATCCATGATGTGTTACTGCCCACCCATCACCATGGCTTCGTCAGCTCTGCCATGGCCTCAGCACAAGTGTCTCTACAAAACACCGACCCTACTCCCATCACTGTCACCATCACCACAGTAAGAATAGGACTAGGGGCCGGGGAGATGGCTCAGTAGAATAAGTGCTTCCCTGGCAAGTGCAAGGGCCTGAGTTCAATCCCTCATTCTGCAAAAAAAAAGTCAAAAGAATAGGACTGTTTTCCGTACCCCCAACTGTATCACAACCATCCACACCCACCATCACCACCATCATCACCATCGTCACCTCCACAATCAATTTCATCTTCATCAACACCACCAGTGTCCTCACCATGCGCATCTCTACGACCACCCCCACCACCCCCACCACCCCCACCCCCACCATCCTCTCCATCACACTGTCTCACCAGTCATGACGATACCTCTGTTATCACCAGTGTCACAGATGCCCACCACTCATCCCACGTGCCCCGCGCACCTGCTTCTCAGACTCCTCAGTGTATTTGGGGAAACAGAGTGTGCTTATTTGAAGGTAGCTATTTTGAGGAAGCAGGTGTCAGATGGAGGATGTGCTGCCAGAGATGAGAAGACACTGCTTTTCGGAGTGGGGAGGATGAGGAAGGCTTCTAGGAGGAGGCAAGCTGAGCTGAACTCCGAGGTGCAAAAGCACCGGGTGGGCACCTGGGGAGTGGTGAGGAGGCCACTTGGCCTGAGCGGGCATGCCCTGGTGCCAGCTCTGAAGGAGGAGGAGGGATGGTGGGGCATTGTGTGGTGCCTCCCACGAGTAGCCTCCAGCTCAGTGACCAGAGCAGAGACACAGGCCCCACCTAGGCTTGTCTTCATGGTCCATGCCTGCAGAAGTCAGGGGCCTAGAAAAAGGGGTTCTTCTTCCTCATACTTCCTCCACCCCTGGGACCACCAGCATCCAGAGGCCAAAGCCAGGCTTCCTCATCACTCTACCCCCTTGACACCATTCACCGGCATAAGACAGGGGAGGACAGCGGTCCCAACATTCACTGTGTCCCCATTCTTCCTGGAGGTGCTGATGTCCAGCATGGAGGAGGAGGCTGTCTCTGCAAGGGCGCACCACTCAGTGTTGGACCTGTTCCGCATTCCCGCGCTTCGCAAGACAACCTGCACCATGCTGATGGTCAAGTATGCAGACCCGTCAATACCCCTGACCACTGGGCTGTGGCCAGGGAATGTGGCACTCTCAGGCCTGCCATGCCCTGGAGGTTAACAGGCACTAGGTGCCTTCTTCCCCCTTATAGTGCTCCATTTCATAGAGGGGACCTAGTGGGGACCCCATCATGGAGCTATCTGGGGATCCAGGCTGTGATTGGGGTGTCACCCACCAGCCTGCCCGGAGAAGGCTCTGCCCAGGTCCCGGGGGTTCCCAGGTCCAGTAAAAAGCTGGAATTCAGCCCCAAAGACAGACAAGATGGCATATTAAAAATGATGTTCAGAGTTTACTGAAACTTCATCTCAAAGCTAGATCAGGAAAATGTTTATTTTACGATATATTTAACCACCAATAGGTTATTATAGCAGATTATTTGCTACATCTCTGAACAAAGAAAGAGATCAAATGCTTTTAAAATCTTTTTTATTTTTAGCCTAATTTTTTTTTTCTGATAAAGGAGACCAACATCCAGGGCCACCCCATCCCAATTAAAGTCCTTCCTGATTCATGGTTTATCTGGGGGTACGTTTGAGCATTGTTTATTTTCAAATTAGAGGCTTGGAAGCCCTCACTCTGTTGGTTCTTGCTTCCATCCACACTGTATGCACTGGTGGTGCTGAGTCCCAGCCAAGCCTGGCCTCCCTTGTGTGTCACCTGGGAGAACATCTTGAAAGGCTGTGGGACCTCCGTGGCTGCTCCTCCTCCTGTCTGCAGTAGTCACCGAAGCTAGGACATCAACTGGAGAAACAGTCCAAGAGCTGAGTGACTAATTAAGCAGGGAAGCAGGGGCACAGATTTTAATAATGGTGGCAAATCATTCACTAGGGAGCCATATGTAAACCTGAATTCCAGCTCCAAACTGCAAATTCAGATACTCTAAGTTCAGCTGCACAGGACCTTGGGGATGGAATACCCCATCGCAGCAGAAAATAGACAGGAAGCAGGGGCTAGAGCTCAGGTTCTGGCCTCTGCAGACTTGTCATGGGATGCTTTCCCCAGCTGCAAAGCACTTCTAAGGGCTGGGCATCGGGGGACAGAGAAAGCCCTGCCCCTCCTCTGTCATCCAGAAAGGAAGAGAGAGCAGGAATCTTTCTGGAAATCAAGCCAAGGGACCAGAGTGGTCTAAAGGAACAGCTTAATATGGCTTATAGAGACCCCCCAGAACAGCGGGGGGGCCAGCCCAGAGAGGGTCGCATCTTCTAGCTGACCTACACATGTGTGGACAGGCTCTTGCTTCCCAGCCCTTTCCTTGAGTGAGCCTGACCTGGGCGATGCATCCTGCTTTATGCAGTGTCCATGGATGTCTGGCCATGATGAGCCATGTAGGGCTGTCCTTTAAGACAACCTGCTTGAGGTAGGGCTGGGCTGGGGTTCCTCTCCCATGTACAGGACAGAACCTTTGGCTCTGTCCCACAGCTTCTCGGCACAGATGTCCTATTATGGGCTGGTCCTGGACTTGCAGAGCCTGGGCAGGGACATCTTCCTCCTGCAAGCCCTCTTCGGGGCCATAGACTTCCTGGGCCGGGCCACCACACTCCTGTTGTTCAGGTACTTCGGCCGCCGTGTGATCCTGGCTGGCTCCCTGGCCCTGGCGGGCTCTTGCATCCTGGCCAATGGGCTGGTGCCTCAAGGTAAGCGAGGGCCAGGGCCTGCCATCCTGCCCTGCCCCAGACCTCTTTCCTGCCTCTGCCCCTGGGAGCCACAGCCACCTTGTGCCAGCTCTGCCCAGTCTGTAACTATCACAACCTCTGCTGCAATCTAATCCCCTCCTCCACAGTCATATCCTGCCCCTTTTCCTGAGGTTCAGAGAGGTGAAGCAGATGTCCAAGGTCACCCATCTGGTGTGTGACAGACCAAGACTTGGACCTGAGGGGACAGGAAGAGTATGGAAGGCTGGCTATTCACAACAAGGCCAAGAGGGAGAGAGAAAGAGAGAGAGAGAGAGAGAGAGAGAGAGAGAGAGAGAGAGAGAGAGAGACCATCTCTGTGTGTGTTCACACCCATGCACGTGCATTTTCTCACTGTTAGAGCTGCAAATCACTGGTGTCCAGAGAGCTTGGGAGGCTTCAGAAGCCCCATCTTACCTTTCTTCTTGCCCTAAATCTTCTCCAGGCCTCCTTTAAAAAAAAAAAAATTTAGTACAGGGTCTCACTACACGATCAAACTCCTAGTGATTCTCCTATTTTCAGCCTCCCAAGCACTGGGGTTGCAGGTGCGCACCACCATGCCCAGTCTCAGTGGGCCCTGGGCAGGGGCACGCCGATCCCTGTGCCTGCCTAAGCAGGCACTTTAATCCGCTGAGCTATCTGGCCTGCCCCTCCAGGCCTCCTTTTATCACTCAGGGTTAGAGATTGGGGACAGGGGACAAAGTCAAGAGGAAAACAGGAGGCTGCCCTGAAGTTAGCAGTGGGGCATGCTGAGCAAGGTGAAGGGTGACTGTGAACCCCATAGGCCACAGCCCAGCCCCACCTCCCCAGGCTGGCTGCCACTGGTGGCTGCCTTGAGTGCACCCCACTCACCTCTTCCTCTGCCTAGATCTGCAGAGCCTTCGCGTGGCCCTTGCTGTGCTGGGGAAAGGATGCTTCGGTATCAGCCTGACCTGCCTCACCATCTATAGGACAGAGCTCTTTCCCACTCCACTGCGGTAGGTGGGGAGGGGGACTGGAAGTGGAGGGGCTGCAAGAGGCCACGGTGGGGCAGGGGAGGAACCTGAGAGAGACATTGTGGGAGGGCAATTGGGGGGTACAGGGCAGGGATCCGCAGCTAGGATGGGGGAGAGGCTTGGCTGCCCTCCCAAGGAAGGCAGAGGCCCAGGTGCAGGTGGCTTCGAGGGCATTCCTGCACGGGGTGCAGGAGCCCTCAGAGTGTCCCAATGTGCACCTTGAAATTCTTTCAGGTGAAACCTTAAAAGAACACTGGTAGCTAGGCATGGCGGTGCATGCCTATAGTCCCAGCACTTGGAGAGGCTGAGGCAGGAGAACAAGTTTGAGCCAAGCCTGGACAACTTAGCAAGACTCTATCTCAAGAAAAATAAATAAATAAGAAGAGCTGGGGTTATAGTTTAGTGCAAAGGATCTGGGTTCCATATCCAGTAGTATGAAAAATATGTACTATATAAATAAGAGTCCTGGTGAAGAGACTAAGAGCTGCCCAGGTGGCTGGGGGCTCCTGCCCACTTTCCCCTGCCCGCTCACGCCCCCAGTCACCTCACCTCCTCAGAAACCAAAGATTCTAGGGAACGCAAGGGATGTATGTGTTCACCACAATTAACAGCAAGGTAAACTGAGGCTTGGAGTGACGGACTAAGCGGAGGGTGGCCTGGGCCACCTGCCATCGGCTTTAGCCCAGCTTTCTTCTTCCTGCTAGGTACACACTCCTTCCCTCCCTTATCCATTCTTTCTGGCATTTTCTGATGACATTTACTGGCTTTGTGCTCTCCTAGGGAGCCTGGGCCCCCAGTGACCCTGACATGCCGGGGCTCTCAAGAGTTCCCCCAAAGCCCATATGGGAAATTGCAGGCAGGACCCAAGGATGATGCCTTGAGAGGGCAGTGCCAACCAGCTCCCTGCCCCCTCCCGCCCCTCCTCCACAGGATGACGGCAGATGGCTTCCAACAGTCGGTCGGCCGCTTGGGGGCGATCGTAGGCCCCCTGATCCGGATGGCCCGCCAGGCCCTGCCCTTGCTGCCTCCACTGTCCTATGGCATCATCCCTGTGGCTTCCAGCCTGGTTCTCCTGCTCTTCCTCCCGGAGACCCGGGGTCTTCCACTGCCCGACACCATCGAGGACCTGGAGGGCCGGTGAGTGGGTGACACAGACGGGACTCCCCGGCTCAAGAGCACGGAGTACGGAGGCTGGTGATCCCCAGTCCATCGTGTCTTTACAAAAACCTGCCGGAAAGACACCACTCCCACCTTACAAGTGGAAAATCTGAGGTGGGAGGGATGAGGTGACTGTTCCCTGGGTAGAAGACAGGACAATGTCGTGGCTGGGGCTGCTGCTCAGCCACCGCTTTCCTGGGCAGGTTACCTAATCTCATTCACCAGAACTGGCTCCAGAGACCCAGAGAGCCTGGCTGCCCTGGGCATTCCCAGAACCCAGGCCCAGGTTGTCTCACTACTCATTTGAAGGAACAGAACAAAGGGGAAGTTCCCTGGCTCAGCAGCTTACCAGGACTCCACTGTGTGCCTCAGCTACCCATATATAAACTGAATGTCCTGCCTATTCATCGACTTGTTCTCAGGCTAATGTGGATTGGCAGACAAAGGCTGTGGACCAACATGCCCCTGTGCCTGCTGGGTCCTGGGGGAGGGTGCCCGTGGGCATGCCTCCAGCTGAGCGGGAACTAAGGAGGGCTAGTGACGACAGTTGACTCTTGGTGAGGCCTTGCCCCTGTCACACTAAGGGGGTATCTTATCAAAACATACATTAGCCCCACAAGGTCTCGAATGTTTGATTTCACTGGAAAGGGAGTTGAGATACAGTAAAGCTAGGAGGAAGCTGGCATTTTTTTTCTTTCATTTAATTTAGATCAGTCTGTACCTACTACATGTCAGGCACTGTGCTAGGCTCCGGGTATTCAGGGGAGAATAAACCCTAGCATCATAGAGCTCCCATTCCTATAAGACCTGATGCTAGCTCTGCCTCCCAAGCAGCCAGCCCTCTCATCATGTGTCTCTTTGGATTATTCTAGGAGATCGGCTACAGCTAGAGGCCACCAGCAAGAGGTGGTCATTATGGAAAGCACCTGGTTCTAGAAGATCTACCTTCATGGAGCCCCTTTGACCAAAAACACTAGAAGAAAAAGTTGCTTCTCCTCCAATCTGAGGGTTCCAGAGAAGTGGGCATGCCCAGGGCTGGAGGCAGGGCAAGGCAGGTGGTAGAGCTGTCTCTGAGGTAGCTCCCCCTACTCACCCCTGTAGGAGCCTGTGTCAGGTGGCCACACCCAGCCTGGCTGCCTTCAGTCAGCTTCGCCAACAACACAGGTCCTCTGCCTGCCAGGGCCACATCCTCGTACCTGCACTCAGCCCCTCCAGTTCAAGAGAGAGTTCCAGTCTCACCTCCCCACTTACGGAGCTCCCATTGTAAACTGGAAATGCCCCTGAAGCCTCTGTCCCAGGGTGGCTACCCGAGCTCACTGATGTTTGCACATGCTGCAGTTCATTAAATGAGGTTGTCAGCAGAGTGGTCAGATACAGGTGTCTAGGTTGTGTCCCAAGACACCCACCTAAGGAGATATGCAGGGTCTGCAATCCAGCGCAGCCTCTCTGGCTCAGCTACCTGCCATGCAGGAGCTGTGTCCTTTCCAAGAAAAGAGCTGCTTTGGTCATCTGCTATTCACCCCTCGATGAAGGAGGCTTTCCTGCCCTGGGCCCCCAGGATGGCCACACACATGGCCCCGCACTGGACAGAAGAGATTGACAGTAGCTGGTCACATACTCATAGCCCAAAGAGGCTAACACTGTATAGAGACACACAGGGGCTGCCCTCAGAGCAGAGAACCACCAGGGGGCGGCTCTTGTGGAAGGGTGTGTGTGGGCAGGGAGTGGATCCCCATGTGGATAAGGATAGTAGGAACTGCCTTCCTTCTCTTCTTTCTGATGCCCCTTCTCACATCCCATGCATACCAGGTTAATTTTCCTCCACATAGTTTCCCAATACATCTATTACTTCTCCTTTGCTGTGGCTGCCATCTTGGTCCATGCATCTGGCAGCCAAACTGGTTCCTGACACCACTGTCCTCCACACAACAGTCACCTTGTTTATTTAGAAATACAATTCAAGCCAAATCCCCTCTTTGCTTAGAATCTTCTAGAGCTCATAATAAAATCCCTCTTCTACCCAGTGAAGGTCTGGGTATAGTACTTGTGGGTGGCTAGCTTTCTTTGACATATAATAAATTTTAAAGGATTCAAATCGTATGAAGATTGTCCTTGGCAAATCATGGAATTGAACTAGAAATCAGTACAAAAAAAAAAAAAAAAAACATCCAGAAAACCTCTTACAACCAGACAATGTGGTTCTAAAGAATTCATCAGTCAGAAAATAAATCAAAAAGGAAATATGCTTAACTGGATAAAAATCACAAGAAGACATTAAAATCTGTGAGATGAGACTAAAGCAGCGATTAGAGGAAAAATTATATCGTTAAAGCACCTATGTTAAAAAAAAAAGCCTATGTTAAAAAAAAAATCTTAAATGCCTCAGCTTCACCCTTAAAAATAAGAAAAACAAAAATGAGTTAACATGCACTAAACAGTAGAAATGAAATAATAAATCAGAGAAATTTAAAAAACAAAGTTTTTTGAGATTAATAAAATTTATAAAAATTTATAAATTTTTAGCCAGCACAGAGAAAAGACACCTACCAACAATATAGAGAACAAGACAGGAAGCATCAGTACAGATCCTACAGACATCATAGAAATTACAAATAATTTTGTTGTTGTTGTTGTTGCTTTAGTGGAACCAAAGATTGGGACTCAGCCCTTGCGCTTGCCAGGCAAGCATTTACTCTACTGAGCCATCTCCCCGGCCCCATGAATAATATTTTATCAATACAATCAACAACTTAGGCAAAAATGTACAAGTTTCTTTAAGAATGCAGTGTCCAGGGCTGGCCAGATAGCTCAGTGGGCTAAAGCATCTGCTTAGGCAGAACCCAATGGCCAGGGTTCAATGCCCAGTGTGCTGTGCAGACCCCGGCCCCAGGACGCGCTGAGATAGTGATGGAGACTGAGCATGGTGGCATGCACCTGTAATCCCAGCAATTGGGAGGCTGAAAATAGGAGGATCACTTCGAGTCTGACCTGCGTGGTGATACCCTGTAGACGCTCTACTAAATACATAAAAAAAATGCAATGTCCAACCTCACTCAAGAAGAAATATATAATCTTATTAGCTCAAAATCTATTAAAGAAATTAAACTTATGGTTGAAAACCTTCTCACAGAGGAAACTCCAGACCTGGATAGCTTTACTGGTGAATTATGTCAAACATTTAAGCAAGAAATGATAGCAGTTCTATGCAAATTCCTCCAGAAAATTTTTTAAAAGGTAACAATTCCCAATTCACTGTACAAGATCAGCATTACTCTGATACCAAAACCAGAAAAAAGATATTACAAAAAACCCTGTAAATTTACATCTCTTGTGGGTACAGATACACAAAAGGTCTCTCAGAGCTAGGGATCCAAGGGCCCCGTTCATGTTATGTCAGGACTCCAGCACTGAGCAGTTCCCCTAGCCCGAGATACAAAAGTTCCCAACAAATAGTTACCAAGTGGAATCTAATAATATATTGGGAAAACACATTACGACCAAATGGACTTTATGCCAGGGCACAAGACAAAGTTGTCAAGGTTAAAAAATTAAGTCATTAACAAACTAAAAGTATTAACAATAGCTATAGAATGAGCATTTAACAAAATATAAAGCCCAATGCTGATAACACTTAGCAAACTAGTGTTGGGAGTACATTTCCAGACTCAACTTCTCAGTGCAAATAATAAAACACTCAGATACCAAGAAATCTCAACAAGGCTTTTTACTTCCACAGAAGAGCACAGACACACTCGGGTATGAGGGAGCAGGCATGCAGAGCAAAAGAGGGCAGGCTCTTTTATCCCTAAAATAGCTGGCCTTCTTCCCATTGGTTGGTTTGAAGGGTCACAATTTGTCTCAGTTGGTTAGTGTGAGTGATATGAGACAGGAACCTGGAGGATGACTGGGCAGGGTGGCTAGGGGAGGGGAGAGTGGGTGTGTGGGTACCGAGAGTCCCTGGCTACTGGGAAGTTATCTTTAAGCTGTGCTCCCAGAATCTAAGCTGAGCAGATATTTTCAGTAATTCTGGTATGAGAGAGGTACAGCCTAAGGGGAACTAGAGTTTAATATGGAGGCACTGCAGTTTATATCCTTTGATAGAAAAGAAAGAAACAGAAAACACCTTGTTTCTTTTATTATTATTATTATTATTTTAAAGAGTAAAAACAATGATACAAAATTTCAAAACAAAACAGTAGGAAAGCAACAAGGGCTAGTACGTTGCTTACTGTTATTTTCAAAGTAGTTGCTCAGATAAGACCTTGTTTCTTACATTAGGAATCACAGGGAATTGCTGCTACCACCAGATAACATCACCTTTTTGGGGTAGAAGACTGAATGCTTTTCCCTAAGATCAGGAATGGGGCTAAGACGGCTGCACTCGCCACTTCTATTCAACATTGGACTCTGTATAAAGCAAGAAGTGTAGATAAAAGGCATGCAGATTACATGGGAAGACATACGACTGTCTTGGTTTGCAGCTGTCTTAACTGCACATTCCTAGGGAAGCCATTAGAACTAATAAGTGAGTTTATCAAAGCTATAGGACTTGAAGTCAATGGAGGGAGATGTATTGTGTTTCTGCGTACCAGTAACTACCAGACACCGAACATTTAATACAGTACCACTTAACAACAGCATAGTAGAAAAAGTGACATGCTAAGGATGAATTCAGCATAAGAAAGACAAGTCCCATAAACTGGAGACTACAGGATTCTGCTGTGAGCTATTAAACAAGGCCTAAACATTTAGAGAGACGCACCATGTTCAAGGGTAGGAAATCTCAGAACTTTTATGTTGACTCTCCACAATTTAATGCAGAGAACCAATGGAATATCAATCAAAAGGCCAATATAAGTTGACAAGCACCTTCTAACAATTGGATTTTTAAATGCAAAAAAAGAACTGCATTAGCTAAGACAATTTTGAAAGCAAACCAAGGGCTGGCTGTGGGGCTCATGGATAAAACATTTGCCTACCATGTGTAAAACCCTTGTTCAATCCCTAGTCCTTGAAACTGTAAAAGAAGAGATTATATATTTGACTCTATAAAAATGCAAAACTTCTGCTTCCCAGAAGACATCTTTACAAGAGTAAGAAGGCCAGTCACAGACTTGGGAAAAATAGCTGAGTAATTGCCAACAAAAGTCTTCTATCTAGGCAATAGGAAGAATGCTTATAACTTGATGATGATGCAGGCAAATTTTAAAAACAGACAAAATGTTTGGGCAGAAGCTTTAACAAGGAAGACACATGGGCAGCAGATAGCCACATGACAAGATGCTCAACGTTAGGAAAATGCAAATGGAAGCCACAGCACAGCCACCACACACCACAAGGATAGCGAAGCCTGAAACCCCCAAGTGTTGAGGAGAACATGGAGGTTCTATACAGACTCGAAATAGAACAACCACTTTGTAAAAGGGTGTGGCAACTTCTTAAAAAGTTTAACATCCAGGACTAGGAGCATAGCTCTATGGCAGAGCACTTGACTCGCATGTGCAAGGTTTTACCATATGGGCAGCAAAGCAAATCAGCATCCATCTACCATAGGTCTCACCCCCAATCTGGAGTATCCATGAAGAGAAACTGGGGTGCGTGCCATGCAGTGCTTTGTACTCATGTGTTTATAATAGCTTTGTTTGTAATTATCAAGAGCTAGATGGGGCCGGGGAGATGGCTCAGTGGAATGAGCACTTCCCTGGCAAGCACAAGGGCCAGAGTTCAATCCCCGGTTCCACCAAAAAGAAAAGAAAAGACAAAAAGAGCTAGAATCAACCCAAATAAAGAGGAAGAGGTAAACAAGATTCAATATAACCATCAATGGCATGCTGTTTATGTAAAACATATGTTTGCATAAAATCTCAGAAAATGCAAACTAATCTACAGTGATAGAAAGTGGATCAGTGTTTTCCCGAGTGGGGGAGGAGAGAGAGAGAAAGAAGCAAAGTAAGACTTGGAGAAGTGCGTGCTATTGTTGCCAGTCAGCCTAGGGTTCTTTTGCTCAATTCAGATGGAAATTGTGAATGGGCAAAGTGTAGCTCTGCTAGCAGTCCTCATGTCACCAAATGACAACAGATAATGCTACATGCCTGCACTTGACACAGCCAGCTGCTGGCCCTTGCTGCTACTGGCCACGGCCAGCAGGCCAGCTCTACCAGATGCTGATCTTCATTGACTGCTGGTCTCTGGAGTTCTTCAGTACAAACAGCCCTAGTATCTATTGCCCTTTCTTTTGAGTCAATCATTCCGTACACATTATTCAGAATAAGAATCCCAAGTAGATTCACAAGACATCTGGAGTCCACACTACCTCAGAAGTAAATCACAAGCAGGCTTACAAGACCAATAAAGTGAATATTTTAACTGGCCCTGTACTGTAGCACAGGGCTCAGTACACTGGAAATCCTCCTAGACTAACCCAAGAAGAAGCTGCTGGTGAGGGCTGCTTCTATAACAGCTGCAGGCCTGTGATTGGTCCAAGTACAGGTCTGTGATTGGTGCAGGCTTCAGCTGTCATGGTGACAATCCAGTGAAAGGGCAAGGCTAAAGCCGGGGAATCTTCTGGAAGGCTTGCTGTGAGGTTCGGGGATGTTACACTCAGCCCAGATCCCTTCCTCCTTGATCTTTGCCATGCCAGGGCTCCCCCTCCCTACTTTACTAAGACAACGGTAGCATCTGAAGGGGTGGGAGTGGGGAGGGGTCCCTGAGCTGATAGTCCAGCTGCACAGGTTGAGGTAGAGTGTCTTTTGGATAGCCAGGGAGGACAGTGAAGCAAGTTGTCCTACTATGGGGGAGGATGGGATGGGGGAGCAAAGAGAAGGGGCAGGGAGGGGCAGGGTACCCCCTACCAACCTATGGCCCCTGGGGGTGGGGTGGAGAGTTAGGTGTTTGGCATTGGTCACTATGACCTTGGTCATGGAGATGGTTTTGCAGCTGTGCACAGGCTCCAGTATGTGTGGTCGGTGTGACACTCAAAACAATTTATTTATTTTTCTGTGTGCGTGTGTGTATTTTAGGGAAGGGTCTACAGGGCGTTCAGGGTATCACTACTAGATTGGACTCATACTGATCCTCCTGTTTACAGCCTCCCAAGAGCTGGGATTACAGGCACACATCACCACACTCAGTCTTCAAAACAATTTATTTACGAAAATATAATCAAATTTGAAGATGGCAGGGCTGAGAATGTGACTCAGTGGTAGAGCTTTTACCTAGGCCCTAGGTTCCATTCCCAGCACCACAGAAGAATTTCTAAAAATAGAACAAAACAAATTCCTATGTATCCACAACCAAGCTGAACAGATAGAAACCACACTGGCATCTGAGAGCCACCTATGTGGTCCTGCCCAATCAGATCCCCTCCCAAGGTAGCCACCACCCTGAATTATCTTGTTTTCTGCCTGTTTCCACAGCCCTCAACAGTGCGCCCTTCGAGAGCACCACTGTGGGACTTCATGCTCTTCTGTGGCTTACTTCCTTCAACGCAAGTTCAGTACTTGTACTCAGACTTGTCAGGGGCTAGGACAGTATAGGGGTGGTCAGGGTGCATGGGTGAAATAGCAGGTATTTTGTATAAAGTCTTCAGTTTGGCTGGGCATAGTGGCGAACTTTTATAACTCCAGCACTGGGGAGGCTGAGGCAAGAGGATCATCACAAGTTCAAGTGGATAGGCCATGGCACAGGGCTGGTGGACAGGGTGGCAAGAAGATAGGACCTCTTGGGGGGCTGAGGTGACAAGAAATGGGGATGGAGCCAAAAGGTAAGCAGAGTCAGGCTGTGGCACCTAAGTGCACTTGAGTCTGGCCATAAACTTACAGGGGACCTCTCAGCTGGGCTGTGTGTGTGTGTGTGTGTGTGTGTGTGTGTGTGTGTGTGTGTTATATTTGGTACAGGGCCTCACTACACAGCTCAGACTCAAAGTGACCCTCCTGTTTTCAGCCTCCCCAGGGCTGGGATTATAGGCGTAAGCCACATGCCCAGTCTGTGTGTGTTTTAATTTTAAATTTTATTTCTGTGTTTTGCAGGACTGGAGATTGAAACGAGGGCTCTGTGCGTGGCAGCTGGAGCTGTACCCCGGAGCCACAGCCCAGGTTGTGTGTATTTTCCCATGTGGATCTCAGGGGCAGACATGGCATGCAGACAACTGGATGCCCACAAGTGGTGACTTTAGTAGGAAGAAACATTCCCAATGTCACTCGTAATATCTATTAGATGGACACATACCTATTCACACAGCCCAACGGCCATGTGATGAGGAGGGCCTGTCACCTTACCAATCTCCCCCAAAACCCATAACCCCAGTACTCATGAGTAAACATTGGACAAACCAAACTGAGGACTTGGGGAAGGAGGGTGTTTGTGTTTTTGTTGTTGTTGTTGTTTGTTTCCTGAGACAGGATCTCTATATATAGTCCAGGCTGGTCTTGAACTGACTATGTAGGCCAGTGACTATGACCTTGAACTTGGGATGATCCTCCTGCCTCAGCCAGTGCTGGAGTTATAAAAGTGTGTACCACTATGCACAGCCAAACTGAAGACTTCATACAAAATACCTGCGAGCTACTTTTAAAAACCATAAAGGTCATGACAGATAAGGATAGATGGAGAAACTTCCAGTGGCTGGAGGAGGACACACTGAAAAAAACGTAGTCCACTGCCCTGTAGTGGATCCTGGAAGGGAACAAGATTAGGCGGAAAATGAAGTTTGAGTATAAAGTCTGGTGGTCAGTTGCAGTGCTGCCCTGCAGGGGGCAGTGTGGGGCTCAATGGATGGAGGTGGGGTAAAGGCCACTCTGGTCCCGGCCAGTGGTTGTTATGGTACTTGAGCCCAGGGGTTTCTTAAGTCAAAGGAGATACAATTTTTATGTGAAATCTCCAAATGCTCAGCATTGGCTGGCTTATCTAAATCACAGCATTGGACCACAACAAATATGCCTGATGGAGCCACGCCACATTTGCCTTCCAGGCAGGCCATGTGAGGACACTGGCTGGAGCAGTCAGCCCAGCATGCAGCCACCTCCTTCCCTTCCCCTCCACCTGGCCTTCGGAGGCAGATACCTCTCTGCAACTGCAGGATGCCTCCAGCACCACCTATGATCAGCAGCCCCTCCCTGCCTTCCCAGCACCTTGGCTTCTCTCAGCCTTCCCCAGACTCAGGGCTGCCCCTTGTGGTCAGCACCACTGAGATCTGCTCACCCGCTGAAGCTGGAAGGTTAGGAGTCATCCCGGGGCTCTCCCCTTCTTGTGCCCAGTTACAAGTCCCACCGTTTCCCACTCCACTTAGGGCTCAACCCTAAATCCTTGCATGATCTTTCAGGTCCCTGTGTCACCAGCCTCCCGGTGCTTACTCCTCTGTGGGTCCTTGCTGTCCACAGGGTCTCACCCACACTGCTGTACCAGCCTCAGGTGAGCACAAGGCTCTCCCTGGCCTTGATTCCATACCACCCATACGTATGTGTACCCATGTCTCTATGTGTGAGCTCATGTCTGTGTGTGTGCAGATAAGGGCTGGGAACTGACATCATCACTGCAGAATATGGAGCCATCTAGGATGGAGGAACAAGAAGAAGCACAAAACCCCAGCTGAGAGAGACCCCCAGCAGGGACAGGGATGACCAGGAGCACAGCAGCTGCCCTTCTATTCCCAAGCCCTGCACAAGCAGAATGGATGGTGAGTGAGCTGATCGTGTTTATTTTTCTTCCAACATCTGTGACACAGGTGTTCTTGCAGAAAAATAAGAGGTCTTTGTTAAAATCAGGCACAAATGAGCGATATGCAAAGATGAATCACATTTCCACCTGCCTCTCTCTGGTGCACAGCAAAGACCACACCTGCTGCAGCCTCCCCTGGAGCCTCCTCTGACCCTGGGCCAACTCGTCTCCCCAGCCCTTTTGCGATTCTGGCCCCAGGGCCTTCCTTGTGCTTCCCGCAGGTCTCCTTGTCAAGGCCATTCATAACAATGACGACAGTAATAATAACACTGGGTGGTATATTCACCCCACCGCCAGGGACAAGTCTAAATTATTTACATAAACTTGTTGAGTCCTCAGAAGAGCCAGGAGATCAAAACCATCATCATCACCCTTCTGGCAAAGAGAAAACTAAAACGCTGAGGGATTAAGAATTTTTCCTAGGCCACACAACTAGGGCAGAGAAGGGATGAAAGGCAGGTAGCCTGGGGGCCGGTGAGATAGCTCAGTGGACTAAAGTGCCTGCTTAGGCAAGCTTAGGCTAGAGCAGGGACCCTTTGGGTCCCCAGCACCACATGCTGCGCCAACCCCGCCCCCACGGTGCCCTGAGCACACCAAAATCCAGTAGTAGTGGGGCACACCTGTAATCCCAGCACTGAGGAGGCTGAAAGCAGGAAGATCACTATGAGTCGGAGCTACATAATGAGACCCTGCAACAACCTACAACAACCAAATACATTTTTTAAAAAATGGCAGGCAGCCTGGAGCCAGAGTCTGTGTGTAACCATTGTACTGCACCGCCTCATACATAGGGAGCATTCATGGGCTCATTCAAGCCATGGGCAGCACTGGCAACTGTGCTCTCAGCCTGTGCAGCTCTTTCCTCCACAAAGGTAGAGCAGAAAGTTCCTGCTCACACCCTGTGTCCACATGCTGCCAGCCAAATCACACCAGTTTCTTTCTTTTTTTTTTTTATGTCCCTGCCCTCAATCACACCAGTTTCTAACGAGAGGACAGGGATAGTGCAGGCCAACACCCCCCCAACCACCATCTACATTTGTCCCCATATCCTCTTAAAACCACTCCTCTAAACAACCAGCTCCAATTCACACAACCAGAAAAGAAAATTCCCTACTGTAAGAGCAAGTGAACGGGGGGGCAGCAATAATAGCTCAGTGGTCTAAAGCACCTGCTTAGGCAAGCTTAAGCAAGTGCGGGGACCGTGGTTCCATCGCCGGCACTACATGCTGCGCCAGCCCTGCCCCAGGGGTGGGCAGAGTAGGCTACAATAAATAAATAAATAAATAAATAAATAAATAAATAAATAAATAAATAAGCAGGTGAGCCAGAGACACACTGACTACTGCCACCATTGCTGCCGCCACCACCACGTGGCTCTCCAGGACACTGCCAGATCCCACAGGAAAGATCCAGCACGTGGGAGCCACTGCTGGACTGAAACCCCAGCAGAGAGGTCTTTCGACCCAGACTCCAGGGGACTGTCACACAGGGTGGGGGCGGTATTGGCACCCGCCTTGTTCAAAGGTGTTTGTAGAACGCAGGACAGCGCGAAGTTCAACCTGTTGGAGCAGTTCCTGTCTTGACAGCCTGGTTATGAGGGCTGGTTAACATCTCCCTGTTGAATTTTAACATGAAATATCTTTTTGACACAGCAAGAAAACCAAAGTCCCTTTGGAGCAGGAAGGCCAGACTCGTAGGAGCCGCAGGGCACATGAAAGTGAAGGAGAAGAGCCAGCTGCCCCGCGCTCTCCTTGACCTACTTAGAGCAGATTTGCTCACTGGGCCAGAGGAGCCCTGGGCAGGTGGGAAGAAGGCTCTGCTGGGCCCTGGCAGCTTGCACAAGGATGGATTAAAGCCGCAAGTATACTCAGCCCCAAGTCCCAGCCACCCGCCCAGCTGGTACAAAGCCAGCCCATGTTATCCTCCCCAGCAAGCAACTCCATGTGGGCACTGGGACACAAAAGAGGCCTGCCATCATTGGCTTCCAGGGGCCAGCCGAGGAAAATGCATTTTAATTCCAGCAGTGCCTACAGATGCTCAGAAATACTATATTATGGGTTAGGAATAAGTGTCCACTGGGGACCCACGCACAGGGGAGCAGGGGCTGGGATGGCTGGAAAAGGTTCCAGTGTGGGGAAACTGTCCTTGGGCCTTTTGGCTCTATGACTGCAAAGCTGGAGTCTGAGCCAGATGAGAGGAGGCCAAGCCGGAGCACAGCAAGGCAAAGTCACATCCTCTGGTCCCCATTACTGGGTAGTGACCAAGTTGGGCTCCCTTTAGCAAGGTGCTAGAGCTCAGGGAACAAACTGTAGAGCTCAGGGGAGAAGACAAGAGGAATCCCACTGTGAGGCAGGAAAGAGCGGATGCAGGCCGAGCAGAAGAAGCTGGAGTTGGACAGACTAAGGTTGGAATCCTGACTACCAGTGTAGCTGGAGGACTTGGCTCCAACTGCTGCAGGCTTCAGATTCCACCACTGTGAAGATGGACATAACAATGGTATGTCGAGCCAGACATGGGCTCATGCTGTAATCTCAGCACTCTGGGAAGCTGAGGGACTCGTGCATGAGGCGAGCCCACAGGTTGAACTCGGGATCTGACAAGATGGCCGGGCTGCCCTGCAGGATCATCAAGGAAATCCAGCATTTGCTTAAGCTTAAAGCTGAACCAGAGAGAGCAATGCCAGTTATTTTCACATGGTCATTGCTGGCCCTCAGGATTCCCCCTTTGGAGGCTGGACTTTTAAACTTGAACTATTTCTTCCAGAAGAATACCCAATGGCAGCACCTAAAGTACATTTCGTGACCAAAATTTATCATCCTAATGGGAAACTGAGGCAGGAGGATTTTGTGTTTGAGCCTAGCCTTAGTAAGTTAGCAACTCAACACGACCAAGTCTCAAAATAAATTAAAGAGAAAAAGACCCTTGTTCAATCCCCAGCACCAAAAAGAAAGAGAGAAAGAAAGAAAGAAAGAAAGAAAGAAAGAAAGAAAGAAGAAAGATATTTCAAGTTAGAAATGTTGTTGGAAGGATTAAGAGTCAATAGAGAAAAAAAGACAAAATAGTGGTCAGTGTGCAGTAAAGACTCAATGGATTGGGGCCGGGGAGATGGCTCAGTAGGACAAGCGCTTGACTGGCAAATGCAAGGATCTGAGTTCAATCCCCGGGTTCTGAAAAAAAAAAAAAAAAAAGACTCAATGGACTTTAGTAGTCATGATTACCACAGTCTATCACCACCACCACTGTCACCATCACCACTGTCACCATCTCCATCAGTTTTACCATCATCACCATCATTATCACCTCTGTCACTATCATCACTGCTGTTGCCATTATGAACGTTGAGGCGTCTCTCAGTTGCTTGGTGGGAATTCAGAGGTGAGGCTGAGGCCATGTTTGTGGTCAGGGATAGAGCCAGCACAGCTGCTGAGAAAGCCATTAACTCAGATTTCAGAAGTGACTGAAACAGCAGTTTGGAACAGGTGACTCTCAGGGGCCCTGCTCTTTGGAAGGTATAGAGGAGTTGAAACCCCAGGCAGAATGTTGAGGAGCAGGGGGCAGCCTCTGCTCTAGTCACCCTTGGCTGACACTGGGTGGCCAGAGGAGGGGAAACCCTTCAGAGACCAGGCCTTCCCATTCAGCAGAGAAGCTTGCAAAGTGGAGAGCAGGAAGTGCCTCTCACAGCTAAGGGTGTCAAGACCACAAGCACCACTAGGCCCAGGCCTGCCAGGCTCTAATCCTGTGCTGGGTGCTGTTGCTCAGAATCTGTCCTCAGAAGACCTGCAGTCTTGTTGCCTGACTCAAGACCCCTGCCTCAGGGTGGAGACAATCTCAAGGTGCTCAGCATAAAGACAAGAGCGTGCAGAGCAGAGGGAGGAGAAGCAGCAAGGGAGGGGAGCCAGGGACAAGTACGTTCAGGAAGCAGTCGGAGTCCTGCAGCAAGAGGAGGGAGAGAGGCTTCAGCAGCCGTGGCCCCTGAAGAGCTCTAGGGAGCCACAGAAGGTTCTGAGAGAGGCCAGCAGAGGCCTCTGAAGGACCAGCCCTTCAGTGCCACTGCATCTCAGACAGGGAGAATGGAGACCTGGGGCCATCCTGAGAACTTCCCAAGGAGGTGAGGACACCGACCCTGTCATGGAGCCAACCCAGCCAGCCTCACTGCTGCCCACCTGACTTGAGCCAGTCCTGTGGCTCACGGGCTTTGCTGAGTCACGGACAATCAGCTCTCTGGCCTGCCCTTTCTCCTTCCTGGCTTGAGCCCAGAGGCAGCTGCTGTCACCACAGGACATCACAGGCTGAGAGGAATCACAAACAACCTGCTGTATGATCTGGCCAGGAAGAAGGCCACCATGCACCCCCAGAACCAAAAAAAAAAAAAAAAAAAAAAATTGGCAAGTAGTCTCCTATACCCACATTCAGAAGATACACCTCTGTGCCAGCACTGATGTCTGCTGCTCCCCAGGGCTGGGTCTCTGCAGGGGCGACAGCTCAGCCCTAGCAACGAAGTTTCCCCTCATCTATTTGGTTCCATGGCTTTTCCCCTGGCCCCAGATCTTCCTCCCCAGCCCTTGCTCATCCCACGGTCACACCGGGACAAGTCACTGCTGCTCTGCAGCCCCCAGCCTCCCACACCGGACCTGGACAGCGATGATCCTGCTCTGAAACCCACAACCCTTGTCCCCCACCAATGCTTCCACTCAACATTCCCTCAGCTCAGCTCTAGGGGCACAGAGAAGGCGGCGCCACCCTGTGTGCCCGACACCATCACTCTATCTTCCTTCACTACTGCAGCAAGAACTAGAACCCCGTGGTCCAACCCCACGGCCACTCTAGCCCAGGATGACTTTTCTTACCAGATCTCACAGGCCTCAAGGGCACAGCAGCTGGGGGCGCTACCACTCCCCAGCCATCACTTTTCCCCTCACATTCGTCCTGCATGGTCACTGTCAGCCTAGCTTCCTCTGTACCCCTCACTTCTGTAGCCTCCACTGTGTCCAGGCACAAGGACCCAGTTCCAACAAACACCGGATTCTGCTGTGGTCAGAACTAAGCATCAGCACACAGCTGGCATAGCATCTCCCCCTTGAGAACAAAGCACCAAGGCACAAGGGCGTGAGGCCCAGAGCGGCACAGCCAAAGTCCCCTGGGCGCCCTGTCTCCCTGCAAGGTAGTGCTGTGGGTGGGAAGCAGCTATGGGACAGGAAGCTCATCACACACACCCTACCATTTACGTGGGGTTTTGTGACTGGTTCTTACCAGAAGTTTGGCAATCAAAGCAGTGTGAGACACTTCCAGGCTGAGAATGTGGCTTTGCCACCCTCTTCCCTGCCGCAGCCTGAAACCTATCGGTACAGTGACAGTGGGTGACAACTGAGAGCCACTGGACAAAAGAATGTGTGTTCCAGACACCCCTCAGAGGAGAGCACCCCCTCATTGGCAGCACCTACTTGGGATTTAACAAGGTCAAAAAGTAAACTTCCACGGTGTTTGCACAGCCATGTATGTCAGGCACTGCTTGTTACAACAGCCAGTAGACTCTGACTCCTTCAGTCCTCTCCCCATTTCCCAGATTCTCCATAGATTGTTCCACTTACTGTATCCACTGATTCCACTTCCTATTACCACCAATTTTACTTTCCTCCAACTCTCAAGTGAACCCCACTGCTATGTGGATTTCATCCCCCAGCCAGCAGCAAGCCATCAAATCACAGAGGCAGAGAAGGCCTTGCTGCCACATGCAGCAGGCGCCTCCCAGCAGCACCTGACATCACTGATGACTCTGTCAAGTGCTTTCTACCCCAGCTTCCGGAACACCACGCTGTCCTGGTCTTCCTACCTCACTGGTCTTCCCTTCCACTTTCTTTGGCTGGCTCCTCTCTTCCTGACCTCTGAATATCAGAGACCCAAGGTTCCACCTCAGTTCTCATCCCTTTGCTACAAAAGGTCACTTCAGGAGCTCCTCCAGCTCTATGACTTGAAATGTCCTTTGTGCTCTAGCCGTGCCCAAGTTGCTCCCTGACGCCATCACCTGGCTGGCTCACTGACATGCCGAGCTCGTTGCACCCAAGGCTCAGGACTTCTTCCAAGTGAACTTGCTTCTCCCCAGGGCCTCTCCATCTCACTATAGGCTGACCCTTTCCCTCCATTCTCAGAGCCAACCTGATCCAAAATCCATCAACATACCTGCAGTCAAAGTATTTCTCTCCCTCCTTCCATGGCAGAGCCAACCATCCTCACCACTGCATGCAAGGACAGCCCCCAGCCTCCCAGGGGATCCCTCCCTCTACACTTGTCCCCTTTTCAGGCTGTCCCCCTCAACAACCATGAGGTGATTTAAAAACACAAGTCAGACATATCATTCCTCTCCTCCAGCCCGCAGGTCCTGGCGCCAAGCTGTCATAGTGCCCGCACTCACCCTGACCACAGCGGCCTCCTGGCTATTCCTTGAGCTGACCAGCCTTGCACAGCTCTACTTTTTCCCAGGACAGCTGCACACCTTGCCCTTCATGTATTTGAGTCCAATGGCACCTGCACAGAGGCGTCTTCCCTGACTGCCTTGCCCGCCGCAGTCCCTCACTGTCCCCCCTTTCCACCGCCTTGTCGCTCTCCATGGAAGCATCACCATTGTCTTTGCTAATCACCACTGTCTCCTATCCAGTCACTTTGTCTCTCCCCCATGCTTGTCTTTTCCCAGAGCATGACATGGGGCAGGATATCGCCTCATCCTTCCTGCTGTGTCCCCAGGGCCCTGATCAGCAGCTGGTACATCATCAGCACACAGTCCAATCTGACCAATGAATCAGGGAATAGATCTTCATGTTAACAGGAGAAGCAAGTTTAGCACTCTCCAAAGATAAAGGAAATGAGTGGACCCGTGAAACAAGAAGTGAGAATTAGGAAACTGGCAGAACCAAAACAAGGAGACCCAAATAATGATTTTTCTAGAGAAAATGATAACATCTGACATCAAAATGCCCAGGTCTTTGAATATAAAATCTTAGTAGAAGGACGAAAGAGCAAAGTAAGTTGAGCTAAAGCGCATCTTGGTGAGCAGGGCCCTGGAACTGAACATCCCCCTAAAGAGGATGTTGATTCCAATCAGGTCTGGCTCAAGCACTGAGTAACTTAAGTATTTGCTCATTAATTAATTTACTAATTAGTTCATTCAGTGAAGCATTGCTCAAGGAAATAGTGAATGAAATAGCCATGGGGCCTGCCTGCAAGGAGCTCATGTTTTAGTGGTGAGAGGTAGGACAGAAACAAAGTCATTAAGCTGTGTGAGGTGGTGTGGAGTCCAGGGGAGAAGACAGAAGCAGGCAGTGGGTAAAGGGGTGCCCAGAGGAGGAGCGGTGAGAGTCTAGAGAGATTGGTCAGGGACGTGTTTACCAAGTGTAAGTCTTTTCCACAAAAACTTGGAGGAAGTATGACACGGGATCTGTGGAAGAAGGAGGCTCCTGGCAGGAGGAACAACAAGGACAAAAGCCCTGAGGCAGAGACACGCCTGACACTCAGGGAACAGCATGGAGGCTGACAGGATTGGTGTGGGGACAGTGAGAATAGGAGAAGATGAGTTTAGAGGGGTGATGGCAGGCCAAGGGCTCATTGTAAAGACTCACTTTGAGTGAAATGAGGAGACACTGCCAGGTGTGAAGCACAATAGAAGGAACACATGGAGGGAGGAAACAGAGGGAAGCCACTACAGTGATCAGGGGACAGCCTGGCTTAGGCTAAGATTGTAGCAGTGACAAATTTCATTGGCCAGTTGGTATGGGATGCAACAGAAAGAGAGAAATCAGAGGTGAGTCCAGGGCATTGTGTGAGCAGGTGGAAGGACAGAATCTCCAAAATCTAAAATGGGGAATCAATCAGGGAAGCATGTTTGAGGAGAGCTAAGCTTTGACTCTGCTGACATGAGATGTTCAGAAGGCGCCCGAGTTGGGTAATGGGATTGAAAGTCAAGCACTGCACAGAGATCTGGGCTGAAATGCAAAACAACCAGATGGAAAAGAAGATAAATAGAGAAAAAGACAGAGGATGGAGCCTTGTGCCCACAACATTAAGAGTGGGGAAAAGAGGGAAGACCAACAAAGGAGACTAAGGAGAACCAGGCAAATCACAACAGCCCAGGCAACAGGGTGATCAGGAAGGAGTGGGACCATAGGCTGCTGGCTCAAGGAAGAGAAGGACTGGCAATGGTGGAGTGTCGGGGCAGGAATTCAATTTGAATGAAGTAGAAAATGAGAGATTAATGTCAATAATGCATTCATAGAATCTAGCTATAGATAAAAGTAGAAAGGGGAGGTAGCTGAGGAGGGGTTCAAAAGAAGGGGGACTCTGGGCCAGTGAAATAGCTCAGTAAAATAAGTGCCTACCTGGCAAGTACAAGGTCTTGAGTTCAATTCCTGGTACTTCAAAAATAAAAAAAAAAAAAGAAGGGAGACTCTTCAGAGGACTGGAGAAAAACAGCCTTTTTAACAGAGATAGAATTATATAGTAAAGAGAAAAAGACAAGGCTGGGGAGATAGTTTGGTGGTCTAAACCCTTGCCTGGCAAATGCAAGGACCCGAGCTCGATTCCCAGTACTACATCCTGCACCAGCTCAAACTGGGTGTGGTGGTACATGCCCGTAATCCCATCTCTGGGGAGGCTGAGACAGGAGGATCACTATGAGTCTAAACTGTGTAGCGAGACCTTTATCAAATAAATATTTTTTAAAAAAAAAAGAAAAAAGGACAAATGCCAGTGAGAGAAAGGAGCTTTGAACTTGCAAGGGACGGACTCCAGGTGTACTGCATGGGAATGGTGTGGATGAGAGCAGCCCAAGGGACAGGGGAAGGCAGAATAGGGGGCACTGAGGAGGTTGGGATGCTCAGAAAATTAGAGCATTGGTAGCTGACAACTTCTGTTTTCTTAGCAAAACAAGAAGTAAATCTATCTACTGAGAGACACATGGTGGAGGAGGAAGTGAGAGGTTCAAAGCGAAAATGGTGTGAAATAGCTCCCAGTTGTGTGCGCAAATGTAAGGATATCAGAAATAAAATGTAGGGGCTGGGGAGATGGTTCAGTGGAATAAGCGTTTCCCTGGCAAGCGCAAGGGCCTGAGTTCAA
>NW_004524760.1:517186-530785 GCF_000260255.1 Octodon degus | reverse complement strand
AAAAAAAAAAAAAAAAAAAAATGTATACTTACACAATGCTACACCAAGACAGGAGACAAGGAAACTCAACAGAAAATAAGTACAAAGAAAGATTTAAGGGGGAAATATGGTAAAGAAAATATACCACAATTCAAACATGTCAATAATCACAATAAATGTGAAGAGGTTAAAAATTGCTAATCAAAATAGGATGTCTCTTTGGGGGATTTTTCTTTGGGGTTTACGAAAAGGAGATAAATGTACCTTATTTAGACATATGTACACCAAAATGTAAACAATAATGGTCACTAGTTAATGAATTTTAGAATAATTTTGATTTTTGTTTAATTTTTCGACATTTTCTAAATTTTTCAGGAGGTTGTAAATTTCATAATCAAAAAAAGAAGTTGTAAAAATCATCACGGACTTCAGAAAGTCTTCATGGAACCTTCATTTTCTGTCCAAATAAGTGCTGGGCTCCAAAGAGACTTTAAGAAGGTCCCCACCCTCCAGGAACCGGCTAGACATACAACCATGAGATCATAATAGGAGAGTGCAGGCACATACGAAAACTGCCCTCCCCTGCCGACTCCAAGCCCCAGGGTGGGCAGGAATAAGCTTGGAGGAGGAAGCGCATCGAGCATGAAGGATGTGACCCTGGATGAGCCTGGAGATGGCAATGTGGGCTGCAGGCAGAGCAAAAGTGAAAGAGGAGCATGGTGGGCCAGCATGGGTGAGGTGGGTGTGGAGTTCAAGGAGTCAAAAAGGCCTCGATTGGTGAGCTGCGCAGAGGAGAAAGGGAAGCAAGCAGGAGCAAAGGAGGCAGATGAGAGGAGTCATTTCTGCCGTGGACATCTTGTGTCCAAAGCACATAAGGATGAACAGCTGGGGGCCCTCACTGTCACACTGCACATGCATGAACATAGTGCACACATGTACCTACACATGTACACACATATACACAGATACATACACATGCACACGCACACACATCTGCTGCTTCATGTTCTCTGACCCTTTAGCCTGGAAGGTATCACAGCCAACAGAGCTCTCTTGGCCTGGTCTGACCTCCCTGATTCTGCCCAGCACACACACCACCTCTTCTGGTGAGGCATTGCCAGCTGTCCTGGAGCCAGAATGCTTGGCTCTTTAGCAGGATTTGGCACACAGGTGTGTCATGTGATGGTAGTCAGAGGGTTAGGAACAGGGACAGGAACAGAGACAGGAATCAGGCAGGGGAAGACAAGGAGAGAAAGACCCTCAGGAAGGGGAACTGGCACTATTGGCCACTGGGGGGACAGGGCACTGAGGAGCAGAAGAGAGAAAAGGTGATACTGGCTCTGGGGCAGAAACCCTGAGGTAGGAGTTCATACCTGTGGCACAGGTCCTGGGAAGAGTATTTGGAAAGGGGCAGAGATGTCAGGGTAGATTTTGGAGTCTGAAATCAAGGGGTTCACAGGGTATATGAGAATGTCAGAAGCTCCCCACCCTGAGACTTGGGAGAGGGTTACAGCAAAGCTGGTGACACAAGTGAAGCCTGCAGGCTGTGAGTCTTAGGGACACACGGGGTCAAGCTTGAGGCTCACATCCGCCTGGAGATTCAGAGAACCCCTGCTCACCTTCACCTAGGTAAGCAGAACAGGCAGCCCTCACACCCAGCTGCCCCAGGAGCAGCACCCACAGGCAGAGGAGATGCTGGACTTACACCCAGCTGTCTCCCTCCCTCAGAGCCAGTTAAACATTGTCTTAAAAAATGATTACTAACCTCTCTTCCATAAGTGACCACTGGTCACTCTTTAATCCTCTCCTCACCCCAAATTCACTTGTTGCTGAAGGTTGGCATAGTCGCAACTAAGAGAGGGTCACAGCACAGGCCCAGGTGGCAGCCGGAGCTGGTGGACCCTGCCATGCTTTCAGCAGCCCAGCTGGGGAAGCTGGTGTGGGCACCACCATAGGAGACACAGGTGTGCCACACTGACCCTGTGGCCTGAGCTGACCTCTGTGGAGTGGCCCTTCTTCAGCCCCCAGCGGGCCCCATGGGATTTCCTGAGCTCCTGGACCAAGTTGGAGGCCTGGGCAGGTTCCAGTTTCTCCAGGTGGTGGCCCTGGTGGTCCCCATCATGTATGTCACCACCCAGAACATGCTGGAAAACTTTTCCGCTGCTGTGCCCAGCCACCGCTGTTGGGTGCCCCTCTTGGACAACAGCACCACCCAAGCCAGTGTCCCTGGGACCTTGGACCCCCAGGCCCTCCTGGCTGTGTCCATCCCTCTGGGTCCCAACCAGCAGCCCCACCCATGCCGCCGCTTCCACCATCCACAGTGGCAGATTCTGGACTCCAATGCCACAGCCACCAACTGGAGCGAGGCTGCCACAGAGCCATGCCTGGATGGCTGGGTTTATGACCACAGCACCTTCACTGCCACCGTGGTGACCAAGGTAAGGGCCACCAGGCACCCGCTCCATGTTCTTGCACCTTGAAAGTCAAAGTCACAGGTCACAGTTGGCTGCACACAAATGGTCCTGTTCTGGGACCTCCTGGGCCTCTCTCACCCCTGCATTGTCTCATAGCCCCTTGTCAGCCATGTGTCCCATAAGGGAAAGGGTGGCATGACTCAGTCCCCAGAGACCAGCTGAATGCAGGCTCCTCTGATGTCCATACCTGCATGGGGTCCTGGCCTGCTGACACTCAGCTGTGACCCCCAGGGACTGAGTCACTGAGGACTGGATGACAATTCAATGGGTTCCCCAAAGCAGGGATAAATCCAAGTGGCTTCTTAGAAGGGACATCAGCCAAATCTTGGCCTCTGGGGAAGGGCAACTTTTCCCAGCTAGCAGGAAGAGGCCTCTCTGTAAGAACGGGAGGAACTCAACCTATGGGCAGAGAACAGGGTCACTGCAGGATGGCTGAGGAGGGGCAGAGGGCAGAGGACCAGAGAGGGTCTGTGGGGGAGCCCGTGGGGCAACAGGAAGCCACACAGGGACTTAGACCAGCAATAAGATGCTCCTCAAAAGACCCAGCTACATCTGTGGTGTCCTTGCTGCCCCCAGGACCCTGCTCTGAGGCCATTTCCCTGGTGTCTGTTCCCTCTCCCTCCCACCTAGGCTCTCCCAGCCTCCTGAGCTCTATCTTCTTTCTCTCCCCACAGTGGGACCTGGTGTGTGACTCTCAGGCCCTGAGGCCCATGGCCCAGTCCATCTTCCTGGCCGGGATCCTGGTGGGTGCTGCAGTGTGTGGCTGCACCTCGGACAGGTGAGTGTTGCGGCGCTGGCCCAGCCGTTTCCTCCTGTCACTCTCTTTTTCTTTTCCCTGTACTCAGGATTAAACCCAGGGCCATCACACTGAGCTACAACCCTAGCCCTTTTTCCATGTTTTATGTTGAAACAGAGTCTGACTAAATCATTGAGTTGCCTGGGCTGGGCTTGAGCTAGCAATTCTGCCTCAATCTCCCAGAGTGCTAGGATCATAGGTGTATGCCCCCAGGCCCAGAATCACCGCCTCTCTGAGCCACAGATTCACAGCTTTGCTCTGGGGTTGTACAGCACCCGTGTTTCTTTTTTTGTTTTGTTTTGTTTTTTAATTTTAATAATTTTATTGAGAAAGAAATAGCAATGAGACAGTTTCCAAAACAGGTTAGGAGTACAGTTATAATAATTAATACATTGCATATTGTTGTTTTTGTAGTAGCTGTTCCTAGTACCAGCACGCTTGTTTCTTAACAAATATTCACTGGCAACACCAGCTGGTTGGCTGGGCATGGTGGCACATGCCTGTGATCCCAGCACTCTGGGAGGCTGGGGTGGGAGGATCACAAGTTCCAGCCCAGACTAGGCAACTAGGGGACTAAATGGGTCCCTGTCTGAAACAAACAAAACGTGCTGGGTCATGCACTGCCTTTAATGTTGCTTGAACACTCCTGGGGATGGGGAGCTCACTTCCTGCTAAGCATGCCTTCTGAGTGGGTCTTGGGTTCTGTCTACGCTCACGGGCTTCTATGAAGGACAATGAGGGGATTGCCTGAGATGTAGCAAGCACAGACGGGGTGGGCTCTCTGTGGCCAAGCTCCACGTGGCTGGTCAACGTGTGTGTGTTGCAGGTTTGGGCGCAAGGTGGTGCTGAGCTGGAGCTACCTTCTGATAGCCGTGTCGGGCACCGCAGCCGCCTTCACCCCTAACTTCCCGCTCTACTGCCTGTTCCGCTTCCTAGCAGCCTTCGCGGTGGCGGGTGTCATGATGAGCACAACCAGTCTCTGTAGGTTCCTGGGCAGGTGCCACACAGAGGAAGCTCGAGGCAGGCCCTGGGTCTGACCCACGTCTCCTTGCAGTGATGGAGTGGACACCAGCGCAGGCCAGCATCTTGATGATGACCTTGAACTCTCTGGGCTTCAGCTTTGGCCAAATGCTGATGGCTGCAGTGGCCTATGGCTTGCGTCACTGGACGCTGCTGCAGCTGGCCGTCTCTGCCCCTTTCTTCCTCTGCTTTGCCTACTCGTGGTAGGTGCTGAACACTTTCCTTCTGGAGGAGGAGACCTTGCACTCTCCTGGGGGCCTAGTGCAGGAGCCTCCTTTACTTCTGGGAGCAGAGGCCTTGGGTGCCAGAGACCAGGGTTGCAGAGCCGGGGTAGGACTCTGGGAGCCCAGCACACTTCTCCAGATCAGAACACAGGCACCCCAGATATGTCCCTGTGCTCCAGGTGTCCCCTTCAGCCACGCACCTCCCTGACCCAGGCACCACTGCACTGGGACCACCATAGCATACAGCAGGCACAGCCACACTCTCTGTGGGGGGTCTTAGCAGCCAACAGGTCCAAGTCCCTCCAACACTGCAGACCCTTCCCACGGCCCCACTTCAGGTGGCTGCCAGAGTCGGCACGGTGGCTGCTATCCATGGGCAAGCTGGATCTCGGCCTGCAGGAGCTGCAGAAGGTGGCCTCCATCAACCGGAAGACAGCAGGGGACACCCTGACCAGGGAGGTGAGGTGGAGCCAGGCCTTGCCCGAACCCCTGCCCTCAGCTCCCTTCCTGACCCTGCTCAAGGGCCCAGCTCCTTTGGGATGAGGGTCTCTAGGAGAAAGTTTCTGGGACTCTCAGGGCCAACACCATCCTACCCCGCAGGCATTGCTCTTAGCCATGCAGGAGGAGTTGAGTGGGGCTCAGGCTTCTGCCAGCCTGGGTGCCCTGCTACACGAACCTAGCCTGCGCCTCCGGACCTGGATCTCCATGCTATGTTGGTAGGTCCCTGCCTACATCTTCCCTTTAGCCTGACAAGAACCACCAGGGGGCTCCCTGAGGGCGCTGTGGAGGTCAAGCAAATAAGAGGATTCATGACCAAGGCACTGGGCAGCCAGTAAGACAAATAGGACAGCAGGTGATTGGGAAGCCACAGACAGGCACAGGTGCAGATCAGGAGTGGGGCTACTGTGAGAATCCAGGAACCTGGGCTACTCAGCAAAGACCAGAACTACCGTAGTGTGGAGGGAGGCTGGAGCCATGGACTGACATGGCCACTCCCAGACAATGCAACCAAGGGGAGAGAGACACCCCTGGCTCCTGCCTCCTCCACCTGGGTCTGTGCCCAAGCTTCTCATCAGTGCTTCCCACTGACCAACCTGAGGAAGGGTCCCTTTGGCAAATGGGAAATGAAATCAGAGACCAAGCAGGAAAAGAGCAACCCTAACCCCAGCCTCTCTCTGTCTCTGCCCAGGTTTGCCTTTGGCTTCACCTTCTATGGTCTGGCCCTGGACCTCCAGGCCTTGGGCAGCAACATCTTCCTGCTCCAGGTGCTCATCGGGGTTGTGGACATCCCTGCCAAGATAGGCACCAAGCTGCTGCTGGGCCACCTGGGCCGCCGCCCCTCACAGGCCGGCTCCCTGGTGCTACCTGGGCTCTGCATCTTGGCCAACACACTGGTGCCACACAGTGAGTGGCACAGGCTCCCAATGGAGGCTTTCCTACCCCTGGGCTCAGAGTCAGGGACAGGGACCCTGGGTCCCCTTCAGAGAGCAGCAGCCTGGTTAGCAGAGGCCCTGCTGGGAGCTGGGGCTGCACTGGGCATGTGCAGTGGCCAGAGTCTAGGGGGCAAAATGACAGACATGTGTGGCAGAAAAAAAAAAATAGAGGGTTGGATTTCATCAGGAGAGGATAGGCACAGAGGAGCACCTCTAAGAGATATTGTCAGAAGTCACTTAGGGTACAGTGTGGGGTCTGCGACCCCCCCAAGTGGAAACATTGCAGGCTTGGAGTACAGGGAGAAGCCCTGGGAAAAAAGAAATCCCACTGTCCCCCACAGTCTGGATGCCAACCCTGCCAACCTGTCTTTGTCTGCAGATATGGGGTCACTGCGTTCAGCCCTGGCTGTGCTGGGCCTGGGGTCGCTGGGGGCTACCTTCACGTGCCTCACAGTCTACAGCAATGAGCTTTTCCCCACTGTGCTCAGGTGAGGCTTCCTGTCCCGGGGGCAGGGGAGTTTCTAGCGTCTCCTTTTCATGTGGCCCAGGTACATCCCAGCCAGGCCTGACCATCAGGGCCTTGCTAGGCCAAGTGTGGCTAAACATAAGGCCAAGGCCAAGGGCCAGGAAGTGGCTCCTCATAGGTGCATCTGTCCTGCAGGATGACAGCTGTGGGCCTGGGCCAGATGGCTGCCCGTGCAGGAGCCATCCTGGGGCCTCTGGTCCGGATGCTGGGCATTCACAGCCCCTCACTGCCCGAGCTGTTGTATGGGACACTGCCAGTGGTGAGTGGCTTGGCTGCACTGCTGCTGCCTGAGACCCAGAACTTGCCGCTGCCTGATACCCTCCAAGATGTGCAGAACCAGTGAGTGGACAGCCCTGGGACCTCTTCTTCCCCTGCCTCCCTGCCTCCTTCCATGTTTTCCTCCTCCAGAGAACCCCAGAACAGACAAGGGGGAAGGAAAAGCCCAGAGAGGGATAGGACTGGCTCAGAGTCACATAGTAGGACATCCATAGGAGAGTGGAAGCCCAGAGCTGAGCCTGTGGCCATTGGTGTGGTTTTACCTTCTGCCCTTCATCCTACCACAGGAAGTCCAAATGACCCAGCCACCCCAGCTTTCCCTTAAAAGGCACCAAGTAGAAGGGGTGTGTGGGTGTCAGCTCTTTGGCAGGGAAGGAATAGGGTGTGTTAGTTGGTGTTAGAGTCCTCATTGGTCCCAGACTAAAGTGTCAAGAGTCTGACAGGGCTGACACTGCCTGCTTCACCCCCACAATGTGTTCAGGAGGCTTAGTCCTGAGCAAGGGGCAAGATCTCCCAAGTCCTCAGGGTGGAAAAAGGTCAGGGGTCAGAGGTCATTCAGGATCCTGAGACACCTCTCCTCACCCTCTGCACCTCTGTGTCACTCCTGAACAGGGCAGTAAAGAAAGCGACAGACAGCACACTAGCACCCTGTGTCCTGATAGCCACAAGACTCTAGCCTCCTAAGAGCCCACAGAGGGGTGAAGAGGAAGAAGCGATAGCTTCTGGGGACAGCAGAGGTGCTTGAAGGCCTCCGATTCCAAGGACCCAAGGCTGCCCTGGGAACCCTCTCAGTCAGGAGCCTCCTCTGGCACAGAAAGGTCAAAGGACACTTGACTAGCAGGAATCTGCTCTGTGGACTGTCACCTCCCTGATGCCCCCAACCTCCGTGGCTGCCATATCAGGCCTCTCACCATTCTCTGCCCACTGTCTACAGCCCTGGGGTTCAGAGCTGACTGCCACGTCCCCTGGCTCAGCACAAGCAACAAAGTTCTGACCAAGTAGAAGGGGTGTGTGGGTGTCAGCTCTCTGGCAGGGAAGGAATAGGGTGTGTTAGTTGGTGTTAGAGTCCTCATTGGTCCCAGACTAAAGTGTCAAGAGTCTGACAGGGCTGGCCTAGCCTCTGGAAGCCTGGCCTAGCCACTTTGGCCCACGCCCACCCTCACCACACGCCTGCCACATGCTTGGTTACATCTCCTGCCTGCAGTGCCCACCCTTCCTCCACATAGACACTCCTTCCAGGGTACAGGGCCAGCCCAAGACCTGGTGACTCGCTGACTAATGGTCATGGCCACATACCTGTCTTCCCCCTCCCATCTGCCAATGAGTCCCCAGAGGGCCAGGAGGCCTCATGTCCCAGAGCTGGTTGGAGGGGCATCCACATAAGGAATGAAATAAAGAGTAAAAACTGGAAAAAAACCATGATTGTCGGTGCCACTGGAAAGGAGCCCCAGGGTCTTCTCTAGGGTGAGAAGGTGAGGACGGAAGCCTTCTCTAGGCCAGTTTTCATGCCCCAGGTGCCAGGTGAAGAAGCTGATGGTCCTGACACACAGCTAGGAGGGGGCAGAGTTAGAACTCGAGCTGGGTGCAGCTCTACCACAGTGCCCTGGGCCACCCTAGCCTCATTGCCTGGGCAGGCAGAGATGCTTCTTGAGAGCAGGGGCAGGACCTTCTTATGCCTCCCAGTGGAGCCAGGGCCCCGCAACCAAAAAAAAAGAGGCAACACAATGCTCCGCAGAGCCACTCCTGCAGGGAGGAGCTGCGTGCCAAGCCTTCACCAATGAGCCCCCAAAGCCCAGGCGACCCCATATCAATGTGTACACACACACGCACACATCAGAAAGGTGAGCAGGAAACAGCAGCTCCCAGTCCCCAGGGGACAGTATCCCTGCCCTTGCCTGGTCTTGTTAGCTGCAGCCCCTGGCCTCTAGAACAATGTTCTTTGGCCATTTGACTATGGCCAACTTCAGTAAAGAGCTCGAGACCAACAGGACAGAAGTAGGAGTAACTGCTGGGCATGGTGACACATGCCTATAATCCCAGCATTCAGGAGGCTTTGACAGAAGGATCAATACAAGTTCAAAGTAGCGTGTACTACATGAATTCAAGATCAGCCTGGACTGTACAGAGAGCTGTCTAAAAAGAAAGAAAGAAAGAAGAAAGAAAGAAAGAAAGAAAGAAAGAAAGAAAGAAAGAAAGAAAGAAAGAAAGAAAGAAAGAAAGAAGAAAACCTAAAAAAAACTAACATGGGGGGGGTCACATTTGCAAAGATACCCCACAGCAAGATTATTTGCATATGCTGGCTTCTGTCCTGTGTCACCCACTGCTCATCTGGCAACAGCTGTCTTTCCTAGCCTCATTCCATATTCTTGGGGCCCCAGGGTGTCCAGAAACTTCTAGAAGGCAGAACCCAGAGGAAAAATAGCCTCTGCTCTTTCCCTAGGATGTCTCTTCTGCTCACCAAGCCAGTCTGTCCTTCTACCCACACTGATAGCAGCCTCACTCCTGGTCTTTCCAGGGAGTACAAGCCTCCAGGACCCAGGGTTTGCTACCTCCAGGGTGTGTCACCTTTCTGCTACTGAACAGAGCTGGTTGCTGTGGGCCACTCTGAGAAGTGAGCAGTTTTACCATGGCCAGGTGTGTAACCTGCCAAGGAAGGAGGCCTGTACCACCCACACACAGGCCTCCCCTAGGGACACATCCTCTTTCAAATGCCCACCATGGGGACTCCTGACTGCTGACACTGCTGGGGACCCCACTATAGTGGGGCCAAGGGAAATGGATGTAGGGAAGTAGGACCCAAGACCAGCAAATGTCTTTTCCCTGTGGCAGCAGAGGACTCAGAGGGTGGGGACTGAGGAAAAGGGGTCAGAACTCTCAGTCCTGTCCCCTGCTAGGCCAAAGCTCACCCCAGTGCTTGTATGTGGAGGTGCAAGCAGGACCCTTTGGGTTCTGCACCCACCTCCAAGGGGGTCTTCAGTGACTAAGAAGTTCTTCAAGGACAAAGAGCATCAACCAGATTTCACCTCAAGCTTCCATAAGCCCTTGTCTTTGGTACCCAAGGTGGAGTCTCCTGACACCCCCTGGAGGCCTCTGTCAATCAGCCCAATTCCTGAAATTTCAGCACCCCCCAGATGCTCTTTGGGCCTCCCCTGGGGTCACTGTCCAGTGAGCCACACCCTCAGAGTCTAACCCAGGCAAGGTGCTACCCTCAGCGCCCAATGTGCAGTGAGGCTGAGGTGCCTGTACACAGGCACACTGAGGCGGCAGCCCAGTCTAGAACTTTTCCTCCTCCAACACAGCCCTGGACAATGGAGCCCTTGGCCTCCTTGTTCAGAGTGGGAAAGACAGAGTCCCACAACCACATGGCAACAGGGACCCAGGCCATCCTTCTAACTCCTGAATCTCTCCAACCTCATTCAGGGCCACTAGAAACATTTCTGGAGTAAGATATTCCTGCCCTCATGCCCCAGGAACTCCTGCTTGCCTGCCTAACTTCTTTGACCAGTGACAATGGGGAAAGGGGAACCTGAGATAAACCTTGCCCCTGGGCAGACATTCACAGAGGGCTTCCAGGCCAGGCTGTCTCCAGCACAGCAGCAGCATGCCCAGGCAGCTCCCGTCCATGCCATGGCTCCCCAGAGTCCTGAAAGGTGACCTCAAGATGTTGACCCCAGGCTCCAAGGCAGGGTGAAGTTGAGGACAGCAGGGCTGGCATCCCGATCCCAATAGGGCAGGGAGACCAAGTCCTTGGAAGTTCACCCTTGGAATGGCAGGGAACCTACTCTCTCACTCTGGATAGAACTTTGAGGGATGAGAAGGAACCATGCTGTAGAGCACTAGAAGACACAAGGTCCTTCCCAGAAGATGAGCCTGAGCCGGATTCTGAAGCTGCACAGAGATGGCTGTGCCAAGAAGGGACAGTTCCCTGCCCACATGGGCAGTGGAGGGAGATGGGTACCAAGGGGCCAGCAGAGCTGGGAAGGGAGGCGGGATCCACCTCTCTGAAGGCAGGGAGGAGCCCTGAGGGACAGCAACATGGCTGCATCACATCTTATGTGTCACATACCGTGACTACCCCTGAGGACTACACAGTGGGTCCTCATGGATCTGCATCTGCTTCCTGTCATGGAGAAGCTGAACGAACACAGCACTGTTCCCCCACTGCGACCCACTCAGGTCTCCACAAAGCTGTGGACTCCACAGTGGCTGCTTCTGCCTTGTCCCAGGAGCTGTGGCCATCATCCAGGGGACAGGGAAGGCCTCAGGGTCTGAGCTGCTGGTGGTACAAGGGAAGGGGTAGAGACTGAAAGAGGGGACAGAAGCAGCTGCGACTCAAGCCACTGATCCCTGGGGGCCCTGGATGGAGCACTGATTCTCACCAGCCACCTCCCTTCCAAGGTGAACAAGGCTCAGGCAGCCTTTGTCCTGCCCCAGGTGAGCACCTGGTTCACAGTCCTCCGAGAAGCCGAGGTCCACACCACCACCACGAGGCCAGCCAGGCTCAGGAGTATGCTTCTCCTCCTCACCCCCACACAGAGAGACCTTGGGGTGAGATCATGCTTCTTGGGAAGCCCAAAGCCATGGGCAAGTTCCAGGGTGATTTATCTGGCCCCAAGCCAAGACCAGGGTCCAAAAGGCAACCACCCCAAACAAACTGCACAGGACTGTTGGAATTTGGAAAGTTTTTGTTTTCTTTTTCCCACACATTTCCGGGGTTGGGGTGTTTTCCAAGACTCAGACACAATTTGTTAACAAAGAGAGAAAAAAAACTGGGGGAGCAGGGAGCCCATGGGCCAAAAGGTGACCCCAGCAGTCCACAGACGCCACCTCGCTCCCTTCTTTCCCTGTGCCCGCACCTAGCGGGTGCCACAGGCTGCTGCTCTGATATCTAGATTATTTGTCTTTAATATATATCTGCATTTGCCTCTCCCCGCCCCCCACCCCCACCCTGCTCCTCCAGCAGCTTCCCCAGCAATGCACGTCGCCCGGCGGCACTCAGAACAGGCCTCAGCTAGGCCAGAATCCCTTCCCTGGATGGTCCGGGGCTACCTTCCCTGGTGAGGGGAGCTGGGGCATCTTGGGCTCCCCTGCTCCCCACCCACCCACTGGGCTGCTCCAGGCCCACCCTCCCGCCCTTCTCCCACCAACTCTGGAGACCCAAAAGGAAGAAAGGGAAAGATCTGATACACACACCAAAAAATAAAAGAAAGAAAAAGGAAGGAGAAAGAGAATAAAAAAGAAAGAAAAAAGTGGGGAGGGAGGGTAGGGACAGACACAGTAAGCCTGGGGAGGAGACTGGAGGGTTTGGGAAGAGAAGGAAGGCAGAAGGGACCAAAGGAGGAAGAAGAAAACTTGAGGGAAATGAACAGGACATATAGTGGACACTTTACAAAACCCCTAGCCTTCCTTCCCGCCCAACCCCACCAAAATAAAACTACCACCCCTTAAAAAAATAAATCAACCCAGGGCTATGAGCTGTGCCTTTCCCGGCAGGCGCAGGGCCCAAAGGGACAGACAGCCTCCGGGCTGACAGTGCGGTGCTGTGGGCAGCAGGAGAAAGGGGACGAGCACGGGGTTATTCCTTTTCCTTCTCTTTTTTTTTTTTTTTTTTGCATTTCCTCTTCTGAGAGAAGCCTGTGGCAGCCAGGGAGAGGGTCCCCAGGCCCCTGGCTGGGAGAGGGCCGCCCCTCCTCCCCGGGCCTTCCCGGGAGGGGCAGCAGCTGGCAGTGGGGCTTGGTGCCGGCTGGGGGCTCAGACGTAATACTCCTTGTCTTTGTTCTTCTTGGTCTTGCTAGGCGTCTTGGGGGCAGCCTGGGCCTTCTCTTTCACCACCGCCCCGTTGCTCTGGGCCGAGTTACTGATGTAGTTCCTGCTCTGGTCCACCTGGTAGGAGCCCTCATCGCGGTTTCGGTACTTGTACATGGCATAGAGCAGGATGAGGATGCAGAGGGCCGCAGCTGCCACGATGCCCACCACCATGCCCGTGGTGCTGCTGGACTCCCGGATCACCTCCACCGCGCCCGGCGGGCCCCGCTCCCCCGGGCCCGTGGGGTTGGCTGTGGGCAGAGGGGGGAAGCCAGGGACTGAGGTCACGCCGGGGCGCAGAGGCGGGGGTCTCCGCGGCTCGAAGGACGTGGGGGCCCCGGGCCCTGGGGGTGGGTTCTCCAGCAAGGGCTGCAGCGGGTCTCGATGGTTCATTTTGCCCGCCGGCAGGTTGGGGGCCGGGGCGGAGGGGGCAAGCAGCACCCCGGGGGCGCCTGTGGCCCCGTCTGTCCTGAGGTTGGGCCTGGGTGCGGGTTTGCGGGGCGACAGGAGGGTGGTGCGGTCCGTAACCAGGGGAAAGGTTGTGTAAAAGTCCTCGTCGTCCGTGGGGGGGAGGCTGGAGTCAAAGACCTCCCCCGAGGCGAAGCCCGAGGCCTCGATGGGCTCCTCGCAGTCGCTGTCGTCGTGCTCGGCCTGGCACGGGCCCCCAGGGGGCGGGCGGCGCGCGGCGGGCGGGGGCAGGGTGTCCTGCGTGGCGCCCACGCCCGGGAGGAAGGGGTAGAAGGTGGGGGGCGGGGGCACGAAGGGGGACCGGGTGGCCACAGGAGGGGGGTCTAGGGAGTCCTCCGTGATAATGGGCAATATTAACTCTCCTCCTAGAAGAAGAAAGAGAAGACAGAAGAGAGGGCGTCAGCGGGGGCCGGAGAGCGGGCGGCCGGCACAGAGAGAGAAACAACAGCCTCACACACCCAAATCGGTTCCAATTGGCCTTGGCGGAGACTAGAGCGGGCCGGGCCCGCCGCCAGCGGCCGCAGCGCTGCGCTTTAAGCGGCAGCGGCTCGGATGCCCTGGGCACCTCACGCGCGGGCTCTGTGAGTTACTGCGGGTT
>NW_004524760.1:482463-516929 GCF_000260255.1 Octodon degus | reverse complement strand
CTTTTGTTTTTAAAAAAGAAGATAGCATACCACGGAATTCAGGCAACTTACATCAACAAATAGGCCGTGTGATTTTAGCATGAAGAAAAAAATTACAAACAGAGCTGTGTAAGCGGGTTCTCCCGGAAAAAAAATAAGAAAAAACAACTTTTCCGTACAACGTTTTCTATCTGTTTGGTAACTCCCTCCCTCACTCTTCTCTCCCTGGACATCTTTCTCCTGAATCCTCTCTCTCCTCCCTCACTTTTTTGCCCTCTCCCCCAAAGCTGAAATCTGCAGGCTGCAGTTGAGGAACTGTTACCACCACCGGGCGTCAGCATGTACGGGAAGGTGGGATCTGGGAAGAAAGGTTTGGAGACCAGGAAAGTGACAGGCTACCAGGTAGGAAGGGCTGCGTGGATGAGAGGCCTTGGGAGAGGCTGGCTGGGGAAGGGGCTTTAAAGGCCAGTTGCAGGTTGGTCACAGGAGAGGGTAGGCGAGGGCCCAAAAGAAGGGTAGATGAAGAGTGAGCTGGAGCAAGGGCCTGTCCTGCAGGACTCTGAAGCCCTGGAGATGGCAGGCCAGGAGGGAGGTGAGAAGGGCAGGGAGGGAGGGTGTCGCCACCTGCTTCCTGAGCTAAGCCTAACTCCCCGACTTTCTCTTTCCTCACCCTCCACCTCTGACCCCCACTGACTACCCCCCTCCCCCTCCCCGGAACCCCCATGGGCCGCCAAAACCTGGCCAGAGTTTGACTGCCTCTGGCCCTCTTATTATTGTTAAAACAATAATAAAACAACAGAAAGAAGAAGAAAGCAAAAAAAGGAAAGAAAATACATACACAGCCATCTGGGAGGGATATACTTGCTAAAACAGGGCCCATGGGAACTAGTGGGTAGAGTTTTGAGGTGGGGATTAAGTTTTCTGCCCTCTAGGTCTGATAACTGGAGTCCCCAGGCCCAAATGGCAGTTACCCTCAACCCCCCCCCAAGTGAGAACTACAACTCCCATTAGTCCTGGGAAGGATGTGGGCCAGAATTCCCACCAGCCCTCATCATCAACTACAACTCCCATCAGCCTCCTGGGCCTCCTCTCAAACCAAAATGCTGCAACCCCTTGGCCTCAAGTGGAACAAAGCTGGCGAGAGGGTTCATTCTTCTTGGGAGGAGACACTTCTGGGCCTGGTGGGGGCAAGAGGTTTCCTCTCTGGCTGTACCTCCAGCATAGCCTAAACCCTGCTCACACCTAAGAACCTCTCCCTTTGGGATATGCCCACAAGCCCTGCTACCCTCTTCAGAGTAAACATACAGGGGCCTTCACTGCCAGGTCCTACCCTCTTTAGCATCCATGCAGCCAGGTCAGGCTGGTTCCATCTCCACATCTTGGCACCTCTTCTCTCCTCCACCCCTAGTGGGCTCCACTGTTCACACATCTCTGCCAAACCTTCTCATCACCAGCTTCACCAAACTCACAGAAGAGGCCCCGTTGGCCACACTGTCAGTCACAGTTACGATCTTGCTATCAAATTGTAAACCTAGCCAAGCTCCCAGGTTGCTGTTCTTCCCATCAGGCTCCAGCCTCCACCTGAGCCCCCAGTGTTGAAAACCAGGACTCTGCTAGGATGTGGGGTCAGAAACAGTGAAAAACTGAGGCAAGAGTAGACGCATGTTCTATGCAGCTGGGAGCATCCAATTCCAGCTTCCATGAATGCAGGTGCTGAGGGTAGGCAGGACACCCTAAAGTCAATAGGTTATCAGTGTCAGGAGAGGTGAAAGAATGGACAGTTAAAACCAGAAGAAAATGTTCAAATGAGAACAAAGGAAGAAGGAATAAAGGAGGAGACAAGAGAAAAAAGAGAATAAAAAAGAAAAATGGAAACAAAGCTTTTATGCTTTTTTTTTTTTTTTTGGTACCAGGGATTGAACTCAGGACCCTGCACTTGCCAGGCAAGATTTTTTTTTTTTTTTTTTTGGTACCAGGGATTGAACTCAGGACCCTGCACTTGCCAGGCAAGAGCTTATACTACTGAGCTATCTCCCCAGCCCTGAAACAAAGCTTTTATAGATATGGGTGGAAGAGGGTTTCAAAGAAGGATGTACAAGTACTAATTCCTTATAGTGAATGTTATCATTATGTATATCTAAAATGTACCAATAGAAAATTTTTAATGCAAAAACAATTAAAAAAAAAAAAGGATTTGAGGGCTGGCCAAATAGCTCAATGGATTAAAGCACCTGCAAGCAGGTGCAGGGGCGGAGAGTTCGATCCTGGGGCCTGCTGTGCCAGCCCCGCCCCAGGGGCGCACTGAGATGGCAATTGAGACTGGACATGGTGGCGCATGTGCCTATAATCCCAGCTCTTGGGAGGCTGTAAACAGGCAGATCACTATGAGTCTGATCTAATAGTGAGACCTTGAACAATAAGGGTAGACCCTTCCCCCCAAAAAAATAAAAATAAAAATACAGAAAGGAATTGATGGTCCTGTCTCTGCTGTGGTTCTTGGGAGCCAGGGAAAAGCCATGGCTCATAGGAAGCCAGGAAACCCTAAATTGTGCCCATGCCTCCACCAGCAGGCTGGTAAGGCTCATCTCCTAACTTAGACACTGACCTGAAAGGCTACTCACTCATTCTGTCACTGAATTCCTGTGTGATTGTGGACAAAATTTCCCTCCCCTGGGCTGTAAAGCTAGGGTACTAGGCTCCAGGCCCCAGGTGAAGCCAAGGCCTGGCTCTATAGCCCCTCTGTCCTATAGATAAACACAATGTGCTCTTCTGTTCCTATCTTGGCCCAGGCCCCCAGAAAGACATCCCAGCACCCTGGTCCCTGGGTAAGGGGCAAGCTCAGCATTTACTTATGAATGGAGAGCAGGCAACCTCACAAGAGGCAGCCTCCTGGGCCCCACTGTGGCTGTGGCAGGCTTCTCATTCATGCATGGATCCTGAGGCCATCTGGAGTCCTCTCTGCTGGCCCACAAGACCTGCCTGACCTTTCTCATCCAATCAGAACTCATTCCCCACTGACATTTCACTTTTCCTCAGAGTCCAGCCAAATAACACTTCTTTCAGGCAGACCCCAGAGGATGCTTCCTGCCTCTGATTTCTCTGAACCTTGTCCCTGTTGTCTTAGAGCCAGTGACTTGGGCTGAATCACTGCCTAGGACCAAAAGGTCCAAGTCCTAGCTGTCAACTTCCTCAGCACCAGCGCCAATTTTGGTACAAAATTGGTGTCATTTCCGATGGGTAGGGAAAGGATATTCCTCAGGCATTTCTTGTGAGCCTGGACAAGCATGGTGTCTGAGGAAGGCATAGGAACCCCTCTCATAGGCCAAAGCCTGAATTCTGTATTTGACTCCCTCTGCCCTCTTGGATAGCAGGGATTATTGAAAACTCAGCTTGGCAAGTGCACCTCCACCCCCTGCCAGCTACACTTCTTGTCTTAGACTGGGCCACCAGCTGATCCTGGGAACTCCAGGGTCAGGGCTTGCCCTGTGCTGCCTTATGACCCTCAATCAGCTGGCCATCACTGAGATACCATTGAAGAGTAAGGCCCGGGACACAGGATCAAACCCAGAGGTCCTTGCTGGTGACACATTTGGCCTTAGATCATCAGGCTGATCATGCCATAGACTTTGGCTCCCTACCAGTGTGTACCGCCCAGCAAAGTGAGAGAAGGTGGAGGCTTCAGACCTTGGACAATAGACAAGTCCTGCCCAGCGTGAACCCTCTAAAACCATTTGCCTCAACCTTTTGGTCCTTGGGAAACACATGCTTCCAAGCTCCCTCTCCTCCAGGTCCCAGAGCCTACCAGGCACTACATCTGAGGCTCAGCCCTTTCCTAAAATCCCAGCTCCTCCAGGGTGTCCCTGGCCCTACTCTGCCCAAGGCTCTGGAGGCATATCAGGGACATCCTGCCTGCCTCCTGCCACCCCTACCACCGTGCCTTTCCCTCGGTACCCCTGTACATGGCAACCTGTGCCTCCCACACCACTTCTTTCCTGTGTCCTACACCCCACTCTCCTCCCACCCTTGCTCAGCCTAGCCCAGTTGAGTCACGTGCATGTCAGGCTTTCCTGGGCCTTCCTGGGATAGTGCACCAATCCAAGAAGGATGAAGGAACCCGTTCTTCCCTGGTGACGACCCAGCAGGGTCTGGAGGGGAGAACCCAGCAGAGACTCCTCCCACTGGGCTTTTATGGGTAGGTGCACTTATGATGATGACTCAGGATGCTGGTGGTCATTTTCCATCTCTAGAACAAGGGCAAATCCCAAGAAGTATGCCCGGGCAGCCATCAGAGCCTTGGAAGAGGCACAGGCAGCCTCTAGTCCTCCTGCACTTACAGTGGCTGCAGCATTTGGAAAACACAAATGCATGCTTATAGATACTACCCACCCACCCTCCACTCCCCTGCATCCGAAGAAAGCAGACTTTTGATGCATGTCAGACCCATTCTGCTAGAAAATTCCATTCTGACAGAGGATACCACCAGTCACTCCCACACAATCCTTTCCCCTTCAATTCTCCTCTCTCTGGGGGACAGGGTCCCAGCAAGCCAAGTTCTTTCTTGCTTTAGAGCACAGAGGCCCTTAATTAGAAACAGCTACAAACCCCATTTCCCACCCATGCAAGATGTGTCCACTTCCTTGAGAGTTGACAACTGACATTAAGTGTGTCAAAGACAAAGACATCAGTTAGCAAGATGTCTTCTCCACCAATGTAGGGCCCTTGCCAAGGGGCAAGGGGCAAGAGACTACTTACCTACAGGGCATTTTGTGTAGATCTGGAAAAAAAAAGCAGCTCCCCTATATAGATTCAGCCCTGCAGGTGCAATGACTTAGCAAGTGGCACCTCACTATGACACTGGATAAAGCCACCCTCTCTGAGTAGATACAACCCTGATCCAGGACCCAGGATACCTGGCTGAGCAAACAGAGCACTGACTAGATTTCAGCCCCTACTTACCTGTTCAGGCAGAAGACAACCCATGTCACTGTGAGTAGTGGCCCAAAGGACAGTGCCCTTCCTCAACCTGAACCAGCAGCACAGCAAGAGCAGAGGCCAGAGTGGTTTGAAGTGGGGCTGGGGGGGCTACATCTAGAGAGTGTGTACCATCTGGGAGGTCTGTGCTTCTGTGCCCTGAATGTGTGTACACAAACCTTGATGGATCTGATACGTGAGTGTACAGGTCAGTGAGCTGGAAGATATGGTTGCTTGTGAGTGGACTTCTAGCCCTGACAAGTGAATGCTGGCCTCTGAAGCCTGGGTTTGAGCTTCCTGTCACATGTGCATAAGTGAATATGTCCCTGAGAACACAGGAATGCACGTGGTTGCTGTGAGGTAGACAGTGTCTGCACCCTTGTGACTGTATCCTTTACCAATCTCATTTCCTCCTTCTCCTGGGCAACTAGACTACATTTCCCAGCATCCCTTGCAATCAGGCCAGCCGCACTCCCAGTGGTGGACCAAGCCAGTGTGAACACTGACATCCTCAGGTGTCCTAGGACCCAGCTTCTTTCCATAGCCATGACCTTAGAACCATGTGTTGAAATGGAGGAGGCACAGATGGAAGCCGTGTGGAATGTGGATTCCCAACATGCCCTTGGGGCACAGCAACCTGCTGACAAGGAGCACCCAGATAGGGTGTACCTGAGTGACAAACTCCTCTTGCGTTAAAGCACAGAGATTTGGTGCTTACCTGTTACAGAAACAAATGTTATCTTAATTACTACAGGCACTGGCATCCAAATGGGTGTCTGGAAAACAACACTCTGTGATACTTAAGTGACAGCCCAGTAAAAGGGACATGAAGGCTGGAAAGATAAAGACCTGTGTAATGCAAACTTTTTGGTACAGAACACAGCTGTAACTGTGCACTTGAGGCCAAGTCATAGAGAGAAAGGACGAGAAAGGCATCCAGGGATGGTGCCCGTTTTTACATTCCACTGTTACAAGGAGATAAACTTGAGCAAGAACTGGTTGGCTTCAAGCAGGAAGGAAAGGAGATGTGGGTCCTGTGAGAGTCAGAGAAGCCACAGTGTCCAAATCCCAAACAGGAAGCAAGAAGACTGAAGAGGGCTAGAGGACAATGGCCCAGAAACACTTCTCATCTGAATAAGGGGCTCACAAATCCTCAAGGGTCCAATTTAAGGTGTGACCTCCCTCGCCCTCCACTGCCCCTACTGTTTCAAGTGTCCTCAAGACAGTCACAGCTCTGTGAAGAAGGGAAGCTTAAGAACCATGTCTAGGAAAGAAATCATGTCATTGTTGTGCCCGGTTGAGCCTTAGGGCCACCCACATGTCCCCAAAGACACAGCAGGGGGAGTGGGCTGTCAGTGTTATCACATGCCCAAGCAGGTCATTTCTCCCCAAACCCAGGAAGACATTTCTTCCCAAGCCAGGAAGACTCTCCTGGCTGGCAGGGCACAGGCCTAGACAAGACAAGATTCCTAGGGTGCAGCAGCAAATGCCCCCTCTTTAGGGCACAGCCCACCGCCTACACTGCTGGGCCTCCTCTTTGCTATACAGCACTTGTGCCTCCTGTACTTCCAGGTTGCACCGACTCAGGCAGCTGTTTTCCCCCCGCCCCTCCTTTTTTTTTCCTTTTTTTTTTTTTTTTAACTGGGGATTGAACTCAGGCCCTTGAGCTTTCCAGGCAAGCGCTTATTCTACTGAGCTATCTCCCCGGCCCCGTCTTTCCCTTTTTTAACTGAAAAGTGTTACTGCGGTGGCTTTCTCTGACCCAGCACTGTCTTCTTCATGTGTGGGAGGCTGTGGGGCCTCCTGGTTCATGAGTTTCCAGGCCAGTGTCCACGCCCTGGTCCCAGGCAGCCTCTACTTTGAGATAAATGCCCTCATTAGGAAGAATTTTGGATTGTCTGTCTCAGGGACAGGTGAGAATGTTCTGGTATAGAAAGAAGAATGAAACAGATCCTTGGTGGCCCTGAAGGCCAGGTGGTGGTCAATAATTCACTAGTGGGTCCCCAAATCTTTGCTTCTTCCTGGGAGCAGAGCAAGGCTAAACCTCCCAGACTTGCTGAAGGTAAGGCTTCGACCTGTGGCTGAGCACCCCACAGGAAAATGCAGGCAGGACTATAACTCCCCCAGGATGAGCCTGTGAGACCCTGCCCCTCAGGATTCAGGGCCCACCTCTTGCCCACTCCTTAGGAGTCATCTGTCAAAGAGGGAAGGAAACCTGGCCCTGAGTCATCTCTTGAAAAAGTCCTGGTTGCCAGTCAGGAGCACTTGTTTATAAACTAAGTGAAAGAGACATGCATTTCCAGGTGTTAAACCACAGAGGTTTTAGAATTTATCTGTTAAGCAGCTAGTGACTAAGAGCATTTTCATGCTTCTGTGGCTTTAAACAAATGTGTGTGTTGGGAATGAAGCCTGCCTTGCCACTGAGTCTCCACTGTGTCTGCAGGGACACTCCTGAAGGGGATCACGTGGCTTGTGAAAAAGGCTGCTCTGTGCATGTGAGCACATGTAGCCCTGACTGAACTGGAGAGTCTGCACCAACATGCATCTGGGCACATGGCCCTAAGCATGTGTGTGCACATGTGTACGTGAACCTCAATGGATCTGAACATGTGTGTCCTTGTAGGTCTAAATGACTGTGAGTGCTCACCTGTGGGTGAACACACAGGCGTGCAATGTAGTGGGTGTGAACATGTATATGCCCTCTAATGTGCTCATGTGCAAGTACCACCAGGCACATAAGTACACCCATCACTGTACCTATGCATGTCAAAGCAAACCTGAGTGTGAGTGTGTGTGTGTCTGTCTGTCTGTCTGTCTGTCTGAGGCACAAATTTACCTGTACCTCTATGGGTCTGAGCATGTGTGTGCAGAGTTCTGTGCGTATAACCAGCAAGTATGTTTCTGCGGGTGACTATGTGTGTATATGTACACTAACATGGGACTGAGTACACACATACAGGTCTCAAAGGGTCTAAGCATGTGGAACCTGTGCATGCACACATCAGTAGCAGTTTCTGTAGGTATGAGCTAGGGAAGGCTACTGAGGATGTCTCCCTTGGGAGCCTGGGGAATACAGTTCTGCAAGACTGAACAAATGTGTCTGTGTGTGTGTGTGCATGTGCGTGTGTATGTGCATGCATGCCCTGGGGCTGAGCACACATGGCTGCCTCTGAGAAAGTACAAGTGTGTGTCCTTACGGGTATCAATATGTGTGCACCTTTGTGTACAGGTGGGTACATGTGGACAAGGATGAACACACAAGTTAGTACATGAGCTCATCCCTCTGCAGGTGTACATGTGCACCTGGTACACACGTGTACCTTACAAGCAGTACACTTACCCAGGGCTGTAACACACATGTATCTCTGCACACCAAGGATGTGTACATCTGTTTACAAGTGTATACATGTGCTTCAGTGACCTGAGAACATTGTGTATATGCCTGGTCTGAACATGCATATACCTACATGTGGTTCTGAGCAGCTGTAAACTGGACATGTGTAAGATCATATGGTCTGCACATAGACAAAGAGTGAGCGAAAAATAGGCTTAATGCTTAATTTTTTATAACTTTGTCATTAATTCCTCTCAGATTACTTTCCCCTTACTTTGTTTTTTGTTTTCTTTTTTCTTTTTTTTTAAATGTATTTAGTACTGGATCTACAGGGTCTCATTACGTAGATTGGATTTGTAGTGATTCTCCTGTGTTCAACCTCCCAAGCACTGGGATTACAGGCACACACCACCACGCCATCTCAATCGCCCTCTCCGCACACCCCAGGGGCATGGCCAGCATGACACACCATGGATCAAACCCCAGCCACTGCGCTCTGCCTAAGCAGGCGTGTTTTCTGCTGAGCTATCTGGCTGGTCCTTACTTCCCCTTACTTTGAACACACTTATCCCATTGTTCTTGCCACTTTCTGAAGCCGTTCTGGAAGTTCTCTTTCATGTCTTCACAAGATGCAATAAAAAGATCGTGAACGCTGCTGCCAGATGCCACCCAACAAAAAGGCAGGCCCTAAAAACATTACAGTGCATCCTCATCCACCGTCTTTACCAGATCTGGCCCCATGCAATGACTGGATCTTCTCCAAAGTCAAAATTACCATGAAAGGTAAATGTTTTGAATTGAGTCTGGACATTAATTTAAATCATGACAGTGAAAAGAGGACTTCAGGAACTGCTTCTGAAAATGGCAAGAACCACAGGATTAGTGTGTTTGTAGCAAAGGGGGAGTATTTTGAAGGGGATTCATGGCAATATCTTTTTTTGGCAATTTATATTTTACTGTAATAATTTTTTATCTAAACACACACCACACTTTTATCACACCTCATGTGTGCATGTTACACAGGTGAACCTGTTCACCCATGTGTGTGCCACTGTAAGTGGAGCGAGATTGTCTAATTCTGGGAAGCCAAGGACTTGTCTCAAGGAATGACCATGGGAGCATCTATACTAAGATCCAAAAGTACATGTGTCTCACATGTCTGAAACGTGAGTGCTTCTACCGCTGAGCATGTGTCCATGGTTCTGAATATCTGGCATGTACATCAGTAGACATAAGTGTGTCTCAGTTGCCTCCATGCCCTGATCATATGTAAGGACCTTGCTGGATTTCACACACACAGTGTCTGCATGTGTGTGCATCTTTGTGCAGCTGAGCACACTATAAATGTGACCCTTTGGGTCTGAGCAGGTGAGCTTGAAAATCTGATCACCTCTGGGTATTTGGGCTGCTCTATCACATGTATATATATATATAGCACTCAGTGGCTGAGTATACAGATAGGCTTCACAAGTCTGTGTTCATGTGAATGGATGTGTGTGTGTGTGTGTGTGTGTGTGTGTGTGTGTGTGTGGTCTCACTGGGCAAGTCTCTATGTGCATGGGCTTCAGGGTCTGGGCATACGTATGTCTCTATCAATCTAAGCATGCATACGGCTCTGTTGCTCTGGGCATAGAAGGCATATGCTCTTCAAGGTTGGAACATATATGTGTGTTCAGAAAAGGGAATATGTGAGCTTGCTGGTGGGTCTGCAAATGTGTGTGGCAGTCTGTGTGCCCTTACAGGGCTTGGTCTGTGTGCACTCATCCTGTGTGTCCCAGGGGGTGCAAAGTCAGGTTCTTATAGATCCCAAACACAATGTGGAAGCCAGGGTAGCTGAAACAAGAGCTGGGGTTCATACTGCCAACTGTAGCGCACGCTCTTCTAAAGGCACTCCCATTCAAAGACTTCTTTGTCTGGGATGCCAATGTCAGGTAAGATAATGTGTCAGGTGGGGATCCAACCAAGCAAGGGAGGAGGTACAGGGGCCTGGGTCTGTGGAGGGGCCAGGTTCAAGGAAATGGAGCAGGACTAAGCCAGGGACCCACACCTGCACTCAGGGATGAGGATCTGGAAGGTGGGAGGGGCACAGACCCTGTGCAGTCATAGTCTCCAGCAAGGTTGCCTTCACCTCCAGCACTGACCTTGGAGGTGAGGGTCTGGCCTCCTTTCTCCTTGGAGAGACTCTTGCTGGAGATATTGGGGAGGGGATGTGGTCTACCCCAGACTGGGGGACCTTGGAGTCATCTCAGTCCTTGCCTGGGCTCCTAGCAGGACGAGGAAGACTGACTTTCAGCATTTCGAGAGCTATGTGAACTGTAAACATGTGAGCCCCTCTAGGGGAGAGCCTATGGATGTCTACCGCTTCCTCTGGGAGCTCCAGTGTGTACTCGGCCTTCTCCCCATCCCAGCCTTACTTTTTCTTTTTCTTTTCTTTTAATACCAGAGATCAAACTCAGGACCTTGTGCTTGCCAGGCAGGCACCTATGCCACCGAGCTATCTTTCTGGACCCCAGCCTTACTTTTAAAGCTGGGTGCTACAATGGCCACTTCCCATGCCCACCTTTCAGTCCTCCCCCACCGTCAAGCTTCCCCTCACAGCCAAGGTTCTTTTCCCAATGCACTCCAGTGGTCAGTGATCTCCTAGAGCCCTCGCTGGGAGGCAGCTGGCCAGCCTACAGCTCTTTCTCACCCTCTGTCCTAACAAAGCCTGAAAGAGCTCAAGCCACTAGCTCACACATTGGGGGGTCACATGGAGGCCCCTGGCTGTACCCTAGGTTGAGGGCTAGAGCCCTGTCCAACACAAAGTGGTCCAGCATGTGCTGCCTGTCTCAGCCTGAGAACCACCAGGCCCCAGATTCCCTCTGCAGGATCCAGACACTTCCTGTCACCCAGAGTTCCCACCCAGTGTGGGGCCAAGCAGCACCCTTTCCTCATGGCCCTCAAAGTCCCTTGTTCCCACACTCCCCCATCCAAGGCCCTCATGGGTCATTCATACAGCTACAAGAGCTGGGGCACACATTCATTTGCATATGGGTGGGCAGAGTCACTACATCTGCCTACAGGATCCCCCAGCAACTGTCTAAAACTGATGAAGGCAAAACAAAGCTGAGGGAAAACCCCGGGTACTGACACTGCCACATACTCAGAGTTGCCCAAAGCATTGGTGGGCTTGAAGCAGGCACCTCTGAGCTGAGATTAACCAGTGAGAACAGGGGCTTCCCCCAGCAGAGGGGCCTCCCACAGTGAGGGGCATTTGTCCCCGGGCATGTAGATAGGGAGACCCTCCCAGTCCAGCAGCTGGCATTTCCCAAAGTGACAGTGCACCATAGGAACAACCCCTCTCATCTCCAGCCCTCAGGGGTACACAGAGGGTAATGGACCTGTTATCTCTGAACCTGTTATCTTTGAACCTGACCCTTTCCCCACTATACACATCTCAGGCCTGCTTCCTTCTTGTCCTGCTTATCTTCTTTCCAGGGTGACTGTCCCTCCTCAGCTTGACTATCTCTCTGGTGCTGCAGACCCCTATCTTCCCACTCCAGACCAGATTCACAGGACATATCATGCTACACCGCCCATCTCTTGGCCACATCCCATTCCCAACCCTGCACAAACCCTGCACAACCTGCCCCATCCTTCAGCCTACTGGTACCCACAGCCTAGGTGCCACCACTGTTCAGTAATGGGGAGAAGTCTCTAGGAAGCCAAGCAAGAAATGCAGGTGACCCCTGGGCAGGCTCATGTGGGCCACAATGGCCTGTGCACCCTCGCTGGGAAATCTGGCCCCATCCAGTCCTCTCTCCATTCTCCCAGCCAATCTCTCCCAGTTCCCCTAAGCTACTGCCAATCTACTTAGATGAGCAGCCCAAATACCCACTATGCCACCCTACTCGTGTCCTCTCAGAGTGCTGGCAAGACCCACCCCTGACTTGCCTGGCTGCTCTCTCTGCAGCTGCACCCTCGACCTCAGCGGGCAACATCAAGCAAAGGCCAGGAGATTCCAGAAGCCCTCCCTTCCAGCCCTGTTCTCCTATAGCAACTTCCCCACTGGGATCTCCCTGAGGACCCTACATGTGGCCTAAGAGATACCTCCTACCCAGCATACTGCCAAGCACAGAACTGCCTATCTTGACCTGCTGTCCTGGTAGAGTCTCCACCTGGAGACTCTTCAGATCCAAGCACCAGACACATTCCTGAGCATCAGCATGAGGAGGGATCAGAATCCCAAAGAGAGAACCAGGCCTGGTACAAATGGGAGTTGCAGTTCTGGGCTGAGGGCTCATGGGAGTTGTAGTTTCCCCCATCCTAGGACTCAAGAGAGCTGCAGTTACTTATCTTCCTATGGAAATACCACCCTCTTTAACTCCCAGAAACCCTTGGCTCTCCACCCCAAGCTAAGGAGCCCCACACTATGGACCTCACTACATCTGAGGGATGAGGCCCCAAAAGGTACCTTGCTAGAGGGCATTTGAGGGGCTTGTGGGGCTACTAGGAGAAGAAGGAGACTATCAGAGAGCTATGGCCTGCAGCAGACCCTGGGCTAGGGCCAGGTGGCAGAGACAGTCGCCCCCCTCCCAGCAGCGTCATAGGGGCCCCGGGGCAGGGGAGGGGGGAAAGGCACTCACCAGTACTGGGCTCACACTCCTCCAGGTCCTCGTCATCACTCGGACACTCAGCCGAGGCCACCAGGAGGTCATCTGTGTTCTGGGGAAGAAAGGAGGGGTAGGAAAAGAGAGGGTTCCAAGAGGGTGAGCAGACCCCACATCACCTCTGGATGTGTATGTGTAGGATGATGCAGAGGGCAGTCTGGAGCCATCTCTTATCACTTCTGGGTGACCCTGGGCCTCCATCTTGTCCCAGCAAAATGAAACTAAACAACACCAGCTCCTAAGGATCAGATAACATGTTGTGCTTTTTATTTCTAGAAAGTAAAGAGGGAGGAGGTTAGACCTGGGGCTCCAGGGTGAGAAATAAAAGCCAGGTGCCTTGGGCAGCGGTTAGGTGAGTCAAGGAGGCAAGCCACAGGGGTTTCTTTGGAGGCCTGCATGGGCAGAAGGAACGGGAGCTGGAGGGGCTTCCAGCTTCACCACCTCATCACCCCTCATCCTCTCCCAGCCCCCTTCTAGGAGAGAATCGGGCTGCACACAATAATTAGGGCTGTGGTTGCCATGGAAACAAGAGTCGACTTTGTCAGCATTTTCTCTCTTCCTGATTGCAAAGAAAGAGAATCCTGGAATGAGTGAGCATGAGGGGAAGAGGGTGCTCAAAGGGGTCAGGGTAGAAACCCAAGGAGAGAGACCCAAAGTCCAAGCAGGAAGGGGTCCCAAGACACTGGTGAGAGGAGAAGGCCAGGTGAAGAAGGCTGGGCACAGGCACAGGGTGGGAGGGGTGCAAGGGCCACACCCTCCCTCCTGCCCAGGCCTATCTTCTGATACCACCCACATCAGCCTCACCCTCAGGCCCCCATCCCTCTCTTCCATCTGGGAAATCTGCCCACCCCTCCCACTAAGACCAGAGGACACTAGGCATGGCAGTGGCCATCCCTGGGAAGAGCTCAGGCTTTTACCCTTGGCTCCCTGGTCCCTGGGCACTCAGGTCTCTGCAGATTTCTGGACAGTGAAGGCAGAGGAAAGGACACAGGCTTGTCTCTCCCAATTGACTTATCTAGCTAGCCCCATCCCTATCTGTAGCACAGACAGGTAGCGAAGAGGGGACTTGGGATACAGGAGCCCACTCTTCAAATAAAGTGAGAAGCTAAAGATGGACAGGTGGTGGAGGTAAAGACAGGTCTTTGTGACCACCCCCAGATCTCTCCCATGCCCTAGAGGACAGAGGTCCCTCCAGGCCTAGAGGCCAAACAGCTAGGACAAGATGGATTGATGGGGGCAGGCTGGCTAAGCAAGGTCAACATGTCCAGGGTGACGTCTCTGACAATGAAAATTCAGGCCCTTCACAATCCCACATGATCCATAGGCTTGGGCCACCAGGAAAGCCAGGCCTCCGCCCTGTCCCTTGGAGCCTTGTTCCCCTAGTACAGCCTCCTCTGGCTCTCCTGGATGACTTGGACCTGATGCTCCAGGTGGCACCTGAGCAAGAGGGGAGAGTACCTCAGAGAGAAAATCCAGTGTAACTATCTGCACCGACACCTCAGAACCAGAGACGCACAGGACACAGGCCCACTAAGTATGGAGAATACTTTGGATCACATGGAGAGGATGTATGAGAGCAAGAAACCTGCCAGCAGGGCCCTTCCCATGACAGGGACCCTAGCAAGCACCGAGAGGCTGCTCCCAGCCTTCTTCACTAGCCCTGGAGAAAGGCTGTCCACCGCCAGATGACTATGTCTAGCCCTTGCAGTCTGTCACTTCTGCCCAAGACGCTGCCATCCAAACACACCCATGCACCCCCACATGCCGCCCACTTGGCACTGACCATGGCCTTCAGGGGGATCAGAAGAAATTATTCCACACTCAGCCCTAGTCTAGACCTCTCTTAAGTGGGGTGGACGTCTTTCCCTAGTCAACTCCCCCCATCTGTGGGAACAGACCCTCTTGAAATAATAGCCACCTCTACATCTACACAATACCTGGTTTCCAGAGTGAAGGCCACTTCCTGGAAAGTGACCTTGCCTCCACCACCTATCACCTAAGAAGGTAGTCAAGGACTACAGCCCTCAGGATCCCACCAGACCCCTTGAACCTTTGCACAAAGCTAAAAGGGGTCTCACCTGAGTGGTGCTGTCCCTCAGTGTGGGGGAGCGGCCCCGGCGCGTGGTGGTAGTGGCCATGGTGGTGGTGGTCTCCATGATGGTGGTGGCCATGTCAGCCAGCAGGGTGGTGGCCGTGGTCTCTGCACTGAGCAGCACGGACGGCCCCTCCCCCACCAGGCGCAGGTGGCCCTCGGTCCGTACATTGGGGTCGCTCTCGGCGGCCAGCGCCAGCACCTTGAGCCCATTGTAGTACAGGCCCGACACCTGGCCTTGGAAAGGGCGGCCCTGATCCCGGCCCCCGATCTTGATGGCAGCTTGGCTGTTGAAGATGGTCAGCTGGCGTCCTGGGGGGAGGATGATGAGGGGTGTGGAAAGGGGGCAGAGGAGGAGCAGACAGTGGGAGGAGACCAGGAAGAGAGGGAGAGAATGAAGAGGAGCCAAGGGAAAGAGAAAGGAATGGAGGAGGAAGCCAGCAGGTGGGTAGAGGAGAAATGAAGAAGGGGCAGACAACCAAAGGGAAAGTCCTTGTCAACCAGAACCCCTAGCCCAGCCAGGTGGGACCCCAGCAGGGGAAGGTCCCAGGATAACATGGGCTGGGAAAGGGAGCCCGGTCACCCCCTCTCCCCACCATGCGCATGCCTTCTCCACCTTCTCCTGTCCCACACTGCTCCCACTCCAGGGCCATCCATCTCCCCTCTCCTTCCTCTTCCCTCAGCTCAATATTCATCTTTTCCCTCTGCTTCCCCAAACGTCCCACCCATTGTGAGTCCAAAGCCATGGGGCCCTCAGAGGCAGCAGACAGCAGAGACAAAGAGGCAGAGGCAGAAGGTGCACTGCCAGGCCACGATGGTCAGCACAGGTGAGCAGGGGAGGCAGGATGAAGGAGGGCATAGCGCAGCCCCTGCCCACTGCCCCAGGCTGCCCTGCCCATAGGCAGCCCCTGATTTCCAGCCCAAATCCCAGGATCCTTCTCCCCTACCAAGGCCCAGCCACTGCCAGGACCAGGCCCCTGGCTAACAGAGCCCTTCCTCCCCACCTGGATGTGCAAGCACAGAAATGGAAAACGTTAAAGGGACCTTGCTTCGCTCACTGACAGCCAAAAAGAAACCCACTCCAGCTCCAGTCTCACTCCACACTAGGCAGTATTACACCTCAGAATTCCCACCTGCGTGGGGTTTGGCTGTTCACTTTGGTTTTAGTGGATCTGGGGGTCGGTTTAACCCTCTGAGTTTGTTGTTTTGGTTTGGTTTTTAGAAAAGATATTTATTATGTTTAAGTTTAGATTTAACTTTGATTTTGGTGTTGCTTAGTTTTTGGTGGGGAGGGGTTGGGCAGACAAAGTAGAACGTTGCCCCCTTCTCCCCTGGAACTTCAGCCGCTGGTGCTGGGAGTTTAAGACCTGGCTTAGCCCTTGTTAGCCTCTGGTTAGTGCCTCGTTAAAGATCTGGTTTAGAGTTAGATACTACGAGCCCTGCCCCCCACACCTGGGCTGAGGACAGTTCAACTTGGGAAACCCACACCCTCTTTGGAAACAAGGGCTCTCTGAGACACCCAAGCCTCAGGAACCCCCAGCCATCTGCCTGGGCTTCTGGTAGTCCCCTCAGGCCTCTGATCAGGCTTCCTTCCTGTGGCACCTTCCCACTGCCCACCTGCCCAAGAACAGCCCAGGGACAGCATGGCTCCCTCATAAATGGGGGAGCCAGAGCTCATGGAGGAGACACTACAGGTGGTGGCAGCTCTCAGGTGAGGCCCTGAGATACCAGGCCCAGAGAGCCCCCTGAGACTCACTGCGTCCAAGTTTATTTCTGGGCATGAAAATTATGAGAACCCAAAGGAGAGCAGAGAGACTATGGTCAAATGAATTTGCAAGGCAAGCCAATCACGATTAAACAGGTTCCTTTCTTGCAGGATTTGTCAGAGCCTTTATGAAACTAAGGCCTTCCTGCGCATCTCCAAGGGAAGAAACAGGACTCAGCACTTCCCAAACTCATTTTACCACAGATCTCTTCACTGTGAAGGATCTCACAGAACTATGTCACAGAGCATGTTTTGGAACTGAAAAATGGATTCATTCCATAACTGCTGAGCACCTACCAGGCGCCAGATACTGACAGTAAGATATCCCTCCAAAAACTTGAATCCTTTCCCATTCCTCATATCTCTCATTATCACAGTGTCTGTGAGGTGGGCTGAGTGAGGACAGCCATCCTCATCTATTGAGAAGACAGCTAGGCTCACACAGGAGACATATTAGGCCAAGGCCACACCTTTCCTTCCTTGGGAAGCTTGATCTAGCAATTCCAGAACAGTAAACAGAAAAGAGCAGACACTTTTGCTTGCTCCAAGGTCCACACCCTCCCCTAACAAGGCCTGTCCACTTCTCCCTATACTTGGGGTCACAAGTTGTCCCAGCCTCAGCCCAGGTTGCTCCCTAGGCCTCTCTGATTCTTGGAAAGCATGGTGGATAGTGGAGAGGAAGCCACAGAACTTGAGTAAACCTGTTCTCTGTGGCTCCTGCCCCTCCCCACCACCAGGAATGCCTCAAAGGGTTAAAGTTCACCCCGCTGGAGAGAGCAGCCCAGTGTGGCTGGGGGCTGCAGGTTTTAGCGATGTCTGTTATAGTCCCTTTAACTTTTGTCCTGTCATGGATTTATCACATCTGATTATCAGCATGTTTAGGCCCCACTGGTGCAGGGGGCTGGAAGTTACATTTGGGGAATTTATTGGGGAAAGCCCCAGTGGACATTTATCACAGTTATCAGCTGGTTAAGTGGGGTTTAACAGTTCTGCTCCCCCCTAGAGTTTAGCCTTAGAGGTACAGAGCTCGCCCCTCCTCCAGTGGGAATCAGACGGCTTTGCCCTTGGTCCCCCTCTTCTTTTGGTAATAAGACATCTTCTCACCCAATAGCACTTCACCTGCCATGTGGGGCCCTCACAGGGAGCCTATACTGCCCTCCTTCTCAGTCCAGTAGGAAGAAACCTGACCAGACTATGGCCTTCCCTACCTCTTAGCCTCCTCCAGGCTTTCCTGACTTTTAAGGGGCCTTTTTAGAATGGACCAAGGGAGGCTCATTCCAGAGAGTGGCCCACAGGGGTTCTCTTGGGGGTCCTCCCCATAGGACTTAAGGTCCCACTCTTGCCTTTCTCCTCAGATGGGCCTGCGAAGTCTTCCTAGCCCTCCTGGGATCTCTGGATCAGTTCTTCCTGTTCTCTGAAGCTTTTCTACCTCCCAGCGCCCTGAAGTGGACTAGGGCAGCAGGGCTTGGCTCTACCTGTGTTCCCAGCCTCCCTGTGATCTACCTGCTCAGCACAAACCAAACCAGAGAGCTTCAGCTCTCAAGGGTCTCAGGAACTACCCTAGTCAGACCCTAGATTTAGAAAGATAAGGAGACCTTTCTATCTAGAAAAATCATATCCCTGTCCCTAAACCACAGCCCTGAAATACACAGGACCCGGACTATGAAGGGGAAGGGTGCACTGTGGCCAGACAATCGTCCCCTCGCTTGGAGTTGGGCACAGCGAAGGCACGGAGGGGGGAAGAGAGAGCTCTGCACCTTTAAGATAGTGTTTTTAAAGTTAGTTAGTTAATTAATTAATTAATTCTGGTTAATTACCTTTGTCGAGCAGCCACTCATCTACTACTCGACCAAGCCGGTAGGGGATTCTCTGTCTAGCAATCGCCAGGCGCTCGTTATCAAAGTTTCCTTGGAAAAGTTTAGAAAGACAGTAGGTTTCTCAGGCGGTGAAGTCCAAAGGAGTTAGAAAAGTAATTATGCATTTCTCAGGAGACCCAGTGTAAGCAGCAACATCCAACAGGAAGAGGGGGGAGGGAGGAAAAGAAATGCTGGGTCCCTCTTCTCCCAGGGGGCCCCCTCCCTAGGCTCCGGTCCAGAGCCAGCCCCACCCTGGGGGCGGAGCAACCGAAAGAAAAAGAGAGAAAAAGAAAAGGACTTAAAGAAAAGGCAGCCGGAAGGTCAAAGGCCAGAAGTGAAGCAGGTTTATCTAGTCAAGAGGTTGAGACCCCTCTTCCTTCGCCATCCCCATCCTGAAGTGGGGTGGCGGGGGCGGGGCGGGGCATTTAGCAAGTTTAAGTTGGGGTGGGAAGCATCCTTGGTTCCAGTGGCCCAGCTGGTTACTGCGTTTAGAGGGCGGTTTAGAAGTGGGAGGGATGGGTTAAGCGGGGTTTATGCGGCATTTAAGGGGGAGGGTCACCCAGCACACGCATTTAACAGTGAGATTTAAACCTCTTCTCCAGCCATTGTCACTCCCTTTACCTTCTGTGCTCCACTCCCAGCTGCCCCTCATTTCAAACATTTCCCCAAACCCTGACCCCACCACCCATCTTCACCTTCATCCCACTCAAAACTGACCCTGCCGCTGCTCTTCCAGTGAGAGGAGCTCTGGTCTCTTCACCCCGATGACCTGAGCCTGGTGCCTGCTGTGGGACCTGAAGCCTCACACCAACGGCCCTTCTCTCCAAGGCCCTCCAGGCGTGGCCTCTGCAGTCATCCATGGCCTTCTGCCCCACTCTGCCCACACCACCACCTCAACCTCTTCTCCACCTCAGCCTCACTGCAAGGTGCTAGCCCTTCTCTGCCAGAGCCAGGCTCCCGCTCTTTTCTGCCCCAGGACCCAGCCTCCACTCCTGTCCTTCATGCACATGTCCTGCCAGCCCCTCACTGGCATGTTCTGCCAGCCCCTCTCCCTCAGCTTCCTTCCTCCACTTCCAAATCCACCTCTTTTCTCCATCTGGATACCCGCCTTTCCCTCTCCACTCCTGAACACCAGCCCCAAAAAATAGGAGGGAACGTGTGTGTGTGTGTGTGTGTGTGTGTGTGTATCCTGCCAGGAAGAAGGGACATATGTCTCACTGGAGGAGACTGAGCATATAAAAATTATAACAAAAGCCCTGTTTATTGAGAATCTCCTCTATACCATGTCCTTCTAGCACTTCCTTTAGATTTTTGGAATTCTCACAGTATGGCTCAGAGGTGGAAACTGAATTTCAGAGGGCAAATGATTGGCCCCAGGTCACAACAACTTATCACTAGGAGACCCAAGATTAAAACCCAGGTCCTGCTAACTGGAGATCCATGGACTGTGTCTCTGTGCTCCCTAAGGCTTAGGGGGTAAGAGGCCCAATCGGCCCACAAACACTGCTTGCTGACCTGGTCTGCTGATGTTGATTAGGATGTGCCCTTGCAGTAAACACAGGCAGCCACCAGGTTACCCAGACAGCACCAGGTAGCCTTTCCTCAACCCTACCCAGGGCAGATGAAAATAGGCAAAACACCTACAGATCCCTCTGGCTTTCTGGGCTTCAAAGGTTGAAGGTCTAGACATAATCCTGACATGTGAGACCTTCATGTCCCTGAGTCCAGCCCCGTCCAGCACAGACCAATGTCATCACTGCTACAAAGATTGCCCTGGCACATGTATGTCTGAGAAGGAGTGAATTTTTTATTTTATTTTAGGGAAGGGTCTACAGGGTGTTCAGGGTCTCAGTACTAGATTGGACTCATATTGATCCACCTATTTACAGCCTCCCAAGAGCTAAGATTACAGGCGTGCGCCACCACGCCCAGTCTCAATTGTGGTCTTAGTGCGCCCTGGGGATGGGGCCAGCATGGCAGGCCCAAGGATTGAACCCCCAGGCCCTGCACCTGCTTGCAGGTGCTATAATCCGCTGAGCTATTTGGCTGGCCCTAAAGAATGAATTCTGATGTCCCAGACCATCATCCCCACCCAGTCTTGGCTGTCAGGGTCTGCTTGGAGCAGAAGAATCAAGGGACTTTGTGTAGGAGGGTTGGTGTGTCTAAGTGATCCCACACACACCCAAGACATAAACTAGCATCCCTTTGCCAAGCTGTCATCTGTGTGTCTGGGTTTACTGTGTGCACATCAGCCTCTGTGTTTATTGGGGGACTATGTGAGCCTCATTTTCTCAGTGGTGGCCCAAATGTCTGGCTGCAAACCTGCAGGACTGCAAGTCGCAGGTCCTGTACAGCCTCTCTTAGGGTGTGCAGGCTATCCTTGCTCCTGTAGGTCAGCACAGAGCAGTTGCGCATGCTCGCTCAGCTCCTTGGTTTGGGTGCTGTGTGTGACTGCAGTGTCGCCCAGCCTGTATCTCTGCATCTCAGCGTCCCTGCAGTTCTTCCTGCAGTGTTTCTTTTTCTTCCCTCCTTGTCTCCCCACTGGGCTCTCCCCTGCTCGCTCAATCACTCACTGGGCTCTGACCACCTCTTCCCTCGCTGACTGGCTCTGCATGTCAGCATCTCTAATCTTTCTCTCTCTGCATCTCGCCTGAAGCTGCCTCCATCTCTGCACGAGTCTTGCTGACGAGTCCCACACCTTTCCATGTGGAAAGATGGCTCCCTTCATAGCTTACAGGGTCCCTGCCTCCTCCCTTCTTTCCTATGCTCATCCTTGGTTTGTCCTTGACCACCACAGCTGTCACCCTGCTGGGGTCCTGTGGCTCCCTAGGTCCTACTCACCTCTGTGTCCCCAAGGCCTACTACAAGCCCTGCTACTAGAAAGTTTGCAAGGAAAGACATTGAATGCACTTGAACCTCTTTTTTACTCTTTCATTTGTCCCTCGTTCCCTTCCACCAAGTCCCTCATTTCCTGAAACAATGGGTTCCTTTTCTCCAGGTCTCCATGGCTACTTGTCTTCCTGTATATGTATATACCTTGCTTAATAGGGTCCTTGACTTGCTCTTTTTAAGGGCCTTGGTTCTGTTTTTGGGAACAGCCCTGCCTTCTGCCAAGATGTGTTTTGTTACTTCTGGGTCTTCTGTCCTAGGTTTCTTCATCAGCCTCCCCATTTCTGCCTGTCTCTTCTTTCTGAACTCATCCTTTCTTCAATCACACAGAACTCTCTTCCACCCTCTTTTCTCCTCCAATCCACAAATTGCATCCTCCCCTTGTGCTGTATCCAGAAAGTAATGTACTCCCACCATCACTGATCTCACTCTGCCTCCAAACCCAAATTCTCCCTTAGCCATAGCCCCACCCTGTCGCCTCACACCCCCTCTTTTCCCAGAGCCCTGCCCCACACCCAGAAACCTCCCCTTAGCCCAACCCCCAGTGGACACTCTTGATCCTATCAGAAGCTGCCCACCCCACCCCTGAGCCTGCTGCATGGGCCTGTGCCTCCTACCTGCGGGGTACCGCTCATTGACTGGCCAGCTGTCCACCTGCAGAGTGGCGTTGCCACCGCTTCGGGTAAAGCGCACCACGTGGTATTTGCCGTCACTCACGATGGCGTTGGGCTCGTCAATAGTAATGTCATCTGTGCCCACATTAAAAATCACCCCCACGGTGCCCTGGTCCTGGGGACAGGGAAGTAGAGGTCAGCAACTGGGAGGGGAGTGACAATTCACTCTTAGAACTCTACCTGTGGCCATCACTTGCCTGGTTCTGTAGCATTATACAGCTTTATGATGCACCTTTCGCAGGTCTTGAGGACCCAAGGAGGTGGACAAGCTTGCTCCCTCCCCATGTACAGGCAAAGGAATAGTCTGAGGCTTAGAGGTTGGAGAAACCATCGTGGGGTACTGAGCCAGGACCCAGGTCCCCTTCCATTAATCAACTGTCTTTTGGTTTTTGGTTCATGCAGAATGTTGCTTTTTAGTTCACAAATGTTTATAGAACCCCTGCACTGTGCAAAGCCCACTGAGCCCAGTCAGGGATAGTGGGACCAACATGAGTCTCAGAGGGTGGGGGTCCCCCTAGTGGATGAACCAGCAGAGAAGTCCACCAAAGCCTCAGAGGACAACCTGAACCTCACCCTAGCATATGGCCTCCAACCTACCCAATAATGGATGTTTAGCAAGAGAACCCCCACCAGGACATCATTTGCCCCTCCTGAATCCTCTAAGGCTGGCATGGCTCAGCTCTAAGTGTGTGTGTTGGGAGTAGGGGGCAACCCCTCCACAGTTATGGGGTGGAGCTGGAAGGCCTGGAATCTGTTTGGGTGTGAGGGGCATGGGAAGAGATGAGAAAACATAGAAAGGAGAAGAAAGAGGGGTCAGGCTGGGAAGGGAGAGGTGGAGGACAGACAAGGATTGAGGTTAGAAGACATCAAGCAAAAAGCCTGAACAACCTTGGGGCCCAGGGCTCTGGAGGATTCTGCAGAGGCCACTCAGGATCTAGCCGGGGAAGTGTTCCCCCATGATTCTGGAGTGAAAGGAAAGGCTTTGCTGAGATCCAAAAAGTGCCAGTCTCTCATGTGCATGTTCTGGTCTTCCCCACAGCAATCCTCTGAAAAGCTCATAGTACCCCATTTTACCCAGGGAGAAATGAGGGCTGGGGAGGGAGGTCAAGTTACATCTCAAAATCCCACAACTCACAAGAAGGGATCCCCAGCTTGGACACCCAGCAGCCCAGACTCCAAAGCCAGTGCCCTTTCCCCCTTCTGCATGTCTTCTCTGGATGCAGCCTGAGTCAGCCCAGCCCTCTACACACACAGAACAGATACAAGGCTCCCTCAGGCCACCTAGATTACAGAAAGAATCCCAATCTGGTCTGGGTATAAGAAGCCACTCTACTGTCAGCTGCAGTATCTAACAGAACTGAAAGGCCTGGTGGCACTCACTGGGGCTGGGGGCATGAATGGCTCACAGGTGGGGCAGCAGTTCAGGGTTGACAGAGCATGAAAGGGCAGAGTATAGAGCTGTGGTTCCCTTGGAGTTCCATGCCCTCCCTGTTCCCCTTTGTGGGGTCCAGTAGAACCTGAGAAGGTCACACACATACACATTTATACATCCATTCAGCATCCCTCCCCAGATGCAGTGTTACAGCTTAGACCTAAAATGTTCCCTGAAAGTCTCACATGTTTGGAAGGTGAATGGAACATGGAGGTGCTATGCTTATCAGTAGATTCATCCATTGATGAGTTCCATAGCCTGAAAGTGCTGTAGGAGATGCAGGCTGATTGGAGATATGGTTCATGGGGGGCTGGAAGGGTGTATTCTTGTCCCCTGCTTCTGCCTTGGATCTCTGCCTCATGGCTGCCATAGGGTGAGCCCCCTTTCTCTCTGCCCTGCCCCCTGTTGTCTTATTCCTGCTTTTGAGTCAGGTGACTGTGGACTGAAACTGTGAACCAAAGAAACCTCTCCCTTAAGCCGCAGGTAATGGCTAGTTCATCCCAGTGACAGAAAGTGACTAAAGCAGACTAAGATATGCAGGAAAGCAGGGAAACTGAGGCCAAGCCTGCCTAGCAAAGAGTATTAGCAAGCCCCACCCATGTTCCACCCACAGACTGACAACATCCCCAGGGAGATGGGTTCATCATCTGCTCCCCACACACGGGAAAGGAACAGTGGAGCCTCCTTGTTACTATTGTTAGTAATAATATCACTCAGAATAGCACCAGCCCTTTGGATGCCTCTAAGGCTTTCTCCCCATGAGGCTCTGTCCAGGCAGGGCTAACGGTCAAGGGCACTTGCAGTCTGGGACCCAGGTTGGCAGAGGGCCGACCAGGGGGACTGGACAGCAGGACACTTGGGTTTCCTAGGAAGCAGCCAAGCTCAGAGCTGTGAGCTCCAGGGGAAAGACAGCTCCCTAGAGCCGCTCCTGATGTGAAGTCAGTTGTCACTTCTGTTAAAGTCATTAATTCCTAATTCCCCAATTACCTCATTAGGCGGCGGTGGGGAGAACGCGGCCGCTCCTACAGCAAATAATTATGGGAGTCAAAATTAATTTGGCAAAGTGGAGCGACGCTTTATTAGAAACGTCAAATTGCTTTTCTCTTATTTTGCTGCCGCCTCCCCAGTCTTTGAGAGCTGCTAATGACGCTGTAGTGGGAGCCGATGTGTCACTGGGGGAGAAGGGGGCTTGGGGCCTAGGCCTTGCTTCTCCATAAACCTGCACACAGGTGAGGCTTCTCCCAGAACCTGGCCCCTAAAGCCCACAAGCTCAGAGACACTCAGCACACAGACACGGTCCAAGCAGCCAACCACGAATGACTAGGACACTGAGAATTTTGTGTAGGCAGGACAATGTGCTGAGTGCTTTACACGAGTGCTCTCATTTACATAGCCCAACATCCTCCTACCCTCCTACTTTCCTGCACACCGGGGGAAACTGAGGCTCAGAAAGTTGTGTCAATTTGCAGAGAGATAGCAAGGAAGGTGCCGAGCTTCCTTGGATCCAAAGTCAGACCCTCTGCTCTAAAGCCATACAGAGTAAAGCCATGCACAGACTTATGTGACAATAAAGAAAAGGCCAGCAGCCCTGATTACAGAGAAGGACACAGGGAAACATAGCTGCATTCTGTCACACAGACAGGAGACTGAAACCACAGAAGACACCACTCCTCAGGGAAACATAAGTGCCCTGCCACATACTCAGACACCATTGGACTGTCTCTCTCTTCGTCACTGATAGTCATAGCTGTCTCTCCCAATAGTCATCATGCTAATGCCGCACTATCAGCGACAGCCACAGCCACACCATCTCTCACAAAAGGTTCCACTCACACTTTGAGACACTGTCTGTCTTGCCTGTCTGAACTTCCAGGCCTTATCCCCAGGTCTGGCGAGTGTCCCACTCACTACTCCTCCCTGTGCAACCCCTCCCTACCTGAGCCTACCTTTATCTACACTGCCTTGTCAAGTGCTGCTGCCACAACAGCCCAGGCTGCTCACAGGACACTGTTGCTTTGCACCTTGATGCCAGGGAAGCGATCTGAAGCACTGTCCTAACACAGGAGCCTAGAGCCTCATCCTCAAAAAGATAGGGAAGATCCACAGCCCAAACAAGCCCTCTCCTCTGACTTCCTCTCTGCCCCTCCAACAGTGCCCTCCTTTAAGCCCAGGGTGCCCCATCCAGACCCTTCTGGCATAGTCTGGACAGTCTGCTCTGTCCTACAGCTCAGGATTCTGGCCAGGACCAACATACAGGATGCAGGCAGAGGAATGGAACAGCAGAAAGGGGCTAGGGCAGCGATGGCAAACCTTTTGGAGCATTAAGTGATACAAACAGCCCACTGCAGCATGCATGCTATGGGTTCACCATCACTTGGCTAGAATGTGGAGGTCAGAGACCTAGGACTTTGGACTGTGAGAGGGCCAGGGAAAATGCTTAAACCAGAAAGAAAATGGTGCCAGAGATCACAGGAAAATGCAGGAGAGGGTAGGACTAGAGGATAGGAAAGCAATGGGGCCACTAAAGACAAGAGTTAAACTTGTCTTTAGTGAGAAAGTGAGGCAAGGAGCTGTAGATATGGTGAAACCTCAAATAGATACTGGGATGCAAGAGAAGTGAAGAAGTGGGACAAGACAAAGGCCGGGGATATAGCTCAGTGGGACAGTGCCTGCCTGGCAAGCACAGGCTCTCAGTCTGATTCCCATTATTAAAAAAAAAAAAGAAGAAGGAAAAAAAAAAAAGGAAGAAAGAAAAAAAACAAGGAAATGGGGATGGGAGGACAGAAAAAGAGAGGTGAGTGCGACAAGAGGTCAGAGTAAGGATTGGGGCTGGGCCACAAAGTCAAGGAGGAGTGAGCTTGACCAGAGTGGAGGGGAGGCTTAGTAAGGGGCTGCTGGGAGGGCAAAGGTTACAGAAACAGAGGTCAAAAGCTTCACAGAGCAGGGGCAAGGTTTGAAGGCAAGATGAAACAGCAAGAATAGGCTAGTGCAGATCAGAGAGGTCAGAAGGAGGGGCAGGAACAGGTACAGGACACAGTGGGCTGTCCTAGGTGGTATCAGAGTGAGCAGGCAACAGTCCAGGGGCAGCCACAAACCTGACTATAGAGAAAGGTTTGGAAACCCAAGGGATTCACTGGATGATGTGGGACAATACGAATACAGATGGCCTCAGCATGTGGGGCCCTACAAATGGGGGATGGGGTCTCTAGGAGTCTCAGTGACAAGGAGGGGGACTGGGTCTCAGAAGTAGAAGTTCCAGCAACCAGGGAACAAGGGAAAGGTTTGAGGTGCTGGTCGGACTCAATGAAGGAAGGAATAGACTGAAAGCAGGAAAAGGGGTGTTGGAGCCAGCTGGGGTCCTTACAATGTGCAGCTGCAAGTAGTCTCCAAGGCCTGAGGCGCTGTCCACCCGCACCAGCACTGCGCTCCGCTGGTGAGTGCTGAAGCCCACGGCCAGGCGGTCCATCCTCGTGCTGGGTCGGTCATTGGGGGGCCACGTGTAGGTGATGAGTGCTCCCCCCTTCCCAAAGATGTATGTAGTCCCAGCTGCAGAGAAAAGGAAAGGGAGAGAGGGAAAAATTATGTCAGAAGAGTAAGCTCAATAGGTAGTTGGGGTTGTGGCAAGAACATGGCAACAACAGGTTTGGGGCGTGGGGCTTTAGCTGTGATGCCCACAGCAGCCTCCAACCCTGCAGTCATAGGGAACAGCTGGCAGGCGGGTGCCTGGGTGAGAGGCTGTGCACACGCATAGACAGATGTAACTGCCTCATCAAGAATTCTAGCTTTAATTACAGCAAAACAGAGAGGTAATACAGAGAGTGACAAAGAGAAGGAGCCCAGAAAAAAGTACATGGAGACCAAGATTACAAGAAAACCCTGGGCAGGAATGACCTACGGACCTGGTTCTGACCAGGTCTCAATTTCTCCCAAGGCTGAAAGAGGTGACAGATTCAGGGTGTGTGCTTCTTTAGGGCCAAAGCTGAGCAGCACCCAGACAAGAAGGTGCCCCAGGCGATGATGGGAAGATGAGCAGGGTTGTGGGCAGCTCTGACTCACTGCCCAGTTCTGGCTTCCTGCCAAGATCTGCCCCCAAGTCCCTTTCAGCCCTCTGGGAATTCTTCTGGATTGTGCAGGACTCCCTGCTTTCCCCCTCAGGCAGAGGTGCCTGGGACCCAAAGCAAGGAGTCCTGGAGCCCTGCCTAGAAAGGAAGAGACAGACAAGGAGGAAAGGAGTTTGCCAGCCAGAGGAAGGAGGCAGAGAGACAGATGGACAGAGAAGGACAGAGAGGGATGTAGATGAGAGAAGCAGAAGAGTGGGAGCCCAAGACGTGGGCTCCTTCTCCCCCCCTCCCCCAACCCACCCTCTCTCCCCTTCTTTTTCTCCTCTTCACCATCCGGCTGCCGGGGGCGGGTGTGAGGTCCCTAACGATCTCAGCCCCAAAATAAACCCCATTAGTCGCCACCTTCCCTCCTGCGGCTGACTGTGCTCCCAGAGGGTGGGGTGGGGGTGGGGGCTGGTCACCCAGTTTCCGGGAAAGAAGCTTGTCTGGCAAGCCTGGAGGACTAGTACCCTGGGGTCTGCTGAGAAGGGAGGAAAGACAACAACACCTTGCATTCTTTAGGACATAAATGGAGCAGATGAGATTCATAAAATGCTTAATTAAATAATTAGCCACTAACAACTCCTCTCAAAGCACTTCTTGGGGGTGAGAGGTTTAAGGAAAGACTTAGCCAGAGAGGAAGAGAAAGTCAGATGGAGCCTGAGGGCAAAAGCTGGGGGTAGACTCAGGGAAAAGTATGGCTTTGTGAGTAGAGAGCTCTGTTCTGGGGTAGGAAACCCTGGGGACAGGAGCTGGGAGCAAAGGGTGCCTGACCTCCTGAAGGGCCTAAGGCATGCCCCAGAAGAAAGCCTACTGCCAAGATGTCAGCTGGTACAAGAGGCTGGGTCTCCTCCAGCACCTGGGTGTCTCTCACTTAGGTGCTCAGGATCCCCTTGTAGTTTGGGCTCTACCCAAAGGAGGCTCTATCCAGGGAGCTCCACAGGAGAGACTCCTGAGTGCACTGAGGGAAGAACTGTCCATGAAGGAAAGGCTGCTGCCTGGGTCTTATGGAGGTAGAGATCTGCAGGGAGTTAAAGTAGGAGAAGCAGGAAGCATGAGTGCCTCTGATGTATTGCAACACCCCACCTTCCTAGACGCGGCCACAGTGAGAGGTGACCCCCAGGGGAAAGGCAGGCAGGAAAGAACTTCCTGGATGTCTCATCACTGACTTTTCACCCCAGTCTGTGGTCAGGACAGCAGCCCCAGCAACAGGGAGCTCAGCTCTGCCACTCCAGACCCAGGTGTCCTTGTTACCTTGGGGCTGTGACAGCACAGTAGTGAAGGCTCATACAACAGGATAGGCCCTGGGTTTACATCAGCGGCAAGCTGGCCAGGTTTGGGGTACACATTAAGTCCCACCCCACCCATGGAAGTCACCTGCATGTAAAGGGCAGGATGTATAGACCAAAGCTGGCTAGGCCTCAGCTTGGACAGTCTCTCCACTCCCAACACTGCAGCACTCCGGAAAATCGGCTGTTTCCATGGCAACTGTAATACCCAGGGTCCTCCCTCCCTTCTCCACTCACAAACTGCACACCGAATTTGGAGGGGCAAAAGGGCCGGGGAAGTTGAGGCACTGGACCCTCACTCATACACTTCCTGACCATTGGCTACAGCCTCTTCACCCTGGACTCCAGGGCCTCCCATGGAGAGGAGGATTTTATTGCGTTCTTGGTCCACTCATACCAAGGAAGGAAACCCCATCTGCCTGGAGTCTGTCTCCAAGGCCCCCAAATCTAGGGGAACAGAGGCCCTTCCTCCCTAATTTCCCAACGGATTCCAAACAGCTCAGCACCACGGACAGAGCCCGGCGCAAGCCCAGAACACCCAGGAGCTAGCAGGCCTGCCGAGTGCCGGGTCCCGCAGTAAGAAGGCGGAATCAGAGGCGCGTGCCCACCGCCCAAGCCTCACAACAGACACATCCTGTGATGCACCCTAGACCCCCACCCCCACACGGCCGGCGACGCACCCAGCGGCACACAAAGTCCCAGCTTGGAAAGGCAGACCCCTGACCCGAGAGACGCAGAGGCTGGAAACGCGGCAATAGGCGCACAAAGACCCGCGGTGGCGGCGGCGCAAGGGCAGGGGCGGCGCACGCGGCTCCTAAACCCATACCTCACAAGACTACCACCGGCCTCCCCGGACTCCCTCATTCCTTGGTCAGGGCTCCCCCGGGATTGATTGCCAGCTGTGCGCACACTGCAGCCAGTTTATTATGCTGGATGGGCCTGTTAGAGCCTGAGTGTGGGGGGGCGGGGGGCAGGAGAGTGAAGGATGAATGGTTTATTGGGCTAGGGTGGCAGTAATTACTCAGGGGGAGACGCTACTCTCCTTTGCACCTCGGCTCCTGCCTGCAGGCACAGAGGACTCGGCCTGGGGGGAGATGCTGATGGAGAAGGTGGGGCCTCCGCAGGTCCCAGCAAGCTGTCCTAGACCCTGCCCTGGGTTCCCCCAGAAGAGAGGTGGTCTAGAAAACCTGCAGCCCACTACACAGGCCCACATCTAGAAGCCTGAGAGCTTCCAGAAAGTATTCAGAGCCTAAACATGGCCCAAGGATGGTAGGAAACAATTGTTCTGCTACTCCCTAGGAAATCACCAACAAGTTGAATTGTGCTTAATATTTAGGGGGGCACTACACTCAAGTCCAAGGCAAGACAGTTTTTGGCCAGACACATGATGCTGCAAGCCCAGGGCTGGCATATTCTTTCTGCCCACACCCAACATAATCTTACTGCCGCCTAGACCCAAAAATTCACTGATCCAGTGAAATATTCTAATGGATCAAGAACCTTCCATACAATCTCCACACACTTGTATTCTAGGAAGAAAAACCCACAGCCAATCATTAACAATGGTCAATGTATTGCACAACATCTGCCTGGCAAGCACAAGGTTCTGAGTTCAATTCCTGACACAAAAAAAGACCTCCTAGATCTAAGTGGGGCCAGGAATATAGTTCAATGGTAGTGCCTGCCTGGCAAGGGTAAAGTTCTGAGTTCAGTTCCCAGTACCCCCCCAAAAAAAGTGGTTTAACCCAAACTCAAACAACATAATCACTCTCCTCAAAGTTAAAACTACATGTGCAGACTCTGTCTGCCTGTGTACCTGCCACATCAGAAGACATGATAGAAACCTTCTGGAAGAACTAGAAATGTGAAATGATAAAGCCTCCTGCACAATCCAGAAAAGCCTGTGTCTTGGTGTTCACAGCAAGCATCAGATCTGTGAGAACCTCCACACCCCAGAAGGTGAGATCTCCACAGGTCCAGATCCCTATGCTCAGCTTGATTTTGATCTAAAATCCCAGAACATATTCCTTCAACTCTTAAAACAATTTCTGGCTATAAATCATTCAGTTCGAAATCTAAGTTGACATATCGATATCCAGAATCAAAACACATGGTGGACCCTTTTATAAACTGGAGTGATAAATCCAGAAACTGTGGAAGCTACGGATCAGGAACTGAAGTGGGATTAAATCCTCTTTTCATGGCTCCTAGAAGTCCCAGAAATGAATGTTGGGGATGACAACTCCAAGAATTTGAAGCTAGAGTTGGAAGTGGGGAGGAGGTCAAGAACCAGGAGAGAATCACTTCCTGAGTCCATTTTTAGGACACAAGTGTGCTGATCTTTCTAAGCCCCAGAGCAATACCAGGTCCAAGTATCAATGGTGTCTGGCAAGTGAGTAGGGACATTACATAAGAGGACAGGTTGAGGCTGGGAATGGAAATGGGGGAAACAGTAGCAAGGAAGGAGCAAGGGAAAGGAGAAACTCAGCAAGGCTCCAAGAAGGGCAAGTAGAGACCAACTGCAGAAAGAACAGAGACTCTTACTAGGGGGCCTATAGGCAGGAGGAAGTCTGTCCTGTCCTCCAGCCAAGCACAGAGTCCTAAAATGAGCCAGTCTTCTCACCTCCCACCATGGGGGAGGGGGTCAGCCATGACAGGTGGCCTCTTCCCTTGTCTCCTAGCTTTCTTTGGATCCTTTTCCTTCCTTACAGCTACTCCGACCCTCACAGGTTCCTCCACCCCTCTCCAGCCACTTTCCATCACTGTTTTGTGGTACTCTCCAGCTCTTCTGCTTCCCTGTGGCCCTGGGCAATCACTGGCCTTTTCTCTGCAATCCCAATACCAACATTCCATAGGTTCTCCCCCATTCCCCCAAAAGCTCTGTCTGCCTGTGTCTGTGTCCCTGAGGCACATGAAAAGCCATGGAGAAGACTTGTGGAAGATCTAGAATTGTGAGGGAATAAAACATCCTGCACAATTCAGGAAACTGTTGGCCCATGCTCTTTCCCTCTGCCTACCTCCTGCTTTTTGATGGAAACCCTGGGGACTCTAGCTCCTGAGCCCTCATTCCAGTCTTCCCATCATCCTTGGGCCAGCACCTTTCTGCTTTGCCTTCCTCTCTCACCTCCTCTCCTCCCTGCAAAGCTCTCCCTCAGAATATTTGGCTCCTCCTTCCTGTCTCACCCTTTGTGCCTTGCCTTACTGCCCAGCAAGACCATGGCTTCACTGGATACCTTTGGGAGAAACACTGGGCCTTACAGCCAGAAAAGAACAATGAAAAGGGGCCAGGAGGAAACAAGTGTCAGAGAGATCCTGAAGAAGGAGGGAGGGTTTGGATCAGAAGCAAGGTGTGTGGTGGGGACATGGAATAAGAGAAATAGAGTACTGCATGGGAGAAACCCAGTAGAGATGAATTAGATGAGGGACACTATGTTGAAAAACAGAGAAAAAAGGAATGAAGAAGGGTGTCTAAAAGGGCTGCTCCTGGAGAATTGGCTGAAACAGAAGTAGAGACATGAAAAAAGAAAAAAAAAAAAAAGGAAGGAGAAAGGGGAAGACCAGAAAGGAGAGCAGAAAGACTAAGGGTGCGATGGGGGCATCAATAGGAAACAAGGACAGATAGATGTGGAACAATGAATTAGAGGCAGGAATGGGTGTGGAAATGGGAGGCAGTGAGGGGTATGGGCTGGAAGTAATGAAGATGCAGGTGTAGAACATGGTGAGGAACAAAAACAATGAAAAATGAGAGGTGATGGATAAGCAGACATTAGAAGTGATGAGCATCCAGGATGGGAAAGGATGGAAGGACAGAAATGAAAGGCTGCACTAGTACAGAGTAAAAAGTGATGAAGGCACCATGATGAGAGGGGATGGGAATCACGATCAAGCAGACAGGAACATGGAGGTGCCAGAGTGTCCAGATGAGAGGTGACAGGGGTACAGAGGTGGCAGGTGAGGACAGAGGCTACAGAGGTGGGAAGTGATAGGACAGAACAAGAGGTAATGAGAGTACAGGAATGGGATGGGATGTAAGTCCAGTAAAGGGGGGTGATGGAGGGCTGAGGGGGAAACCAAAGATGAAAGGTAATGAAATGTAGATGGAGGTGATGGGGTATCCTACAGAAGGAAACGATACAAAGAAAGGAAGTGATGAGTACACTAAAATAGGAAGTGACAGGGTACCTGGGACAGTAAGGGACAGAAGCTTTGAGATGGAATATTGGCAGGGCTGGGATGAAAATGATGGGAGCTGACAGAGAAGAAAATAAATGTAAAGGAGGTAGACATGGAAGGAAATGGGAAATAAGGAGCATGGAAGTCGTAGTGGCAGAGTGATGGGGCAGAGGATTGAGGACAGAGATGGGAAGAGATGGCATATGGAAAACCCTAGGGGTCTAAGATTCCAAGTGACATGTGCAGGGCCTGAGAGGGAAGGAAGGGAGGGTGGAAATGAGGAACAGTGGAAGCGAGAAGCGGAAGGTGGTGGGATCTGAGAGGGAAAGAAGGGGTTGGCCATGAGGGACTGGGATAAGAGTGGCAGTGAGTGGACAGTGACAGAGGACCAACACAAGAGGTAATGGCCAGGCTGGGAACACAGAAGTGCTAGGGCTACGGAGGTGAGAGCTGCAGGGTCAGAGGTGCAGAAATGAGGTGCTGTGGGCATTGCTGAAGTAAGGGAAGCAAGGGTGGGCAAAGCCAGGACAGCCATTGGGAGGTGACAGAAGACCAGTAATGGAAAAAGAAGGGAAGGCTGCAGCAGGGACAGAGGTGACAGAGACAGAGATACAGAGATGAAAGAAGAGATGGGGCATGTCAGAGGCAGAGGTGACAGATGGGGGCAGCATGGGGGGTGAGGGTGAGGGTGCTGCAGAAGTGGAGGTGAGAGAGACAGGAGAGATGGTACAGGGCAGGGAAGGATGTGATGAGAACAGGAGGGAGGACTGCACAGAAAGAGCGGGAGGACCAAGAACCAGCGGACACTGAAGCAGAAAGGTGGTAACAAATCAGGCAGGGACAAGGGGGTGAAGACGGGCAAAGTGATAATGACAGATGAGGATGACAGGAGTAGCAGAGCCAAAGGTGAGGGTGGGGCAGAGCCGGCCGGAACTGGCGAAGGGAGGCACCGCTCGGCTGCAAGCATAGGGGCTGGCTCCGCACAGCTGGGGTGCGGCCGCGGGGGCCTGGGCGGTGCACCCGGAGGCCAGGGCGGCCAGCGTCGCAGCGCCACTTACCGTGCCCGCCGCGGGTGAGGAAGGGCATGCGGTTGATGGCGATGGGCACGGTGCCGTGCTTGTTGTGGAAGTGGTGGACGTGGTGGGTGGTGCTGAGGCTGGACGAGACCCGGGCCCCCTCAGCCGCCCCCAACAGCAGCAACAGCAGCAGCGGCGGCAGCAGAGACAGCAGAGGCGGCAGCGGCGGCGGCGGCGGCGGCGGCGG
>NW_004524760.1:462387-482360 GCF_000260255.1 Octodon degus | reverse complement strand
GGGGGCATCTCGGCCCGGGGGCGGCCGCCTCACAACCCCATGGCCAGGGGCGGGGACGCGGGGCGGCGCAGCCCCACGAAGCCCCCCTCCGGCTCCGAGCTCGGGGAGGGGGGTAGAGGTGAAGAGAAGGAAAATCAGGGCCCCAGCCTCAGTCCCGAGCCAACGAAATCAACTGGATCCCGCCGGGGAATCCGAAGTCCGCGGGGCGGCGACGCCGAGGTCCAGGACGCCTGGGTCCATCGCGAGGAGCTAGGGGTCCCCCCGCATGCCGGCGGGTCCGCGCGGCGCAGAGGGCCGTCAGAACCCCGGGGGAGGGGGCATGGTGTCGGGCGGAGATGGGGAGAGCGGGGAATCCTGCGGAAAAGCGAGCGGGGCGGGAGGGGGGCTGCGGGCTGGAGGAGGAAGAGGGACGGAGGCCGGGCTCCCCGGGAGCGCGAGGCCGACGGAGGCCGAGGAAGGAAGGAGCGGCCAGGGGGCGGGGGCAGGAGGGGGAAGGGAAGCAAATCCGGGTGAGGGGGGATGAAGGGAGAGGAGAGGGGAGCGAGGCTGAGCCCGAGAGGCGCGAGCCTGCGAGATTCCGGCAGAGAGATGGAGGCAGCGGAGTGTTGCAGCAGAGGCAGAGAGGGCTGGAAAGGAGAGGAGGGAGGGAAAAGGGGAAGGCGGGAGGGGAGGAGAGCGCGGGAGGAGGGGGCAGGGCGCAGGGACCGAGTGGCTCCGGATCTGCGGGCGGCGCTGGGCAGCTCCGCGGCGCGGCACCCGGCTAGCCCGCTCTGCGCTCGCCTCTCCTCGGCGCGCGCGCCTCCTGCCTCCGGTCCAGGCGCGCTCCCCACCCGCGCCCCTCCCCCTCGCCGCCCCTCCCCCTCCCTTCCCTCTCTCCTGCCCTCCCCTCCTCCCTCCCTCCTGAAGAAGGGGCCCTGCTGAATAATTGAACAGGACTGAGGCTGCTAGAGGCCGTTCTCTTCTTTCCCCCCTCACACACCTGGATGAGCCCCAGTAGTGCTCGATGATCCAGTGCAGAGATGTGGCCACAGCCACCTCTCCACGCGCCCCTTAGAATACACGTGCACTCTGGGACAGAGACAGGCTTCATTTGGAGACACCCATGTCCATACAGGCCCCGAGTGTGGGCAGGCAACACAGCTCAGGCACTGAGATGCACACATGTGCTCTAAACCGCTGGCACACCGGAGCACTCTCGGCGGGGCGGGTACACACGCTCGCAGGGGCACACATGCACGCACATAGGTGTGTTGGATCATGGGCAGTGAACAGCCAACGCACACACCACACACACACATCCTAAAGCTCAACTGCCAGAGCAGGGTCACCCATATCCGTACATTGTACCCAGAACCCTACAGGGACTCAAGGGTGAGACACTGCCACACACACAGACTCTCTCTTCCCCATCTGAGCGCACACAAACACACACACACACACACACACACACACACACACACACCCGCCTGGCCCCGCCCCGCCCAAGAGCCTCGGCAGCCCTCCAATCTGTCCTCTCCTTTCTTGCTGCCCTTCCCCCAGCCTTACCCTCTCCCTATACCAGGATTCCAGACACCTATCCCAGGTGTTCCATTTAGGACAAAGCCTTCCCTGGGTCATTCCTGTCCAGCTAAGGAAGTCAATTCTCCTTCAGGGTGTCCTTCTCAACCTGAGATCTGCCACTGTAAATTTTGAGGTCCCTCAGAGGCATGTATCATGACCCCAGAGCTAAGTGCAAGCAGCCTGCCTTCCTTCCATCTGGATGCCGCCTCCACGCCCACCCATATCAGACTGCGTGGACAGGACAGAGGGTGCGGTGGGGAAGGAGGCAGAAATACAGGAGGAAAGAGGGGGCAGTGGAGGGGACTCTGGGAGGGAGCTGATCAACAATGGAGCAGTGGTGGAAGGGAGAGAGGGAAGGGAAGAACAGGGAGAGCTGACAGAAAGACAGAGGGGAGGGGAAGAGAGTGGGCTTCTGCTCACTGATCCTGAATTCCATTTGGGAACAGAACTGTCCCAGGGAGTCCTGTGCGCTGCCCCTCACAGCTGGGTGCAGTCAGTACCCGGGTCAGCTCCCTATCGCGGCTGCCACCCTTCTACCCTTGCTGGATGTTAGGAGCCAGTATGGTCCCCAGCCCTTCAAAAGTGAAGAAAGTGTCCTCAGAGGCACCCAAGAGGGGCTTTAGGATGATGTGTGTCCCCATAAAAGACGGTAGGCTAGGCCTGCCAGAAGCTGCGCCACCCTGCTCTCTCTATCCCATTCTTGTGCCTCTAGTCCTGGAATATAGACTGACAAGGTTCTGAGCAGGCAGAAAATTTATGGCCCCAGAGGGAGGGAGGGAGGAGTCAGTGGCAAGAAGAGAGGAAGGGAAACCGCCTAGAGGCCAATCAATATTGGTGAGTGGGAACTGAAGTCGGAGGGCGTGATGCTGGGGGTAAAACAGGAGAGAGAGACAGAGGTGTTCAGGAGATCAATAGAGGCTGCAGAGATGAGCAGAGACAGGCAGAGAGGGAGAGGCACTGACCTCCTGGAGAGGCAGGAGACAGTCAGACAGTAAAGCCCAAGGGCTTCAGGTGAGGAAGTGCCCCCAGCACCACCCCCCTTCAGTGTCTCCTCTGCTTTCTCTCCCCTTTCCTCTCCCTCATCAGAGAAGGATTCTCTTCATCTGATTTTTCTCTCCCATCTTCCCAGAGCAGACTCCTGAGCCTTAGAGGAAAACAAAAGTCCCTTTACCACTTCCGGTGGTAGTCACAGGTGGAGAAACCAAGGCAATGAGAGTAAAGTATGTCCTGAAGGTTGAAGTTTCTTCCCCCTCCTTCTTCTTCTCTTCCTCCTCCTCCTCCTCCTCCTCCTGCATCTCCCATCAAACAATGTCATACCCCAGCAGGACCCTCTGCCTGTCTGCTTTGGCCTCACCTCCCTCCTCCCTCTCCTCAGGCCCAGATTCTTCTGTGCTCCCAGGGCTCTCCCAGTAGCTGTATCTCTGGCCTGGGCTTCTGTTTGACCTTGCGCACACAGAAGCCCCAAGAAGACGAGTCACAGAGAGGGCATGAAAAAGCGGACAGGAGCAGCCTCAGGAGACATGCCCTAGTGGGAACTCCAACCACAGGATCTCAGAGGGTCCCGAGGTACACCCACCTTATCTTTAGTTCCATCATTTGGCTCAGGCTACACCACTGCAGACATGCAGACCAGAGCTCGGGGATGTGACATTTCCCAAAATGGACCCTGCTCTGCAACCCCAACTCTCCCTCCCTCCCACCACCCAAAGAAGTTGCTCTTCCCACCCCTGCAAGTAAGAGCCCCAGAAGCCCCTCCCCATCTCCTTTCACAGAAGCCTCCCCTATATGCAAAGTAGTGACTGTGGACGTTGTGCTTCTTAAACCAAAATCCCTCTGCTGCAGGCAAGAAATACCACCATGGATACCACCACCACCACCTCAGAATTCAGTAATTGCAGGGTTAACAATCAGAGCCTGGGGACACAGGTTCCAGCTGAGCTCTATCACCAAGCCCCTATAACTTGCTTGAGACTTGGTTTCCTCCTCAGGTAAACAGGAAAGATGGTCTTCTCCAAGAATCAAATGGAAAATCCTTTGTGAGGGCCACCAAACCATTAGCAGGGAGTGTTCCTATCAAGCAACAAAGTTACCATCTCCTTCAGATCTGTGCCAAGTTGAACCACCTGGTGGGAAGAAGCCCAACCACAGCCTCACCCATGCTCTGGCAGCCAGGCCGGAACAGTCCCTGAGGTGGCTGTCAGGGAGGCTTTGAAAGGCACAAAGATCATCAGGTCAGATGAGGACAGTCCTGGGGGACAGAGTGGGGTGTGATGAAACCCAAGGGCTGGCAGAAAAGTGGGGAGGGTGATGAGAAGGACATTTTTTCAAAGGAGAAGGAAAAATCAACAACCAGCCAAAAGCCCCAATTCCTGGAACCAACAGATTTCCAAAGTAAGAAATGCAGGGCTCAAGTGAAGGGCCAGCAGCATGGAATAGAATCAAGAGCACTGACTCCAGCTCTTACCCAGATCCGCTACTGATACCCCCAGACATCCACTTTCCCTTTCCAGGCCTCACTTCTGTATTTGTAAGGCAGAAAAGACCTTGTATGTGTGTTTTCTGCTTGGTCTCTCAGCAGGGTCCCCTAGAACTCTCAAGCCCATGTTCCATTCAAATCCCTACTCTCAGCTCAGTCATCTGAAGGACACTCCAAAGCCCCATGTCCCCCAGTGGAAGGCTATCTTTCCTGGGCCTGACCCACCTGCCTTCCCTCAGTCAAGCTTTTTCCAGCAGTTGACCACGAACCACTAGGGACTAGAAAGGCCATGCTGAGGCCATGCTTTCTGGAGAGGGACTCAAATGATATACAAGTTGGCAGGCAGGGAGAAGAGCCAAGGGAGAACACAGGGGAGTATCCTTGTGGCTCAAAGGGACAACCTTCAGCTGGGATTCTTGGGGGAAGAGAGTCTAGCAGGGCCCATGTCCAGGGAATCCAGCTGTCCTACTAGCTCAGAATGAGGAGGCAAGGCCATCTATCAATAGAGGCCCAGAGATTCAGGCCACAGCCATCTGCACAATCTCAGAGGAAGGCTCGCCTACAGCTCCTTTGGGATCCTGGGGCAAGGAATGAGAAGCTAGCAAGCAGCACAAATCTTGGGCTCTGAGACCTTCCCTGCGGCTGGGGATGAGCCTGGCTGCCCCACCCCCAGACACTCACGGTCATTGCAGACAGGGCCTCCATAGGAAGTCATGGTGCAATCACAGGTGAATCCATCCCACTGTTGCAGGCAGACGCCCTGGTTGGCACAGGACTCTTCGGTGCAGGTGGTGCTGGGGCCTGGAAGGGGCAGGAGAAAGGAATACACCCCATGCTCAGCCAAGCACCCTCCTCTCCCAGGTGGGGAAACTTCAGATACTGCTTCCAACACGGAATGGGAATGGCAGATTTGGCTTGGCCTTGCACTGTGTGATAAGGAGCTAGGGCAGGTGGTGACAGGGGTCAAGTGACCCTTCATTCTCCTATACCCTGGCCCAGAGCTCTGGGGATAAGCTCCCTCAAGGCCTGAAAAGAAGTCACAGTGCTGACTACAGGCTGCCAGCTCCAGCCTGCCTTTGCAGCTGGCCTCTCTATACGGTCAGCAGTCACACCCCTTGATACCTTCTACACTCACCGTCACAGCCCCTCTCCACCTGCCCGATGCGATGCAGGGCATCTGCGAGGAGGTCTGGGAGGCGCCCATTCAGGTCCACAGAGGCCAGGCAGCCCTGAAAGCCATCCCGGGAGGCCACCAGCTTGGGCAGGTTGCTGAACATATTCTTGCTCAGGCCGCCAATGTACAACTCCCCTGAAAAGGGAACCAGGTCACCACCCAAGCATCTTGGCCCTCATTCACTTTCCAGGACAATGGCATCCTGCTTTCAGATCTTCCCAGCCCTCTGGGAGACTCATGGTAACCCCAAAGAGATACAGCAGTGACCTGTAGATCCCCACCCCCACCTCTTCCTACTTCCTTCTCCACTTTGCCATCTGTCTACTCTGCTCCCAGAGAAGCCCAAATGACTAGGGGAGGGGAGGGACAGCTGGAGGAACCTGCTCTGTGCTCTCTCCCACATGTTTGGTTCTAGTTCCGGCCTATAATCAGGGCCTTTCGTATATGTGCAGCCCCAACCCCTCCACCCCCGCTCCCTCACTCCCCAAATCTCCCATTCCAGAACGCTTTCAGGCCTCTTTCAATGCTCTCCTAGCAAGTTCTAAGGCTTGTGCCCTTCCCCTAGTAACTGGAGCACAAAGATCATCTCCTCAGGGACATCTGGTCTCCTGCTTGGCACATGAGTCCCTGGAAGCCTTGGACAGCATACAGCAGAGCCTCGAGGGCTTCAGCCAGCAAGCTGGTCAACCTGCTGTCTTGGCCAAGGGCTTATTAATGCATCCCAAGACCTGTGGTAGCCCCTGGGTTTGCTGCCACTCTGGATTCCCTGTGACACACCGCCCTCTACTGGGAGCAGGGAAAATTTTCAGCACCAAGCTAGGAGAATGTGCAGATCTCAGGTCTAACTGATGGGATTAAATTCACTGGTGTTTTTGGGGTTTGTTTGTTTGTTTGTTTGTTTGTTTAGGACCCTCCCCAACCTCTGACAGTTTTGGTACCATGGACACCCAGGAGTTCCTATGGGGCTGAGGCTGTTGGTACACAGATACCAGTGGACTAAGGAGCAGCCATAGGTCTCATTTCTCCCATCCCAATGTCCAGCCTACTCTTCCTGCTCTCTCAACCACCCATTCTGGGAAAAGGTGATGCCCACTGCAGAATAGGGGACCCAGATGTGACCCAGAGTGAGGCAGCCAATGCTGCAGTGCATCAGAGTAGCCCAGATCCTGCTGCTCTTTTGGCCCCTCCTCTACCGCAACCAGAGCAACACTGAGGCTTCGCCACCTTAAGGGGCCAAAGAGTTCCTTGAAAGGCCTAGCACTAAAATCAAAAGCCACCAACCACCCCACGAGACACACACTGCCACCTGTGTTTTGTTTTGAGAGGTGAACTCACAGAAGGGCTGAGCAGGACTTTGACAGGAAACTGTCAGCTAGCCATATGGGGAATGGGAATGAGAGACAGAACTAGGGCCAAGGGGAAGGGGTGGACCCAAAGGAAGCATCATAGGAAGGACTGGTCTTGCTGGGATGATGGGGTATCTGGGCCAGGGCCAGGCCTTCTCCAGAGGCCCCAGCCCCACCTTTGAGATCGAGGTTTCGGGCGCCATTGGAGTGCTGCGTGACAGTGCGGGAGTCAATCTTGAGCGTGTGCACGTTGCCTGGGTCCCTGGACACCACCACGTTGTGCCACTGGTTGTCATTGACTGGTTTGTCTGAGTTCCCCTTCATCAAGGACGGGCCATTCCCCAGGTCAAACACGTAGTGGATGTACCTGCCCCACAGTAGGGAGGAGACACTGGGTCAGGGTGGGGAATGCTGGGAAGGTAAGGAAAGAAGAGCTACAACTGCAGGGGGCCTAGGAACCATGGGGAGATGGGATTGAGGGGAGATGCTCTAGGCAGGAACCAAACCAATGACAGGAGGGCTATGGTATGAGGTCCTGTCTCAGGAAAGATACGGAGAAAGAAGGCCACCAAGGAGTTGGCTCCTGTGACAGGCTCAGAAGAGAAGCTGGAGGCGAGGAGAGGTTTGTGGACCAATAGGTTCCCCTAGAAGCCAGAACTGAACTACTCTGGGATGGGATCTTCCAAGGCAAAAAAAAGGGGGGGGCCCAAGGTGAATGCCGCCTGTAGGAGACGCTGGACAGAAAAGGGTGGCAAGATGGAAGCACTGGCAAGGCAGCAGCTGGAGAGTCCACAGCCTGGAAGGGCATGCTTCTGGTCCATCTTGGCTGAGGAGGGAACCTGCTGGTAGTTAGAGACCTAGCCTTGACCTGGGTTTTGGGCAGTGGATATGCCTAGTGGTCAGGGGAGCTGTATCTGGGTCAGCAAGGGGAAGGGGTCACTTCACTGGTAGTGCTGCAATGCCCGGCCCCTCACCCCTTGACCAGCTCGATGACAATGAAGTCATTGCCGTTGCCTGAGTTGAACAGCAGAAGCCCGTCGGGGGCCGTGGTCTTGAACTGGAAGAACAGGTGCATGGAGGCATAGGCTTGGAGTGTGGCAAGTGCCAGGTAGCTGCTTCGGCTCTTGAACGTGACAGGATCAGCCACAATGGCGCGAAGGCCAAAGCGAGCATTGAGCTCACAGTAGGTGATGTCACCATCTTTGCATTGGTCCATGTAGGGCTGGCCGTTGAACACCAGCCCACTCAGGTGCCCAATGAAGTTGGAGGGCACCACGGAGATAAACCGCCGCTCTGTCATGATGCCCGTCTCAATGTTGTGGAACTCCAGCCGTGTGTGGGCTCCTGCCATCTGTCCTGCTTGGGACAGGAGACTGAGATGAAGAGGCTGGTTATGGAGCACAGGTCATGGGATCATTTCTGGGGTAGGGCCTCAGATTCCCAGGAACATTCCCTTCACAAGAAGCCACACACTCAGTAGAGATGCCCTGGGCTAGCCCAGCTCCAGGAGTTGTGGAACTCATCACTGGAGGGCTAACAGGCTTCTGGGGAAATGCAGCCTGCAGGGAACTGACATGATGATCCCAAGGTTTCAGGTCCCCATAAAATACCACCCCAAGGAGAAAAGAGCAGAGGTAGCTCACTAGAATGATTCTCTAGAAACAGTAGACAAGGCAGTGGTCACCAAGAACCAAGTGCAGATCACTAGAACTGTGTCCGCCACCCTCAGCCCAGACTACCTACCCTCCACGGTCACATTATCCACAGATAACTGCAGGCTCTTGCCACGACGTACCACTCTCACTGTGTGCCACTCATTGTCATTAAGCTTGTGGCCTGCAAAGAGTGTCTCAGGGCCTTTACCTGCAGCACCAAGGGGGGAAGGGGGATGAGCATGAACCTACACATGCCCTAAGACAGCTTCATGCTCCACTCCAGACCCTTGGTAGCGCCACCCACACGTGTGAACACAAGGACAAACATTCACAGCCCCCAGAGTGCATGCGGTTTTCTCACAAACCCAGATGACCTGCAGACTGCCACTTTATGTGGATACAGAGGTAGCTTTCATACAGAATGTGCTGTGAATAGAGCCCATGAAGTTGTACCCTGTGGTCCTGTACACAGACACACCTACAACCAACACACTTCACCAGACTGCCAAGGACCTGCAATGTCCCAGGAGCTCCCACAACTTCACCCTCCACCCAAACACCTACCATCCCCATCTTCTGGGGACCCAATGTGGTTTCTGCACATGCATGCCTACCTCCGGGCCATGCAACCACCCTCACAGTTCATAAAGAACTGGGACAGCCAGAGGGAATGTTCTGTATTTTAGGAATTCTGATCAGTTATTCATGATTGGGATTATCTATCTCCAGAGTCTAAAATCAAATATACTTATCTTTCAAATGTTGCTAAACTTTGCAGGACTCCCAGGTCATACCTGAGCCCCTGATGGGGCTGAGGGTGCTGGTATTAAAGGGCCTCCAGTGTGCACACACCATGCCAGACCCACACACACACACACACACACACACACACACACACACACACACACGGGCCCCCAGTCACTGGTCACGATTTCTCTACCACTGCTTTCCAAGTTTTCATACTGCCTCAGGTCACCTCATCTCAGGGCATGCCATACAGAAAGAGGCCAAGCCTCCCCACCCAGCCATATACGGGCAGGCCCAGGCTCCTTTCAACTGGCTTTCTCTCTACAACCCTCACAGGAACCTTTGAAAGAGCCCGCAGTCCGCAGGAACTGGTCAGAAGCAAACAGGAGCAGCAGAGGGCCGAACTTTAGGGGCGTACACACGCCCCTCTCCTGAACGCATCTTCTTTCCTGCATGCCTCGCCTACCCCCTTGTGGCCACTGTTGGATATGCAGCAGTATATTCCCAGCCCCTCAAACTACCTCCTGCGCTAGAATGGTGGTGTTCCCAGCTGTCACCCAGCTCGTTCATGTCCACCTCTTCCTTGCCCTCCTGCTGACTTGGGCGACAAGGTTTCCTGGTCTTCCCTTTCCCACAAACGAATGAGCAACCTAACCACAGGCCCTCTGCCAAGGCTCCATTTCTGCTTCATCCTGTTCATTCTGCACCCCCCAAAATCCCTCTAGTCCTCCCCCACCCTCAATGCCCCCCACAAATCCCAGAGTCCAGCATCCCAGTCCCTTTAGGTCTCTGCAGAAGAAGAGGGAAGCCACTTACTGGGTGCGCAGCCGACGCGCAGGCAGTCTGGGGGGGCCATGGGGCGGGCGGAGGGGGAGGGGAGACAAAAAGGCAGAACAAGTTTTTTTGTTTTTTTTTTTTTTTTTTTTTTTACATCCTTCACAGGGAGGGGTATCTGCGGGCAGGGCTTCTTCCCCCCAGGGCCACTTTCCGGGGACCACGCGTGCCCAGGTGCCCTCGCCCCTTCCTCAGTTGGACCACTGTCCCTCCTGCCCCCAAGAGGGTTCCAATCCTCCCCAGAGTTGGGAGGTAAGGTGATGGGAAGAGGATTTGTGTCCCCCTTCTTAGAGGGGCACAAGCCTCTTGTGTCTGAGGGAGACGGGCACCTTAGGAATCCCAGTCGTACAGGGGTGGGGGGGTCACCAGGGGCGGAGGGCTTGACCAACCCCACATCTCCCCGTCTCTATGGAGATGGGTGGGAGGGCCAGAATCCTCACATCCCCTCTCTGGTGCGACTCCTTGCTCCGAGTCTGGTTGTGACATGTCACTCCTTATTCTCTGAGCTCAATGGAGGAGTCTGCCCCAGAGCCCCCTTCCTGAGGCCATACACCCTCCAAAGTCCCAGGGGCTGACACCACCCTTACAGGAACCTTTCTCCTATCCCTCCTTATCCTAGGGGATGCAGGGCTGCCCCTAGAGTTGGGGAGGCTTCCACCTAAACAAACATTTCATCTTTTTTTCTTTCTTTCTTTTCTTTCTTTTTTTTTTTTTTTTTTTTTTTTTTTTTTTTTTTTTTTTGCGGAACCGGGGATTGAACTCAGGCCCTTGCACTTGCCAGGCAAGTGCTTGTTCAACTGAGCTATCTCCCTAGCCTCTCCCCTCTTTTTTTCTTAATGTATTTGGTACAGGGTCTCACTATGCAGCTCCGACTTGTAGTGATACTCCTGTTTTCAGCCTCCTCACCACTGGGATTACAGGCATGTGCCAGCACACTGAGTAGGGGCGGGGCCAGAGGGGCATGTGGTGCCGGGGATTGAGCCCCGGTCCCTACACTTGCCTAAACAGGCACTTTATCTTTTTCTGAGAGGGGTTAAGGCTTCTTACATGGGGATACTGAGCCCTCCAAAATATGCCTTCTTCTAGGACACAAAGAGGGTCTATATGTTCCAACTTCTGCCCCTACATCATCCTGGCACTGCTATCCCCAACTTCAAGGCTGGAGGTGACCATTGTGATCAGGAAGGCCGTGTCTTTACAGTCTGTAGCCCAGAGGCTCATTCCTGAGCTAGAACATTATGCACAAGTGAGAAATGAGCCAGCCTCGCAGATGGAATAGGGCACTAGGTTTTGAGACCTAGGAGTTTCTAGCCCTTAGGGTGCCTACACTGCTTCACAAGGCCCCACCTGAGGGAGTCAGCTGCTGCAGCTGCACTGTGAAGCAGAAAAGCCTGGTCCTGTATCAGTCCTAACTTTGACTCGCTGTGTGACTGAGTGCCAGGGCCTTTCTCTGAGCCTTGGCTTCCTTTCCTATGAGCTTTGGGTTTGGAAGAGGATCCTGAACAGGGAGCTGGTGACAGGTGTGCCCTGGGATGGCCCTTTCCTTTCAGGGAGGGACTAGTCTCCAGTCCTCAGTTAACAGCAATATCCTGGGCTCCTGCAAACACAGGCTCCACCCATAGACCCCATAACCCAGGATGCACTTGGCATCCCCTGAGCCCCTGAAGGTTCCTGCAGTGGAGGTAAACAGACACCCTACAGCTCTGGAGGTTATGGGCCCCCTCAGGCAGTACAGCTGAGCTCCACACGCGTTGTCAACCGCAGCAGAAGAGTGGGGGGAGCAGCCGGGACCTTAAACCTCAGCCTAGCACCAATGGAGAAGTAGAGGAAGGTCAGAGGGCAAACACAGAAGTGAGAAGTCACAGCAAGAGGAAGTGAAACCAAAGGCATGTACATAGAGTCTTTAAAAAAAAAAACACACACACACAAGGGAAGAAGAGGCCTTGATCAGGGAAGGGATGGGATATCAGGGTCAGGGTAAAAAGGTGCTAGGCACTGGAGTCAGGTCCCGGGGGCTCTCTTGGGGCCAGCAGAGTCTTCACCAATGAAGGGTCCAAAAAAGAAAAAAAAGGGGGCTGGAAGGTCAGGTCAGAGAGGAACTTGATTCTTACCCCTCCCCAGCAGGGGAATGCCAGGATTGGAGAACCCATCTATCCAGAGAAGTGGCAGCTGCAGCCCACCCTGCAATGACTCTACCCTCAGAAGCCTGCTCTTCAGTTCACAGCGGTGATGACCACTCAGGGGAGCGAAGGCAGGGACAGGGAGCAAGCTGGAGCAGGTGGCTCCTCCGATGCACACACTTACCCAAGCACAGTTCAGGACACAGTGACCAGTCTCCCACTAATCAGGGGGGACTGCTTGTGCCTTGAGAGCAGGGAATGGATGGACATGACTGGCCTATAGGGCCCACCAAGGCCCTGGCTGCATAGAGACCAGGGCAGCAGTATGAATGTGTGATGCAACAGCAACCCATGTAAAAAAGAATGTAAGAAAACAACATGACTGCCTGTGCCCATACCACTTGGGGCCTCAAGGCTTGGCAACAGTGAGCCCACAGCTCCATGAAAGGAGAGCCTCAAGAGGCCACCTCTCAGGTGTGACATCAGAGAATGGCAGCATACACTACTAGGGCAGCCCCCGTGCAAAGCCAGCTCTCCGGCAGTGGTCACTTGAAGGGGCTCAGCAACTACTGGCCATCCCCTGGTGGGATGGTACTGGCCCTCCCCCAGCTCCAGAGATGAAAGGGTGTTGGGATGGAATGTGTATTTAGCCTGACTTAAGATGCAAACCAGAGTTAGACTTGCTCTGTGTGGCTCAACAGGGCCGAACCAGTGGGAACTTAGAACAAGAGATGATTTCAGGAGGGTAGGTAACCCTAAGGAAGCACAGCCAATAACCAAAATGGCCACCTCCAAGCCACAGACCTCCTGATACTGACCCATCAAGACAAGGGGGCAGGACAAAAGGGAGAGGAAGGGGACATAAAAGGAATTAAGACACATCATGTACATGTGCCAACTCCCCATGACAAATGTAATCATGTGCTGTAAACATGTACTAATAAAAAATTTTAAATATATTTAAAAAGAGGGTCATGTACATGGGGGCAACAAAGGAGACCCCTTAGAGCTCAGACTATGTCCTCATGTCAGCCATACAAGGACAGCTAGGATGCATCGTCATATCTGATAGAGAACAACTCCAGGAAGGAAAAATAAGTGACAGGCTGGCACAGGCCCCAAAGGCAGACCTAGGGAGGAAGGCAGGGACACAGACCACACCAGGACAGGTCAAAAAAAAAAAAAGACAAGAAAAAAAAAAGAGAGAGACAGTACCACCCTCTAGGGACAGAGACCACCTGCTCCACTCAGAGGCTGCAGACAGTTCAGGGAACCTGTTCAGTATCTACAGTCATTGAGGTTAGGGACTGAGATATGAAGCCAAATTTGGAACTCATGGGCTTTTTTATTGTTTTCCCCAGTACTAGAAAGTGAACCCAGGGCCCCAGCACCATCCCACTCCCTCTCTCTCTCTCTCTCTTTTTTTTTTTTTTTTTTTTTTGAGACAGGCTCTTGTTATATAGTACAGGCTGGCCTTGAACTCACAGCTATCCTCCTGCCTCAGCTTTCTTAGTGCTGGGATTACAGGTGCATACCACCATGTCCAGGTGTACACCACCATATCCAGGACATTTTTAAATTTTATTTTTCAGGCAGTCACTAAAATTGCCCTTGGTGGGCTCAAGCTTGTAGTCACTCTGCCTCAGGCTCCCAGAGTGCTGGGATTACAGGCCTGCACCACCAGACCGCAGCTGCAGCAGGACATTTTTTAGCTCTGTCATGTCCACAAGTCCCTAGGCCCCACCTCTGGAGATGGGGGATGGGGGCCACTCCCAGACACCCCACTATCTAGCCAGTGATAGCCTCAGCTCCCTCTTCTGGCTAAACGCCAAGTGTCTTTCCTCCCATGAGTGTCTGTGGAGCTCGCCTCCTACACCTCTGGTCTCCCTCCTTACAGAACAGGACCACAAGGTCAGAGACCAAATCTCAGGTTCCCCAGCAGCAAGTCCAACCCAGGAGTCGGGCTTTTGTGTTGTCACTTGTCCCTGAAGGCCCTTGGATAGCAGGCAGGTTGGGGATCAGATTGGGGTTCCTAGGGTGAGGTTTTGACTGAGTGGTGTTATGTGGAAATGAGTCCCCAGGCTGGGGTCCAAGCTCAACTCCCTCCCCCAGTGTGCTGTTCCTTGGAGAAGACTGGGTGGGCTACGGTGTGCTTTGTATCTGTACACCTTCAATCCCATTATTCCTTTTGAGTTCCCAAAATACCACAGAAAGCAAGCAAGTGAGGATTCTTCTCCCCATTTTACAGAGAGAAGAAAAGATTCAGAGAAGGAAAATGACTGACCCAGTAGTGAAAAACATCAGAGCTAGATGCCAGATCTTCTGGCCCCCAGCCTAGAGCTCTGCTTATCCCAGGCCCATGCTGAATGGATGGGTGGGAGCCATGTGTGCCTCCAGGGCCTACACAGTGGCCACACCTCTGTGCCTGCGGATCAGGTAGTATCTGTAGACAAATGCATCTTCTCCAAGTGTTCACTTTGACAAGCATCAGTTACACTAGAGATGGCACTCTGGCACATACATCTCTGTGGACAGGGGCAAGGGGCACTGCTGCAGTGAGAGAGGAACAGGAAGACAGTTCTGACGGCTATCAGCCTAGGAGACTATTCTTAACAGTACAAGTCTTTCAGGAGGACTACCTTATTCTCTGGCTTCTGAAAACTTATGTGGCAGAGACAGAAAAACATGCCCATGGGAGAGTAGATTCCAGGAGTACAGGGTGCCAAAAACCCACTAAGATGAGCTTTTCTGGGCTGGGGAGATAGCTCAGCAGTCTAAGCGCCTGCCTGGTAAGCACAAGGACCCAGGTTCAATCCCCAGTGCTGCATGCCATGCTGGCCCCATGTGGAGCCAGCCACTGAAACTAGGTGTGGTGGTACACGCCTGTAATCCCAGCAGGGGAGGCTGAGAGAGGAGGATCACAAGTCCAAGCTGCGTAGCAAGACCCTGTACCAAATCAAAATAATTTTTTTTAAAAAAAGCTTTCCTGTCTAAGGATGCTGCTTCCTGCCTAGTCTAAAGATGTCTAAGCTTCTTCCCAGGGGTTCAAGGACAGTCCAAATAAGCAAAAAGTATCTGTCTTGCCTGCAGATCAAAGGCCCCCTGCTGTGCCCACCAAGCACACAGCCATGTGTTCAGCCACACAGAGAATGCACGTATGTGTACCCAGCCCTGGGCAGTCAGAAGCATGGAGTCACATACTGGGTCCTGACAGTTTAGAGGTATACTAGAGTGTTGTGCAGCCCTGAAGGGTATGCTCAAAAGGTATATCCCAGCTTGCTGTGCCCTACAGAGCTACTGCCTACCCCATGTGAGCTATGATCATAGTCCAAGCAGGCATTCAAGGACCCTTTGAGCCAATCTGAGGCCCTGGCAGCCTGCAGAGCTCCTCATGTCCAGCCCCTGCTTCTTGCAGTCAAGAGACCAAAAGGAGAAGTAATGGGCCAAAAGCCTGCTTCAGAAATGCCCTGGAGACCAAGGTTAGGATAAGATTCCAAATATTTTAAAACCCAACACTGTGTTATCTCCAGTTCAGGATGCCCATTGGCTCCAAAGGGCCCTACTTCTCCTCTAGGCTGAGGGACACCAAGTGATACTAGTGGTTTAGAGCTTCTACTTGGTAGGTCCTTGGGTGCTCTGCTTCCATATGCTTCGAGGCCAATCTCCAGTGACAGCTGTGACCTCAGCCTGCCCAGTAGGGGTCTCCTGCTCTAGAAGTTCTGAAAGGGTGACTGCTCCCTTACGCACTGTTGTGGCCCTAGCACTTAAAAGACATCCCATAGATATGAGCCGAGTGAGTATGCCCACTGCCCTCATTTTTCCTAACTATGAAATCACAAAGAAACTAAGTCCCCCCCCCACTAAAAAAAAAAAAAAAAAAAAAAAAACTAACTAACTAACTAACAGTCCCACATGAACACCTGGGGACTAGCAGGTAACATGGAGCCAAGGCCTGCTTGTCCCCATGGGTGGGAACAGAGACAGCAGTCTGATGGCAACACCCCTCTTGATAGTTCTGTGGGAGGTGATGGTAAAGGCACTGCATTTTTAGGCCAAAAATCTAGATTTAAGACAAGTCCTCTCCCACTTTCATTAGCTCTAAAACATTGGCCGAGTCAATACATGAGTTTCACAGTCTGCAAAACAGGGACAGCAACACCTGCTTTGTGATCTGCTATCTCCACAGGGCAGCTACAGGACTCAGCCATGAAAGGACACAGTGCTGACAAGGACAAGATGGCACGTCCCTGTGTGTCCAGTGTGCTGCCACAAAGACAGCTTCTAGACAGAACAGTTACGGGTAGCTGCACACAGAAGCCAGCCATTGTCATTCCCGTGTCTGCCACTATACTGACTCAGGCTGAGGACCCAGTAAGGCATCAACAAGTGTTCCCCAAATGAATGAACCAATGAATGGGTGACAAGGGGGTGTGTACCAAGCAAGAATGAGCCAGATCATTAGTGTACATGTGCAGGAGGGATGCTGCCTAGACTCCACAGGAGCGGCCTGTGAGGTGTGGCCACACTCGGTCTTCACCCTTCATTGTTATCACTCTAGGCTGTGCATCCCTGGCAAGGACAAAGCTTGCAGGGCTCTGGCCCAGGCTGTCACCTCCCACCTCCAAACTCTGCTGAAGGCACCTCTCGCTGGCACCACCACTACCAGCTTCTCCAGACAGAGGGGGGTGTGGTTCAGAGGCAGGCTGGGGAAAATGCCAGGAGGCACAGGACAGGGTGGTTACCAAGGTTGACAGTGAGCTTCATCTGCCCCCCGTCCAGCTCGAGACGCAGAGTGTCGGCAGACTCCCTGGAGGTGGTGGCCATCATGAGTCCGTAGGCCCGCTGGGACATGAAGCGGAGGGACACATCCTCTGCCTCAGTGTGCATGGCGTTGGGCAGCATGATCTTCATATACATGGAGCCATCGTAGCTCAGGACTGTGGCCTCTGCCCCGTGAGTGGGGTTAGACGGGAGATGGACAAGTAACAGCCAGTGGAGGGAAAGAGAAGACCAGAGAATCATTAACGATTACATGCTTACAAGGAGCACTCTGAAGAGGACAATGGGGCAAGGGATGGAAAGCAGGGGTCACCCTGAGGTCAGTGTGGGAACAGGAGTGGAGCTGCCTGGGGAAAGACCAGCCTCACCTCTCTCACAGACTCGCCCCAGAAAGCCAGTCCCGATGCAGTCACAGACGAAGCGGTTCCAGCCCTCTCGACAGATGCCCCCATTGCGACAGGGGGCAGACACACACTGCTTCAGGGTCTCCCGGGAGCAAAAGGGAGCGACACCCACAGCCCCTTGTGCCTCGGCCAGCCCCCGAAGGTCTCGGCTCCGTCCATCTATGAAGAGGTCTCGCACACAACCCACATAGCCAGCCCGAAGCGCTGCTGTCCACACCTCCGGGGGGAGGGGCAGGTCCACTCGGCCCCCCTCAGGGAGGCCGCCCAGGTACAGTTCACTCTCCAAGTCTAAGATCTCACTCTCCCCGGTGGCCAAGAATGGTGTGCTTCTGCTGTTCACCGAGATGGAGCCTGGGGACCAAAGGAGAGCAGGTCTCAGGGGGAAGGCAGAAAGGAAAGGAGCCACAGCCTTTGCTGTGGAATGTCCACATTCAGCAAGGAAGCCCCCAGTTCCACCTGGATCCCCACCTGACACCCCACAGTGGGCTCTGCAAGGACAAGCAGCAGCCCTGGCTCTTAAGTCCAGCCTCACGTGCCCTACTGCTCAGACCCCCTGGTAAAGGTGTCGAGGTTCAGGAGCTGTTGTGACCCTAGCCAGCTGCACTATGCTGTGGGCCTCTGTTCCACATGAGCAAGCATCACAGGAGGTACAGAAAGCAGACAGGCCTGAAACCTGAGCCCAGAAAGGCCTGGGTTTTACTGGGCCATTCCCACCAGCCACCTCCTCAAGCCAGGAACTGGAGACAGAACTTTGAGGAAGATGAAAAGATCTAAATTCAAAGGCTTTACTCCCCCACTAACACTCACTGAGTTCTTCTGAGTATATGCTGGACATCTAACACTTACCACTTGGAGTTCCACAAGCACCCTATCAAACTGGTCCTTTGAAACATTTTTTTAATGCATTTTAGTACAGTGTCTACAGGGTCTCATGACATAGATCAGACTTGTAGTGATCCTCCTGTTTTCAGCTTCCCACGCGCTGGGATTAAAGGCACATGCCACCATGCCTGCCCAGTCTCAATTGCCATCTCAGGGTGCTGTGGGGGCAGGGCCAGCATGGCACACAGGGAATTGAACCCCTGTCCCTGAGTCTGCCTAAACAGGTGCTTTAATCTGCTAAACTATTTGGCTGGCCCTAAAATAACATTTTTGAATGGCAGACGAGGCTTACAAAAATTCCAGGACCTTCCCAAGTGGCACAGTGGAGAAGGGGAGAAGCCTAAGCCCTATCCTGGTAGCAAGGCCTCAAAGCCCATGTTTTCTTCACTCCACCTAAGTACCCAGTCCTGAAGCCTGCTCCATGATCAGAAAAGATAGACAGGCAGGCTAGAAGCCAGGAGGAAAGAAGTCAGGCACTGAGCTTCCAAGTTAGAAGAGGTCTTTAGGAAAGAGTGGATTGATTTTTTTTTTTTTTTTTTTTTTTGTGTGGAACCAGGGATTGAACTCAGGCCCTTGCGCTTGGCCGGGAAGCCCTTATTCCACTAAGCCATCTCCCCAGCCACCAGGAAAGAGTGAATTAAACATGCTTTTGTCCCTTTTGGACTTCAGGTTGAAATTCAGTTGCCTTCCTGTCAGTGTTAGGACCTGGGTGTATGTGAGGTGATTGAATTGTTGATGAGGCCGACTGGATAGCTCAGCAGACTAAAGCGCCTGCTTAGGCAGAGGCAGCAGCCTGGATTCGATTCCCAGCATGCCGTACCAGCCCCACCCCCGGGGCGCACTGTGATGGCAATTGAGACTCAGCATGGTGGCACGCGCCTGTAATCCCAGCTCTTGGGAGGCTGAACATAGGAGGATCACTACAAGTCCAATCTATGTAGTGAGACCCTGTAGACCCTGTACTAAAACACAAATAATAATAATAATAATAATAACAACAACAACAACTTTCTTTCCTTTATAAATTACTCAGTCTCAGGTATTCTGTTATAGCAATAAAAAACAGATTTAAGATGATTAATTATCATAGAAAAGAGACTGGGGGAAAAAAAAAACAGGGGCTGGGGAGATAGCTGAGTAGAATAAGCACTTGCCTGGCAAGTGCAAGGCCCTGAGTTCAATCCCTGGTTCCACAAAAAAAAAAAAAAAAGAAAAAGAAAAAGAAAAAGAAAAGAAAAGAGACGGGATCAGGTGGGAGCTTCAAAGGCATTACTGAGATCTGAAGTGCAGAAACCTCCACAGTAGAAACTTTATTCTGCTTGAGTTTTTGAAGGTGGTTTTGCTTGTTTGCTTGTTTGTGGTACTGAGGACTGAACCTAGGGACTTTCTACACTGAACTATATCGTTAGCCCTTTTTATTTTTTATTTTGAGACAGGATCTCACTAATTTGATAAGTTACTCAGGCTGGGTTCAAACCTATGATTTTCCTGCCTCAGCCTTGAGTGCCTGAATTACAGGCATGTGCCACCACACTCAGCTGAAGAAAAAACTTAAAAGAAAAAAGTTTTCTTGGGAAACTTTAAAGACAAGAAAAGATGTTTTCAGTTAAAATTAGGCCTCAAAGTGGCAGGGAACTTTAGGAGAGGATACAGGAGGACGCCAGAGTGGGAGCCGAGTGGGGAACAGTGAAGGGAGCAGAATCAGGGCCTCTTTCGCAGATGTTGATCCTTATTCAGAACATCTCCTTTGCTCAAAACTTCACCTGACCTTTAAGGGCCAGCCAGATAGCTCAGCAGATTAAAGCACCTGCTTAGGCAGATGCAGGGCCTGGGTTTTGATGATTCGATTCCTGGTGTACAGTGTCAGCCCTGCCCTGGGTCGCACTGAGAAAGCAATCAAGACTGGGTGTGGGGGCTGGGGATATAGCTCAGTGGCATAAGCACTTGCCTAGCAAGCACAAGGTCCCATGTTCAATCCCCAGTGCTGGAAAAAAAA
>NW_004524760.1:444038-461542 GCF_000260255.1 Octodon degus | reverse complement strand
TGGAGTGTTGTGGGGATCGAACTACAGCAAACTGAGGCTGCCAGCATTGTGGAAGCAGCCACTTAAAGAACTGAGCTAGGGCTGGGCCCCCGCCAACTGGACTCTTAACAGATAAACTGAGCCCTCGGAAATGAAGAATCAGGAAAAGGGGTATATAATAAAAAGTTGGAGAGAGGAAATTAAAGTAAGCACAGGCCTCTAAACCATGGACAGAGAACAACCCGACCCACTCACCGAGACAGCAGATAAACATGATGTGTGTATACAGACAGGGGAACATTATTAAGCTTAAAAAGGAAATTCTAACTTGTGCTACAACATGGATGAGCTCTGAAGACAAAAGACAAATGTTGAATAATTTCACTTATATGAGGCCCTCAGAAGGAGATCCACAGAGGCAGAAAGATGGTGGCTGCTAGAGAGGCAGACAAGAGTGAGGAGTTGTCCCATAGAAACAGTTTCAATTTAGGAAGATGAAAAAGTTCTAGGCTCCAACTGAGCTCGAAGTACCTGTAGAACCAGCACAGAGACTGACTCCAGCCCTTGAACTTAGAATACTGCTGCACCTTCCCTTGTGTGTGAGACTCATTTGCACATCATTTATTTATGCCTGGTGTGTGGAGGGGGGATCCCAAACCAGCATGCTGTTTGAAAAATAAACTGAAGCCAGCCAGACATGGTGGTGCACACCTGTAATCCCAGCACTTGGGAGGCTAAGGCAAGAAACCAGCCTGGGCTATGAAGTGAGCTCAAGGCAAGCCTGAACTACATAGGGAGACCCCATCTCAAAAGAAGAGAGAGAGAGAGAGGGAGAGAGAGAGGGAGAGTGAAGAGGGAGAGAGAGAGAGAGAGAGAGAGAGAGAGAGAGAGAGAGAGAGAGAACTGAAACAATAAAGTGGCCTAGAGTTTCCCCAGAAAAATGTAATGGTTGGTTAACTTTGTTAAAATGTAGGTGTTGGGCCAGGGAAATGGCTCAGTAGAATGAGCACTTGCCTGGCAAGCTCAAGGGTCTGAGTTTAATTCCTGGTTCCACCAAAAAAAAAAATGTAGATTCTATCAAACTTGAAAAAGAAAAAAGTTCTAGACACAGATGATGATGACACACAACAGTATAAATGTACTTAATGCCACTGAACACACAGTAATGTCTAGAGCTGATCAAGACAGGAATTCAAGTCGGGAGTGGTGGCACACACCTGTAAACCCAGCACACAGAAGGCTGAGATAGGACTGCCAAGAATTCAAATCCAGCATGGGCTACATGGAGAGACTTTGTCTCAAAATAAAATAAAACTTAAAAAGATAGGGATTCAAGACCCAATCAGATCTAGTGTCTAGGCTCTAGAGAGCAGTATGAAGCCAACAGGACCACTTCCTGGCTGCCAGAGGAGCAGAAGGCCTAGATGCTAGGCAAAGCCTGGACTGCCTTCTGCACCAAGGAGTAAGAGATTTCCTTCACAGATCCGCTGGGACAGACAGCATTCATGAGGACTCCCAGGTGCTGCCACGAGATCTAGCCAGGGTATGGAACCACCTCACATAGATTTCTCTGAGGAAGGAAGGGAAGAAACAAAAAACCCAAATTTCTGGGAGCCCTGGCCGGCTAGCCCCTCCTCCCTATGTGCAGAGGCACGGCCACCCCATCCAGATTCACAGGCCTGGAATGGTGATAGCCAGAGGAGTACAAAAATTTCGCTGACATTGACATTTGCTTAAATTGGATGATCTGTCAGGTCTCATTTATATCAGTTCTCTTTCTTGGCTAATTCTCTCATGTTCAACAAAATGGCGAAGAGTAAAGAGAAGAGAAAACAAGGGGATAGGAAGAGAAGACTGCAGAGGAAGGGTGAGGGGAGGGTGGTTGGAAGTCACAGAAGGTTCAGGGACAGAAGGTTCAAGAACCAGCAGCTGCTAGCCCACAGCTGTCCTGCTGCTTTACTGTTCTAGAACCCTCATAGCCAGGCAGAGAGTCAAGCTCTTTACTGTGTCTCTCCTGGCCAGAGTACGGTAGACAGCATTTGGCTCACTGCTCTTCAGCACTGTGGACAGCACCTGACACCTAATAAATTCTTAGTAAGTACTCTCAGCCTCAGTGTCCTCATTCTCCACCCACCAAATCAAACAGGTGGAAAATATTCAGAGAAAAATTGCATCTGTGCTGAACAATAATAATATAGTCTGTCTGTCTGTCAGTCTTTCTGGTATCAAACCTAGACGTTGCACTTGCCAAGCAGGTACTATGCCACTGAGCTATATCCCCAGCCCTACTTAGCATTTCTTATAATAATTATGTAGCATTTATATTGTATTAAGTATTGTAAGGAATCTAGAGATGATTTAAAGTAGGAAGATTGGGGCTGGTGAGATTGCTCAGTGGTCTAAAGCACCTACTTAGAACAAGCTTAGCAAGACACAGGGACCGCGGTTCAATCCCCCAGCACCACATGCCAGCCAGCCCCGCCCCCCTGGTAGGCTGAGCTGGTCTCACACACACACACACACACACACACACACACACACACACACAAAGAAATAAAATTTAAAAAAATAAATAAATAAAATAAAGTAGGAAGATTGAGTTAGTATACTTAATATTATACTGTCTTATATAAATAAAATACCTGGAAAGTACTTTTAAAAAGATCTGAGTATCATGGATTTGGTACTGAGAATGGGGAGCTGCTGGAATCAATCCTCAAAAGATACCAATGGATAACCATAATTGTTAAGTGAGTTAAAAAAAAATTTAATGTCTCTGGATAGAGGGAGGCATACCTGGGAAGATATTTCTTTAGAGGGAGATGTGCCAAGTACCCTGTGCTATAATTCTATGCTAACCCTTTCATAGATGTACTTTTATATTCTCCACTTGATGGGTCCTGTGTAATTATTTCCTTTGCAGGTAAGGAAACTGAGGCCCACATCCAACCAGTGAAACAGCTGAAAAAAAGCCAAGTGTGGTTGGCACCAAAGGCTGCTGGCATGCCATGATGGAAGGGACAAAGGGAGGACTGGTAGAGGGCAGAAGAAATGACAGAGGACAAAGCAGGAGGTGATGCAGAACAAAGATCATCTGAAGAGAGCTGGAAAGGTCAGAGCAGGTAGAAAGCAGCAGTCAGAAGAGGGGAAGCTCCAGAAGCCTCCTGACCTTTGCGCCCGTCCCTCTGGAAGTCCACGTGACACCACTCGCCATCATTGACTTTGCGGCTAGATGCCCGCAGCTTGATGCCCCCAGAGCCCATATCCAGCAGAAGATAGAGGTAGCCATCCAACAGCTCCATGGCAAAGTAGTCGGCCCGCTGGGCAGAGTTGTGGCTGCCCGGCCCAGCCCCAGCCCGTCGGCCCTGGCTAAAGAGTAGCAACCCATTGGGCTCTGTGGTGCGGAAGTCCAAGGAGATGGAGCCAGTGCGCTTGGCACTCCAGCGAGGCAGTGCCACAAAGGCCTCAGGACTCTCAAAGGTCACCGGGTCCAGGGCAGCCACATCCTCACAACGGAATGACAAATCTCCCTGCAGCTTCATCTTGGGGTCCCCTTCCTTGGCCAGGCGGGAGAGTTCCAGCTTGAAGTCATTGTTCTTATAGACCACCTGCAGGGAGGAGAAGGGTCAAGGGTAAAGAAGCAAGAGCAGCTTAGGGCCTGGTCACAGCTGTCTGTGAGACCCCACCACTGCCCATCCTCAGTAGCCCCTGCTCAATGCCACACAGAAGCTGTGCACAAGCACCTCCATGCCCAGTTTGCTTCCTCTGACCTGCTTCTGGCTGCCCACTGGCCAGGTGGGCTATAGGTTCTCACTGCCAGCACTTTGCAGCTTGCGATAATGAAAAGGCAGCAATCACCACTGCCATCTGATTGCCAGTTTTGAATGGACAAAGCCTTTGTAACAACCTTAACGAGCAGCTACCGTCCACTTATCTACAGAAGGGGCAACTAAGCATTGAGCAGGTCAAGTGATTGGGTCAAGGTCACAGAGCTAGGGAGTGGGAAATGAGACTGAAACACACATCTTTAACCTTCACATCCAATAGTTCTTGCTTCTGCCACAACTTCAAGGATTCTAAGAGGATGGGAACTTCTGAGGCTCAAGGAAATGAGAGGAAAGGCCCCTCTTGACTGCATCAGTAGGACCTGAGTTTTGAACAGGAAACATGTCCCACCATGGACTCAGAAAGAATCCCCCATGAGGGAAGCAGCTGGCCAGCTCAGACTACATCACACCACAGACAGGGCAAACAGGAGCAAAGGGTTCCTGGACAGGGGCAAAGGATTCCTGGACCAACCCCAGCCCTTTCCACCCTACTTACATCCTTGAGGCAGCCCATAAAGTTGTTGCTGACAGGTGAGCCCGGCAGGTCTGCTGTATTGGGGCTGCCCCCAATGTAGAAGAAGTCATCAGAGCCCAGCATGGTGTAATCCTCCTGCGTGTAGCCTGTGGTGGTCAGGATTCCGTCCACTGAGATGGTCACCTGCCCAGCCCAGGGAGGGGGAGAGACAGGAGACAACGGGCATCAACTCCCTGGGAAGAGCCACAGGCTGGGCTAGGGAGGGGCCAGGGGGTAGTGGGGGAGGGGGACCCACATTTTTATGTCTGCTTGCCTTGGAGAAGGAACAGTGGGGGAAGAAAGGAAAGGAGGAAAAGAAGACAGCACAAGATTTGATGGTTTCCAAGTGGAGGAGGCTATGGCCTGCCCTATGCTCCTGCCTCCAGCTCAGCAGACAGGAGCCTGTGGGGAACCTGAAGAGTTCTTCAAAGGGACAGGGCAGCAGCACCCAGGAGGTGCTCTGGATGGCAGTGGGGACTTGAGGACAGGGGCCCCTGGGGAGTGAGGGGAGGCTAATGGAATCCTCACTTTTCTCCCCTTCATGATAAGCTCTGGCACCGTGACATCTGTGACTCCAGAACTTCTTCAGCTAAGGCAGAAAACAGCCACTCCCTGGAGCTGGAAGGCTTGGACTCACCTGTGGTCCCTGCCCTCTAAATCAGGTCACTGATCTCTTTCTTTCTCACCTCAGAAGGGGAATGAAGACAGCACTGAGGACCAAGGATCCAACACACCTGGGAAATCCCGGGACCTGAGCTGCATCCCATACTTCCTAGCTGATTCCCACTGCTGCCATATGGGTTCTAAGGGCTCCCACCTCTCAAGGGCTCTCTTCATTCCTCAGGTACCTAGTATTTGAAGGGGGTCACTCTCTTTCACCTAAAGGAAAGGGCAGTTCTGTACCCGCTTCTCAGCCTGCCTTCCCTTCTTCATGTCTAGTGTTTGTCCTACCAACACAGTTGTTATCCCACCAGGAGGGAGCAGAGTATGGCAGGGCTCTGGGGCAGAAAATCCAACCAAAAGCAAGCAACACTGGTCTGGGGAGGCAGAGGTGACCTTGGAGGAGGGCCAAGTACAGGAAACTGTAATTGCTCCACCCCAAGGCAAAGGCCCACCTGCTCCCTGAAGAGTCTAACCAAGAGAACAGTGCTCGGGGCTCCAGACACACCTTGGGGAATGGGGAAAAAGCCAAGGACTATTGAACCCCAACACATCTCTAGGAAGCTAGTGTTTCAGGCGAGGTCAGTGAGAACACAGGCAGTGCCCTATAGAGGCCATCAAAAAGCTGGTTCTGTTAGCCTGACCTTGTGCTTCTATAGCACAAGGCCACAGCTCACCTGAGCCCCTGCTCCCCAAAGGTGCTTCAATATCCCTTGTTTAGGCAAGATCTGGAGATGGGGGCTTCTGAGAACATTCTCTGATGTCCCCACTGACACCAGTCCATAGACACATGCCACCAGCTGTCTTCAGCACCTGGTGTGCAGTGTTCCATCATCCAGGGGTGGAAGATGTCTAAAGGTCAAGGAAGCATCCAGACAGGGGGAGCAGCCCCCCTCCCCAGGGTCCTGGAGTTCCCACATGCTGGCCTCCAGCCTTGTGGTGCAGAGGTGGGGCTGAGAAGATTGAGGGCTGAGACACCCCCTCCTGGGAACCATCAAACCTTGTGCTGGGAGAGCTAGGTTCAAGGACAGAAGGTGACAGGTGTCTTTGTGAGAGGGGGCAGTCTGAAAGCTTTTGAGTCTTGTTCTGAGTGGAAGGCTGGTGATTATCATTTATTTCTTCTTCCCTCTACCTTACCCTGAGGCTGGGAAGTGAAGCTCTGGATAGAAAAGGGAAGGGTCAAGGCATTAATCACAAAAACATGCAAACGAGATTAGACTGGGCAGAGAAGAGCTGGAGAGAGGGAAGAGAGGACCAGAATGGAGGGATAGGGATATCAGGGAGGGCCTGACAACTGAAAGGACTTCTCTAGGGCAAGTGTGGCTCCTACCCTTGCCACTCACCTCCACTCCTGCCACTGTAGAGACTCAGAATGGAGCTACTAATTACTTCTTGGGCTCATGTGCTCACCCCAACTAGACCATCAGCTCCTGAAGGGCAGAAACCTGACCTGACATGTCTCTGCCACTTCCCAATCCCAGCATAGCCCAGGGGACACAGCAATGATCATTAAGGCCAACATCAAGTTGCCCTGTGACCCAGAGCCACACAGCCTATATCTTCATCTGTAAACCTGACTCCCTCAAAGCCTGTGACTTTAGTGACAGGGCCTTAAGTCCCCCATGAGTGGGCCCATCTCTGTTTCCATAAGGGGAAAGGGCTCTGATGCTCCCTGGCCTCAAAAGCCAGTGTACCACTCTCAGCCCACCCCTTTACCCTATGGATTCTCTTCATCCCACTCCATGCTCCTAGGTGAAGGTCACTGTCCCCAGGGTCTCTCTGAGTTAGAAGGACCAGACTGGGGCAAGGTAAAGATGTCCAGGAACCCCTTCCTCGAGTCCCTTCTGGGCTGGGAGGAAATCTCACTGTGTCCCAATGGCTTTGGGCAAACCACTCCCACTCAGTGGCTCCTCTAGGAAGAGGACCACCTTGACCATCCTCTTATGGCCTGGGGGTAGGGGAGAGGGTAGCAGGAGGCGGGGTGACATAGGAGGTGCACTGAGGAAGGGGATCAGCCCAGAAGAGGTGTGGGGTGGGGAGAATACAAGGAGAAAGGGAGAGATGGCAGTGGGTGAAGAGGAAGCCAAGAGTGGAGGGAATGAAGGAAAAGTGTCTGAGGAAGGCAAGGAGGGAGATGACTTAGATTAGTAAACCCGACTGTTCCCTCAGACAAATCAAAGTCCAGACACAAAAATGGCAGGTTCGTTAGTAAAAGCAAAAAACAGGGGAATAATTCCCCTGTCCCCCTCCACCCCAGGGGTTCTTGATGCCCCTGCCCCCCAACCCCCCACGCAGTTTCTGGAAGGGGCGGGGCCAGCGGGGGAGGTAGGGAGGAAGTGGGGCTGTGGGACACAGAGCAGCCGCTGCAGCAGGAACCCATGCAGGTTAGAGGAGCAGGCTGGGGGCCAGCAGCACAAGCCAGAAAGGGCAGCGCCAAGGAGAAGGCATGCAGGGCAGGGGACTGGGAGCAGAGATGAAGGCAAAAGAGCTGTGGGTGCAGGAACGAGAAGCTTCCTTCCACCAAGGAGGAAAGGGGAACAACTAACAGAGACACTTAGGAGCTAAGAAAGGGGGACACCAGATCTGAGCTTCCTCACCAGCAAGTGACTCCCACTCATTCCTCTGCCCATTTGCCACCAATCACCAACCCCAGACACACCTGCACACACACACTGCACCACTCCAAAGGCTGCCAGGCCAGGACCCAAGACCCAGCCAAGGGTCTGCACCCAACCCACACCAAGCATCGACACAGCCAGCCAGCCCAGTGGGTTCTGAAGCACTCACTGTAAGAGGGCAGGCTGAGTCAGGAACAGCAGAACCACACCCCCTCCCCGCAGCCCCATGCACTTCCCAGGAGCTGTGTGGCCGGTTGGAGGTAGCCCGCTGGCAGCCTGGAACCCAGATGGGCTCTCAGCTCCTCCTGTCACAGAACTCTTGTTCTACCTTGCTGATGTCCATGTCAAGTAGGCAAGGCAGTATAGGGAAACTGGCCCTAGCCATAAATATCCCCACCCTGGATGATCCTTACACACAAAGGCTGGGGACAAAGGAAACACTGTCACTGCCCAGATCTTCCCCAGTTGTCTGCCATCACAGGGTCACTGGTCTCCCTATTCTGAGGAGAATAATTAAGAAAGCAGATGGGGTTGTTTTTATTGTTGTTGTTTGTTGCCTCCCCCCCCTCCCCGCAAAAAAAAAAAAAATACCAGAGATTCAACTCAGGGTCTTGCACAGAGCTTACATCCTAGGTTTTTCTGAGACAGGGTCTTGTTGAATCACTAAGTTGTCCAGGCTAGAGGCTTGAACTTGTGATCCTCCTGGCTCAGCCCTACCATAGTGCTGGGATCACAGGCATGTAATACCATACATGCCTAGAAGTAAGTGTTGTTAACTTGTGGGCAACTAAAATGGGTTTGCTTGAAGCCCCTGGACAGTGTACAAAAATCATATCAATGGGCTTTTTTGTCTCCTGTTAGAGTTCATTGTTGTTCCAAATTTTCAAAAGAGTTCCACAAGCCTAACATGCTTAAAAACTAGACCAAAAGAGGCTTGTGCCTGTAATCCCAGAACTCTAGGAGGCTAAGGTAGGGGGATTGAAAATATGAGCCCATCTGGACAATTTAGCAACTTAGCCAGACCTTATCTCAAAGCAAAAAAATAAAAATGGCTGGGAAAATGTGAAAGCCTTGGCTTCAATCCCCAGCACCAAAGACTACCAAAAAACAAAAACAAGTTCATAAAACTGTTGTTTGGCCAGGTATGGTGACACACACCTGTAATTCCAACACTTGGGAGAGGGGTCAGAGAGATAGCTCAGAGGTCTAAAGTGCCTGCTTAGGCATGCTTGGGTAAGTACAGGGACTGACCCCGGACCTGGTCCCCAAATAAATAAATAAATAAATAGAAAAAAGATTCAACACTCAGGAGGGAGAAGCAAGCGCCACGAGTTCAAGGTCAGCCTGGGCTACAAAGTGAACTCAAGGCCAGCCTGAACTACATAGCAAGACCCTGCCTCAAAAAGACAAAAATAAATTTATATATATATCTTATATCCCATCAGGGTGCAGCAGGGTGGAAATGGGGCTGCAGACAGTGGGAGGGGCTTCTGCATACGAGAGGTGCTGAAGCCCATCTAATTGTGGATTTTAGTTACCTTAAGTGGGGGGGGGGGGCGGCTAACTAAAGCCAGAAGCAGTTTGAAAGACACACCAAGAGATAGATTAACTTGACTGACAAAATTACAGCCCTATGGTAAACTCTGGGGTCTGGGTTTCATTAAGTTTGGGAGTATAGGAGAAAGATTTGAGGTCAGAAGTCTTGGGTTCTCATTTAGCCTTCACCATTTTCCAGAACAACCTCTTTTTACCTCTCTGACTCTCCAGCCTATAAAAGGGGTTTAACAACTTCCTATCTTCCAGGTTTACACCAAACACTAAAGGAGAGTTAAGTGCAAGTGCTTAGACTCCTCCAAGTCTGGTGTGTGGCTCTGGGCAAAGAACTTTCTCTGGGCCCCAACGTCCTCATTTATGAACTGGGAATATTCCCTACCTACTGCCTGAAATCTAGGATTCATCCAGGGTTGTTTGTTTGTTTGTTTGTTTGTTTTTGCGGTACTGGGGATTGAACTCAGGACCTTGCACTTGCCAGGCAAGCGCTTAAATTCTACTGAGCTATTTCCCCGGCCCTCACCGGGGTTTAAAATTATATTTAAAACATAAAAGGTAGACCCTGATATGTGCACAAAGAACCCTGACTATTTTTCCAAGCAAGCATCTATCAGCCTGACCACACTTAAGTCAAACCTCTCAACTGACTGGTGGGCCTTCAGGCCTGTGCTCACCCTCTCCCCAAGAAAAGAAGGGGGGCCGGGGAGATGGCTCAGTAGAATAAGCGCTTCCCTGGCAAGCACAAGGGCCTGAGTTCAATCCCTGGTTCTGCCAAAAATAAAAATAAAAGAGAAGGGCTAGAAGGGTAAGAATCCATATGGATGAGGTAGTAAAAATCAATACAAAACTCTATGAAACCCATCCTGAAAGATGACTTGGGAACCTCTCAAACCCCAGCTCTGTTGGTGCCTTGTTCTCTGACATTAGCCTCGGCCTGACAGATGGTCCTCAGTGCAGGTTTAGAGGCTTTATGAGACCACCAAGAGGCATGGAGATCTGTTTCCTCTGTCAGTGCTGCTCATGGAGAGAAGTAGGGACTTGAAGCCTTGGGACTTAGCAGGGACTTTCCTTGCTGGGACTGAAACCAGAGAAGGCTGTTGGTTTCCTAACGAATCTCATCAAGTCATTCATCTTCCCTCCTCACCAACCCAACTTCTGAAGCATTCTGAGGGTTCATGTAGTTATTCTGGGATGGTTACAGGGTCTCCAATAGGGCTAGAGATGTTGTATTCTCCGGAGTTTGCTATGGGAAGGGAATGGCTTATTCATACACATCACTGTTCCCAGAAACATGGAGACAATCAGCTAAGACTTTGTAAAGCTTGCTACAATTGTAATTCCCCTGGCCCAGTATAGGCCTTTCACTTTCGTTGCCCTTCTTGACCTTCTTTCTGGTCCTATGAAAGAGGTTTACTGTCTGCTCACTTGCTAGATGAGGAAACAACTTTCATAGCCTTAGTCCATTTCCACTAAACTGAGACAAGAAGGATGGTTTGCTGGGCTCCAGTCTGAGGGTGATACTCCCCAGGTGATTAGGGTATATCCCATGGGCTGATTTTTTCTCCCTTCAGTCCCCAAAATCACAGGTTGCCTTCCAGTAAAGGTCTGTGAAGAGAGTTCCAAATGGCCAGCTCTGGAACTGTGCTCAGTGGCCCAGCTGGGCAGGGTGGGGAGCAGCTAACTCCTAGAAGCAGTGGGAAACAGCCTGTGGTGGCTGTGCTAGCCCCACCACACAGCTCCATTTGAACTCTTGGAGACACCAAGAGCAGCCACAGAGTACACTGGGTGTGACTGGGGTGACACTGGCCATGGCACTAGTCTGTGTAGGTGTAAGAAAATGCACACATGTGAAGGTATTGGCCAGAGGTGGAGCCTACTAAGAAGTGGGGGAACTCTCAGGCTGTGCACCTCAGCTCCAACACCTTCTCTGTTCCAGCCAGTCAGCCCTGGGGGAGGCTGGCCAGGCCAGGCAGCTGCCCCACACAGTGCCAGTCCCTCGGGAGCAGACACATCCATCTGCAGGGTCCCTGGCCTAGTGCTCAATCACTCTGCATTATTAATAGGCGATGACTAACTGGCTGCTGCTGCCGAGCCAGCACAGGGCAGGCCTGAGGGAATCCCAGGGGATCACACACCGCAGGGCCTGCAGGCTCACACTCTAAGGCAGGCAGGCAGGGAGCAAAGGGACAGCCCAGCCCCTCCCTGCCCCTGCCCATCATGGCGTCCACACTGAAGGCAGAATCCTCACCAGGCCTGCAGCCCCCATTCACACCGGTGAGTACACATGTAGAGACACCAGCAGTCTCCCAAACACACAGCACGGCTTCCCACTAACACCCCTAAATGTCACACCAACATTTACACACAGTCGCACCCACACACCAACACACACCAGCTGCCTTTCCACCAACACCCACACCAGCACTCACCGGGCCTGAGCCCAGCCCAAACACAGGCACTTGGCAAGGACATGGACAGCAGAGGCTGGCCCAGCCCCACCCTGCAAGGACTGCCCTCCAATAGGGAAGGAAGCCAAGCCCGTCCATGGCCATGCAAGAGAGGCAAGGACACTGGGGAGGGGCACGGGGGAAGGGAGACAGTGTGAAACACAGTGTTAGTCAGAGCAGCAGAGCTTAGGGGGACTGGACGCTATCCCTGGTGGGGAGGAAAGACCATTCATGCCATGCAAAATGTTGGGGAGACAAACAGGGAACCTTCGAGGCTAAGAAGTGGGAGAGGAGATGTCACCTTTTCCCTGGCAGCCAACATGAAGCAGTCCCCAAACTGGTATGAGCTGGTGATTTGAAGGCAGTCTATGTCTCCCAAGGTCACCCCCCACCCTTTGGAAGAGCTGCTCAGCCAGCTGCCAGTGGAGGTGGCGTCCCCACACCCTCCCTCAGCTTGAGGAGTCCCATTCAGAGCTGACAGTGAGCAGAGCAGAGCATGTCATGAGATGGTGTTTTCCATGGATTTTCAGGAGACCAAGAAAGAAACCAAATCAAACAGAAAAAAACAAGGGAGGGAAGGGAAAAGAACAAAAGAAAGCAATCAAAATAAGCCACTTGGTATCGGGGCTGGTCTAACCAGAGCCGATGACCACAGGGCCTGCCCCAGGTCGCTCTGGCCAGGAATCTGAATTCAGAAGGCAGGGATTATAGGGCAGGGCCAGGCCAAATTCCTTGATTTCCAATTGTCTTTTGGCTTTGAGTTGGGAACAAGGGGGGAAAAAAAAAGAAAGAAAGAAAAGGGAGGGAAGGAAACCAAAGAGAGAAGCAAAATCTAAAAGATTGTCCAGGACACAAAAAACAATTGGAAGAGCAAAACAACCAAAAACCAAACGAGGAGAGGAAACAAAAGTGGGAGAATCGAACGGTTAAAAAAACCCACGGCAAACCAAACGGTAAGACAATTAGAGTGATATCTACCAGATAATGCAGTTTGTTTACCATAGCGTGTCCAATCCCTGCGTGCTTCACCGGAGAGGGGGAGGGGAGGGGGGGTCAAAAAAAACCAACAAAGACAACAACAAAAGAACACAACGAAAAGAAAAGAAAAATAAAATGACCAACTGTGAAACTCAAGGAAGGAGGAAAAATATATATCCATATATATTTGGTTGTTCAAACCCTCCCACCTCAGGTTCAGCGGAAGTATTTGGTTTAAGGAAAATTAAATTATAATGGGAGGGAAAAATAAAACACACACACACAAAATTAAACCCCTTCTTATCCCAATCCCTTCCCCACCCCTCCTCTGGATTCCTCTCCCCCTCACCCCCTCCCTGAAGAGCCGTCTGCAGAGAAGGGGAACAGTTAAAAACCTTGGTTAGTAGAGAAGAAAACAACAAAAGAACTGGACCAAGAAAGCAAAGACTTAAAAATGGCTGACATTCCGCAGATGAGACAGAAAGGTTAGTTCGGTTTTTCACTCATACCTTGCCCCACCTGTCCCTGCCCGTCCCTTGGTCCCCTGGGTTATAAGCGTGTTAGTAACACACACAGAGTCGGCAACGGGGTTTTCCAACAGAAGGGGAGAGAGGGAAGGCAGGGGTTAAGAAGCAGACCCAGTTATGCAGTATTAGTAGGTCCTGTGGGCTGAAATGGGAGGGAGTTGAAGGGAGAGGAGAGAAGGGAACAGGAGTGTGAGAAGAGGTGGGCTACTGACTCTGAATGGACAATGGGTTTGTTAGCTAACTGGTCAACCAGATGGCTTTCCAGAAAACTGGCTAGGAAGTGAGTTACTGCTGGCCAGCTGGCTGACCAGTGGTTATGTTGGGTTAATGAGTTAACCAGTTGGTAATGGACCAGCTGGCTGTCAGGCTGGGAGAAGAGTGGGCAAAGCCCCTTGAGAGTCAAACAATTGGCAAAAATGAGAGGCAGTTTCATTTGGAGGCCAAAGTGGTTCCCAAGGAGCACAGGAGGGGACATGGGTATCTGCTTCTCCCAGGAATGGGAGCATAGGCAAATAGATCCAGGGAGTCGTTCAGGGAGAAAGGTAGTTTCTTAGATTTTTTTTTTTTTTTGTCTTGCTTCCCTTCCTTGAGAAAGGAAGACTGAATCATCATCAAAACAGGGGAAAGGAAACCTTGCCCTCCGGGGCTGGCAGAGACTTCACGTTCACACTGCATCTGATCATCCCAAAGACTCCCTCTCCTTTCCTTCTCCCACCCACAGCTGCTTCCCCCTGACTGCCCACCCTGACTTCTCCAGAGCCCATATTTCCCAAAAAGCCCTCATCCCTATTTTCTTATTCTCCCTTGTGCATCCCTCCCTCCGAGAACGAAGTGTCCACGAGCACCATCCTTGCAAGGCCCTGGAACTGGCAAGACCCACCCCTTCTATGAGGACAGCAAAACCCCTGAACCTCCACTTCTCCTTAAGTACCAGAAATTCCCTCCCCTTCCCCACTAAAGGAACACTAAAGCCCACCTAACTCTGAGATCCCTTACTCCTCCATGGCTAGAAGTCAGATGTCCTACCCAGGTCGGTCTTCAAAATCCTCACTCCCACCTGCTCCCAAGTTCCTTTTCTCTTCCCATAGCCAAGAACAGCAGCAACAACCACTTTCACCATTAACCTGGTCTTTGAAAAGAAGATGCCAAAGGGGCCAAGACAGCTTTACTTAAGAACATTAGAGATGGAGGGATATTGCTGTTTGGCATCTGTTAAATGCAACTGCACAGCCAAGACTATGATTGTGAGGTGGAGAGGTATTTTAGGGACAGAGCCATTACTTAAAGAGTTATTATAACCAGTGGTTACAGGACTAATTTAGTAAGACAATTAATAAGGGCCTTGTATAATTAAAAATAACAGAATTCAATATTTAGCAGCTAGAAGAAGTGCTGAATGACCAATATTAATTATTGGTGATCTTGAAGCAGTTTACATAGCAGAAGCATCTAACTGCAGGTGCAGTGACTGGAGTAAGGGGACAATATGTGACAAGAGGATTAGTACTACTGTTTGGTAAGACTATTATGAAATGAAGAGGCCAACTAGTCAGAACAAGGAATACTTAGCTTCAGGACAGCAAAATCAATTGCACCCAAAAAGATAAGAGTTGTCTCATAGCACAGTACCAGTTGAACAAGGCAGGGGAAAAAAAAAAAGGTATTGGAAGTCTGAGTTCTGTTCTTTGGAATTAGAAATGGTTATAGAGAAAAAAATAATTTTTTTCAATGTTCACAAAAAGGGTTGCATTGTTAACAAGTAGAACAGGAAATAAAAAACAGGACTGAAAGAAGAAAAAAAGTGATTTCAAAAAAAATAAATTAAAAAAAAATTTTTTTTTAAAAAAGTGATTTCAAAATCTGTACTTCCTACTAACTTGTTAAGAGACCAGGCTTTCTCTGAAAAGCAGCAGCGTTGGCATGGATGAGATGGGAACCCTCTAAACTTAAGGACTGAGGAGCTAGAGCTTGTCCATGTGACCATGGTTTAGGGGCAACTGTGGTCAGATACTGAAACAGAGCTTCCACTGGCACCCCTTCCTGGTGGCCTGTGACAGCTCAGGAAGAGAACATCCTAGACCAGAATCTGGGGAGCTAAGATTTCACATTAGTAAGTGAGCAGCCATGGCCTTATCCACTCCTAGAGCTCAGAATGGCAATGGCTGATGAGGTACAGTACCACAGACCCATGCAAGAAGCCAGCTATTATAACAAATGGAAACTTAACATAGCTAAGGGCCTTTGCATCAAACTATAACCATCTGCACTGTGAAATCTGAGGACAGCTCTAGCCTCTTCGAGAAAGTACAAATCACAAAAATCTGGGATGAATATAGTTTCTGTAGAGCATGAATGAGAAGCTCAGGATAAAGAAGAGAAACTCACCAAGGCATTCAGCCACAGAAGAATCTATTTTTTAAGAGATATGAGCAGGATGCTTGCATATCTCAGAATGACACAGCCACAGGAGAACTACAGCCTTCTTTGCATTTTTCACCAATAACAACAACCAGGGCCTCCCTAGGAGGCAGAGAAATGGAGTAGCTTCTGAATCTCACAGTCTTCTATCCAATACTCCCTATCAGGGCAGCCCTGAGAAAACTCTCTGAGCTTACAAACTTCAGTTTACTTAACAGTAAAATGGAAATAATATCATCTACTCACTAAATTGATTTTTAAAAATGCATGAAATACAAAAGAGAAAGGAAATCCTTGAACTCTGGGGTTAGTGGAAGAGAGAGGTTCCGGTGAGATCTGAGAAATGCTCTGGCAGAAGATGGAGATCTGGAGAAATTTGGGGTAGGGAGTGGGACATGCTTTCTTCTAGACTCATAAAGCAAAATGGAGTTTCTCCCAGCACAACAAGAGATAGTTCAGTGTTCGTATTAAGTAGTCAGATCGGCTCACTTTGGACATGGGATTCTTGTGTCTCAAATCTTACCAATCAAGTTTAAGAAAGAAACTGAATGAATCAGGAAAACTATTAGAAAAACAACTACACACACCCAATAGTTGCTGGTATTAAGACCTCAATTTGTTCACCACTTAGAAGAAGAGATAAGAAATGAAAACAAATATTGAAATACAGGAAAATGTGAAGAGAGAGCAGTAATACAAGTTTCCAAGGGCTTGAAGAACATAGCAAAGGGAGCCAGACTAAGGAAGGTTTTATGAAGGTGGCCAGAGGGACTGAAAGAAAACACAACTAATGATCACAGCAGCAGCAAGCCCTTTAGGGCTTATATCACAGCAGGCACTATGCTGAATGCTTTTAGGCATTCCTCAGTTGGCAGAAGACTCCTACCATTTTGCCATTGGGGAACTGAAGCTCAGAGAAGATGTATAATTTGCCTAAAGTCATTTAACTAGATTTGAAACCAGTCCTGCTGACTGAAAACCTAGCCCTAAGATTTCACTGAAGAGAAAGGCAGATGAATAGATAGTACACCTAGGCGAATTGTGGGAAGAAATGAAAGAACTAGGAGTGGTGTAGACAGGTATGGAGAGCAGCAGATCTAGGCCCTAAAACAGGCTGTGTGCCATGCCAGAAAGGACATAGGAGGAAAGAAGTCCTAAGTGCCTGTTGGACTGCATCTTCGGGGATTCCACTCATGAGATTTTCATCCTTGGCGAGTCCATACCTTAAGACTCCATTTTTAGAGGACTGTACTGTTGGGTTACTCCAACCTTGGAAATTCTATCCTTGGAGATCCATCCTTGGATGACTGCACCTTTAGTAACTCCATCCTTTAAGGATTCTGTCCTCTGGAGAGTCTATCCTTAGAGGATGCCATCCTTGAAGAACTGCATCATTAAGGACTCCATCCTTGAGGGACTATGTCATTGAGGACTTATTCCTTAATGGAATCCATCTTTAGGGAACTCTCTCCTTGGAAAACACCATCCCTTAGGGACTGAACCATTGGAAACTTCATCCTTGAGGATCTCATCTTTGTACACTCCACCCTTGATGGAATCCACCCTTAAAGGATTCTATTCTTGGGAATTCTGTCCCAAGGACTCCATCCTTGAGATTCTGTCCTTGAAGTATTTCATTCTTGGGGCCCAGGGGAGATCCTCAAAGTGTCTGCACTAAAAGGTATCATCTAAGCTAGGCAAGAGGAATCATTGTGGTGTTTTGGTAACCAGCTTGTCTTCCAGGTTTGGTGCTGGCTAATGGTAAAATGGGTTTGCACATTCTGCTTACATGGTAGTTGGAGGCAGTTGGGAGACATATTGGGAATGGGAGGAGAGTGGGCCTGGAATTAAAAATAGGCCTCAGGGAATCCTCAGAGGTAATCATTCCTGCCAAGATCCCCTAAGAGAACTGCCTGTCACAAAAGCTTCAAAGCTGGGTTTGGAAGGGAGAGAGAGAGAGAGAGAGAGAGAGAGAGAGAGAGAGA
>NW_004524760.1:441518-443938 GCF_000260255.1 Octodon degus | reverse complement strand
GAGAGAGAGAGAGAGAGAGAGAGAGAGAGAGAGAGAGAGAGATGCTGTCTCAGAGTCCCCCTGATCCTGCTAAAAGGGTCTAAAAATGACTAGATGGTTCCAGGTATGATAACCTAACCCAGGCCCAAGGAAAACAATTCAGCTTCTTCCCAGTCTTTGGAGCTGAACTTTGACTCACATTTATAACTCCAGAAGCAAAATAGAGGGAAACCCCTGAGTGCTCACTCTGGGGCAGGCCCTTCCAGGAGGCCGTCTCCCTGGCCACTGGAATCACATGAGAAAAATAATGTAGAAGCCAGTGCTCTTGGATCCTGGCCATCTACCCTGAAAAACTGGAGGTAAATGTCATTTCTTATATCACCTCCCTGTCTTAGCTCCTGGCACACAAAACTTGAGGGAGACAGAACATTGAGCAAACTGCCCAGGTCCAAATCAACCCTCTGATCAGAGAAGGATTTTTCTAGTTCCAAGATGTCATGCGGACACTGTACAAAGCTGCACAACAAGGGTTGCTCCCAGCAGCATTACTGACATTTAGGGCCCAATGATTCCATATTTTGGGGGCACTTAGCAGGATCCTGGGCTCTACCCACAAGATGCCAGTAACACCTATAAGTTTTTTCGTTTTTGTTTTATTTTGTTTTGTTTTGTATTTTAGGGAAGGGTCTACAGGATGTTCAGGGTCTCATTACTAGATCCAACTCATAGTGATCCACCTGTTTATAGCCTCTCAAGAGCCAAGATTAACACCTCTGAGTTATGACAAACCAAAGGGCTCCAGACATTGAAAAATGTCTCCTGAGGGCACAGTGATTGAGTGACTGAGAGACACTGCAGAAACAACAGAGCCCAAGAAATTATTCTTATATGTCCCCAAAATTAGGCAGGTGAAAGATTTCACAAGGATACACCTCACCACAGGCTAGGCCTTGAGGAGGCCACTTCTCAGTCATACGTGTGGGCTGGATTTAGGAGTCAAAAAGTCCTCTAGAAGCCTCCTTCCCTGGAACAAGTTCTCACTATGTGGTTAAAGTTGGTCTTGAATTCACTAGGTCATCCAGAATGGCCTTGAACTCACTAGCTAGACCAGGCTGGGCTCAACCTTGCAGCAATCCTCCTGTCTTAGCCTCCTGAGTGCTGGGATAACAGGCATGTGTTACCACACCCAGCTCAGAAGCCCTTTCACAGGAGGTTTATCAGTAATGGACTTAAAGTAGATACCCTTTGTGCTCAGGCAGGCCTACTTCTGGGTCAACATGACTAGCTATGGCTCTGAGTCACCTGGCAGAACAATCCAAAAGTACTTTCCATCACTTATTAGCATAGACCTACAACCCCACAAGCCCCAAGAAGTAGTCATGGGTCTACACACAGCATGCTGAGGCCATGTGTCACACTAACCCGGTGGCTCTTCTGCCTCTCCATCCTCTTGGGTATCTCATAAGTTCACAGATCTTTAAGACCTCTGTTGCCCACCTGGCTTCCCTCTGTTCACTTTTAACAGTCCAATCCAATCCCCACAGAAGCTGAACTCCTGGGAGGGCAGGCACCATGCTGTTCTTCTCTGTGTGCAATATGACGAACATATCTACTGGCCAAGTAAAATATGGATAGACTATGGGCTTGTGGAGTCCTGCTGAAGGCAGCAGCAGGTGACAGCACTGGTCCTATGAAGGGCAAGCAAGCAAGAGGCACCAAGGGCAACTTCTCTGCCTCCAAATGCATGTGGTACCTGAAAGTATCACAAATGCATACAACACACTCAGGGGAGCTCGGATGAGGGTGACAACACAAGACAGCCCTTTGACCAGGAAATAGGATAATATGACATGAGGGGGCATTGCATCAAGGAGGAGTGACTCCACCAAGCATGTCACTCTGCAAAATCTGGAGGGCACTAAAAATAAGCACATCAGTAGGAGCTGGACTGCAACAGGTGGCAGCAAGTTCCCAAAAGAGCAGCAGGATTAGTCACAGCATTGTCACAGCAGGGGGGAGTAGCAGTAAATGAGGAGGAATCCCCATTAGATCATCACTCAGTGGTGTTAAATGAGCACAGGTAAGAGGAGTGGGAGGTCAGCTAGAGTCCTGAGCCCCATTAATAAGCCTTCCAGTGGGAGGAAGGAGAGAAGAAGGAGAACAACAAAGGTGATGACAAAGAAGAGTGACACCAGAAAGTTAGTCACTACCCAACCAGAACCAGGAAGTCTGAAGAAGACAATTAGCAAGAGTCAGATGTGTTGGCACACACCTATAATCCCAGCACTCAAGATGCTGAGGCAGGAGGACACTACAAGTTTGAAGCCAGGCTGGACAACATAGTGATTTCAAGGCCAGCCAGGACTACATAGGAAGATCCAGTCTCAAAAAAGAAAGGAAGGAAGGAAGGAAAGAAGGAAGGGAGGGAGGGAGGGAGGGAG
>NW_004524760.1:420991-441418 GCF_000260255.1 Octodon degus | reverse complement strand
AGAAAGAAAGAAAGAAAGAAAGAAAGAAAGAAAGAAAGAAAGAAAGAAAGAGAAAAGAAAACTAGTAAGAGAACAGCCACAATGCAGGAAGGTGGATGGAGCCGCTGGACCATTTGGATTTCCCAGTTGTGCTTAGCCTAAAAGAGATGGGGCTAAAAGAGCTTCACTGCTATTGGCTATGAGACTGTTGTCCCAAGAGAAAGCATGAGAACTGTGATCCAGGAGGCAGTGATTGGGGACAGAAGCCAGGAAATAGAAACAAGAGCTCCCAGAATGCTCAGGTGGAAGGGTAAGATCAGACCTACAGGAGGCAGGAACTTCTTGAAGCTGGAAACTAGCTGTGAGGCTCCTGCCAAGCAAAGCAGAGCTAGAAAAGTGGTCACACTTGTGAATACCACTACAAGCCCTGGGAACAATGAAGAGGGCCTGTTTTAAGAGCACCTGCTCAGGAAGTGAGTCTAGGAACAGAAGCTAAAGGGACACTACAAAGAAGGGTACTACCCCCTACCCATGGGCTGGCCCAGAAGGGTATCCTGAGAGCACCTGTGTGGGCTGGCCTAACAGCCAGAGGCAAAAAGCAATTTGCAGAGAGCTGCGAGCCCAGTGCCTCAGAAGTAAAAGGAAGAGTAAGTCAGGGCAGGTCTTACCCAGAGCAGAAGCACAGGCGGCACCCTTCCTGGTCTTATGCTCCTTCCCCAGTGTGCTGCTACCAGCTGAGTTCATCCCATCCCTACCTTGGCCCTGGAAAAGCCTCTCCTGAGACCAGACCACATCCTAACCCCCACCAACTCTGCCTTCTTGCTCTAGTGTTGGGACACCCTTGCCTTCTTCACCAGTACAGCCTGCTCATCCTGGAGGATCCCTCCCTATGCCAGCCAGCTCCTCAGGCCCTCTACTCTGGCTCTGCTCTCTCCTCCCACCTCCTGAAGCCCTGCCTATGTCAAGCCGATTTTCTGAGCCCCAGTCTTTGCAATCCCAGCTGCTCCCACCAATTGGAGCCCAGATCTTCTCCTGGCCTCAGGCTTCTGTCTTAAAGCACTTTAGGAGCCTCCTCCTAGCTCAAATCCCAATCACTGAGCTCTCTGAGGCCTGCCACGTAGCTGTGGCCATGCTTCAAGTATGCTCATAGTCCTGAGCCCTGTCTTTCTGCAGAACCAGACCTCACTTGCCACACCCCAAGAAGCCCTCTCTCCACCTGTGTCTGCCCCACATGTGGCTGACCTCTGGCCTTCTTGCTCCCCCTACCTGGCGCAGGTTTCGGGTAACCCGGACGTCGTGCCAGGCATTGTCGTTGAACTTGCCGTTGACGGGTTCCACAAGGGCCTCGAAGGCTCCTGAGCCTAAATTGATGACCAGCCAGACGGCCCCAGACTTGAGGGACAGGTTGACGTAGTCAGCTGACTTGCCCGTGTGCAGCATCAGCCCGTTGCGCTGCAGGGTGCGGAAGGCCAGCGTGATCTCATCAGTGCTGCTCTGGATCGGGTTGTGTGACAGGTCATAGCAGAAGAACTCATTGCCTTTGAAGGTCGCCACAAACTCCTCCTTGCCTGGATACCATAGTTTGGGAAAACAGAAGAAGGCTGAGTGGAGTGAAGTCTGACAGAGCCTCGCTCTTCTCCTCCACACCCCTCAAGGACCAGGAGCCCTGCAATCCTGGCTCTAGGCTTTAGGGACCCTCCCTTGGCCTGTCAGTTCTCTGCTCTAGACCCTCCCATCTTTGCTGCTAAAGACAACTTCTCCCAAGTGCATTTCCAAAGGGGAGGCTGCTAAGTGGCTCTCACACTGACAGCTGACAATTAAGCTGCCACAGGGGCAGGCAAAGCAGAAGGGTCCTCAGCAGCTCCTCCCACCAATACCAGCCCCCTCCACAAAAGGACGTGGGAGAGAAAGTGGAGCTCTAGCTGGCTGCTGCCGGGGAGCTCTACCCTAGACAAGGAACCAAAAGCCTCTGGAATATAGCCCATCTCCCCATCCCCCTCTCCTCTGGTGGTGGCCATTCTCAGTGCCCAGGGACAGTTTCAGGCCTTACCATCTGGAATAGTACTAGAAGGCCTGTTGTGTAGCACTGAGCAGATGAGGAGAATGGGAAGCACAGGAGGAAGAAGGGCAGGGATAAGACATATGGGAAAGCAATGCAGGTGACAGGGATATGCACCTGATAGCAGCAGGCCCTTGTGCCAAGCTACATGTGCGGTCACCATGCCAGCTCTCACCAAAACCCCAGCTTCCTACTCCAACCTGAGGATAGCTTCTGAAGAGCCCCATGGTGCTAGCGTACAAGCTGAGTGTGCCAGTGGAAGGAGCTTACACCCCTGCCACTACCTAGTGCAACAGCCCCTTCTACTTGCACTTTTTAAGCAGAAGCAACAGCTACTGGGAAGGCCTTAGGGACTGCCAGTGCTCGGCAAGTGGGTGACAAGTGAGAGGACAATGACTTCGGTACCAGGATGTTGGGGTCCAGCATCACAACCACACAGAGTGAAGAGACCCAGATGAGGAACCAAAGGAAACCAGAGGCCCTGGACCTAGGCAGTGGCTCATGCCTCCTTACCAATTAATGGTGACACCATAGTTGGCCCCATCTCCCTAGGTGAATGAGGGGCAAACAGGACTGTGTCATAAGGGAATTTATGCAGAAACTGTGCTGTCCAAGCATATGGGTTCTCAGGAGGCCTTCGGAAGCCCCCAAAAACAGCAGGCACCATGCCAGGAGCATGAAGGGCCAGTAAGATGCAGCTGCCCTCTCCCTGAGGGACACAGCTCAACAGAAGTGCCACATGTGGATGCAGGGGTCTCTGGGTACAGATTCTGCCGCACCCTTCCCCCACACACCAGCCTGCCTCTCTCTGGGCAAGCTGCCCGAGACTCTGCCCTCGCTGCCTCCGGATGCCAAGGCACCAGCTGCTGCCCCAGCGCCTGGCACAGCCCTCACTGCAGCTGGCAAGGCCTGATGTCCTGAGGCCCCAGGGCAGTGAGGCTGGGGGTGCACACCAGGACAATCTGAATCCCCCCTATATACTTAGGGGGTCAGAAGCAAAGGTGAAAGATCCAGCAGAGACAATGAGGGAAGGAAGGGAGGATAGGTGATGTGGAGAGAGGTGACACAGAAAGGGGAAAAATGGACCACCATGGGACAGATGGAGGAGAAATGGAGACAGCTCAGGACTGAGGGAGCAAAAGGTGACATGAAGCTGTACAGATAAAGAAAAGGAGCACGCCCCAAGGGAGCAGGTAAGGGAGATGGGAAGAGGGCCAGCAAGGAAAGGGGACAAGGAACTCTAGGGAACGAAAGCCAAGGCTTTCTGGGGCCTTGCTGTTTCCATAGCAACCCGGCCTGCTGCTCAGACACTGGCAGAGCCAGGGGGCTCAAGGACTAGAAAACTGAATGTGTTTGACCTTGGGTTTGCCACACATACTGGCTAGTCCCGCCCAGAAGTCGGGCTTCCCCTCCCACTCCTTCACCTTCACTGCAGTCAAAGAAAATATCATTACAGAGTCAGACAGAAGGGAAAGAAAGAATAAGGCAGCCACGTGAAAAAGTGATTGGGACAGAACAAAAGAAGCCAGAAAAAGAAGAGAAGCTGGATCTCGGCTGCCAAGACAAAAATGGGAAAATAAGGCCATTCCTCGATTCCTCTTCTTAGCCTCCTGTCTCTGAAAAGTGGCAAAGACAGCCACACTGCAGTCTGTGCTCACTAGGTTCAAGCCCCTTGGCCACCATGGACCCAGTAAGCCAGAGATGGGAAGAGATGCACAGAGCCCAAGGCAGCTCAAGAGAGCCCAAGAGCCTTTGGGAGGAGGTAGAGGGATGAGCAGCTGTAGAAAAGAAAGAAGATAGAGAGGAGAGAGAAGCTGGGGAGAGCAGCAGGAGAAGGACCTCGAGGTGGCGGTGGAGACTCAATTAGGGGCTGTATGTAGGGTGATGGAGGGTACTCAGCAGAGCACAAGCCAGATCCAGGCTGCATGAGCACTAAGGCACCAGGGGACACTCTGCCCCATCTCCCATGTGGGCAGGACTGGGAACTACAACTCCCAGCAACACCTGAACAATTAGAGCTCTTAAGTTGCTGGTGCAGAAAGGAGGTGATAGCTGATACTTGTTTGTCTCCCTCGGTTGGGGGTGATGAGGGTATCTGTGAATCCACAAGCATGCCCAATGAAACTGAATGTGGCCAGAGACTAGCTGTTGTGGTCCTGGGTTTCTAAGCACCATGAAAGAGAGGGACACAGCAGCTGCCTCCTTTGCAGGCCCAGCTCAAAGGCCTCCTCTGGGAAGGTCTCCAGCCCCCTCTGTCCCTCCCTCCTGTTGAGCACTACAGCTGTCTGTTCTGCTCATTTGGCACTTACTGCCTAGTAACATCTTGTACTGCTCCCTGGGGAGGAAGTATGATGTGGGAAAGAAGACCTGGGCGCTTGGGCTGGCACTGCCACCAGCTTTGTGACCTTGGCCAAGACACAACAGCTCTGCCTTGCCCTGCCTTCTCCTCTGGAAAAAGAAGCTAATCATCAGCTCACCTCACAGGTTGCTGCAGCATCTAGAGAGTGGACAGGGACAGCTTCCTAAACTGTGAACCAGCCCACAGATAAAGGACTCTCCTACTGGGATATAACTCTGTGAGTACATGCTGTTTTTCTCTTCCCCTTCCCTTTCTCTCTCTCTCTCTCTCTCTCTCTCTCTCTCTCTCTCTCTCTCTCTCTCTCTCATTGAATAAATTAACTCCTTTGAACAAAGTCTGCACTTTTCATATACTTTGCATGGACCACGCTTTATGGTACTTATTTGCTAGAACATCAATGAGCCCCCTGGGAACAGAGACCATTCATTCATTTAAAATAAATGTGCTGAGCTAACGCCTACGTAGGTGTCAGGAGCTGTGCAGAGCATGTGGAATACAGATGAAAATACCTGACCCTGTCCTCAGGGAGCTCAGGGCAGTGGGGGGCAAACAGGTAAACTGACAGTTATGATGTGTGAATGAATCTAATGAAGGTGTGGACAAAGGGTTCTCTCGGAAGTGTCCGGGTTGTCCTGCAGAGTTCAGGGAGACTGCCCATGTGGACAGCTTGACTGGTCTTTCAGGAGGCGGCTGAAAGAGATAGCAGGGAGCCAGCAGAAGAGAGGGACAGCAGGAGCCCAGGCAGACAGAAGAGCCACCAACTGAAGGACAGAGATGGCTGGAAGAACACAGGGCTTCAGTCCCACTGCAGAGGCAAGTTGTCAGACTGGCTTGGAAACTTTTCAAGAAAAAGATGCCCCTAAGAGAGGTGGACACAATGTGGGAAAAGGAACTAGAATCCTAGAGCACCAACATACACACAAAAAGGCACTGTCGTGGCCTCAGGGGCTTTGGCCATTGTCTGTAAAATGAAAGCAATGAACCCAACCATCAAGGGTTGCAAAGACTCACTGAAACAATGTGCATGATACAAATGGATCAGGGATGCCACCTCTCCCCACGGGAGTGGCGGGGGACTCACAGTCCAGATTTGATGGTTAAATTGGGGCCGCTGTGCCTTGGTGTCAGAAAAACAGACACTTTCTCTTGGTGCTCCATCAGAAAACAGACACTTTCTAGGGATGGGCTTGACAACTGCCATGGAGACGGGCATCAGTATTCTAAAATGAGATCATCAGGAAAGCTGGGCTTTGGGAAGGATACGGAGGTTGTGGCCCTTCTCACCAGGACAGGTTATGGTGCCCCAGAAATGGCACTCAGTGTAGGACCACCATAAGCCTCCAGATATAAGGGGGTGCACCTCTCTAACTTGGCTTCTCCCCAGGAAGCACTAGTAGCCTGCAGCAGGGTAAAGCCTAGGCTCTCTGGGGGCCATGGAGTCACTGACCTTTTGTTGGCTGGTGCACATCGCCGGCTCCTCCTCTCCCGGCCCCCCCCTCGGAGAACAGTAAGGACCCTACTGGAGAAGCAGAATTGGGGAGTCAGGCACAAGAGGCTTCCCAGCCAATCCCACCCCAGCCTGGAGGTAATAGAGGGCCCTCTCTAAGACAAAGGTGCTGCCTGCAGGCTCAGGAGAAGAGAGAACTCACTTGCCTTCAGGACCTCTCAGCAAGGAACTAATGGACAAACCTAGGGCCACTGGCCCCACAGACCCCAACAGACTCATAAGCCTCAACTTTGCCCAGGGTAGGGAGACTAGGAAGAGCCCAGAAACAAGCAAACAGGTCAGCCCCAGGGACATGGAGGCCCTGAGGTCCTGCTGCCAATCTCTTCATCCTCCTGGCCAAGGCCTCTTCTCCAAGGGCCAGGCCCCTCTCCACTGTGAATCTCTGCACATGTCCCTTCTGCTGAGTCCGAGTTCACATTCATCAAGTCCTTTAAAAGCCTGACAGACACCAAATCAAAAATCTTCCCCAGGTCACCCAGACCCCTCCTCTGCTCTGTGCCTGTCCTCTTCCTGGTCACCTACAGCTACCTGCATTGGTCCCCCAGTGAATGCTCTATGTGTCACTATTCAGAACATGGAGCTTCCCAGGGACTTCTCAGAGGCACCCCACATTTACTGCTAATGTTTTGCCTTCCCTTTCCCCTTAGAAGAGCTCTTTCCAGAGGGAAGTCCTGGCTGGGTAGAGCTTTCCAGGTATGCGGGATCCTCAGGAGTCAGTTTTCATGATCCCCACCCTGTTCCTCCCCACCCAGCCTCAGCTCCTAAGGGCACACAGGAACCAGTGGCTATATGTGGGCTCCAGGCTGGGTGAGCTCCAGCCAGGCTCTGCCAGTGAACATGTGTAGTCAGTTCCCGGCCCCTAACACCTGCCCTATTGCTGGATCCATGGTGCAGCTTCAGGATAAGGAAATGAGGGGAAAGTTCCTATCTGGGCTCTTACTCTAATCCCAAGGCCCCAGAACAAAAACTAGAATAATATCTGAACTGTAGAACTTTCTAGAGAAAGGGAAAACTTTTTGGGGACCTCCCCCACTCAAGGGCCTTCATCTATGACTAAGGTGAACCACAGCCAGAACTCCCAGAACTGCGCACTAAAAGGCAAGAAGGACATGAGTGACCCACCCAGGGCACTGTCTCCCAACTCCCCACCTGGGACTCTCTCCTTCCCCTATATTTCTTGCCATAATTTCACAACCCTGAGAGAATCTAAAGCCCCTACCTCCCCAAACCTAAATCTATCCCAAATTTTAGATCTCTGTAAGTCTCTCCCCACAGTCCAGTCTTGGTGCTGTGGGTCCCCTGCCACAACAGTTAAGGACCTTGCCCTGACTCAGGGTCAGACAACCCTCAACAGAGGGTGACACTGGGCAGGTGTGGCAGCACCCAAGGTCTGGAAGGTCAAGCCCCTGTGTTCACAGTTAATGACAAGAAGGGTAAGAGAGGTCAGACATGGAGGGGAGCAATCAGAACAGTCAGGTTTGCTTAACACCAGGGCTTTGAAAGCTGGCAGGAACTTGGTCAAAGGGAGGCTCAAATTAAAGGACTAGTCCACCAATTAGAGTTGGATAATCACTAGAGAGTCACCTCACTTCTCTGGTCCTCCAGGGTCTCATTGTCAAACAAGGTTCATGATCACTCAGAGATATGAAAGTGAAGGTAGCCAATGGGACACGGTGGAAAGGGGGATCCTGCACCTCCAGTCTCCCATTTCTTCCCCCCCACCCCATTCTGGTGAGAGAAGTGACAGGGCAAGGGGAATGCAGGTGCTCATGTACTCTTTTTCAGCCCAGGCCCTTTTCTGTTTACTTGGGTTCACAGAAAAGAAAGGATGATCACAATCAATGAATGGAAGGAAATAAAACACAGCCATGAGAAAGAACACAGGTGAGATACACTACCAGGAAAACGCAAAAAGGTGACCGGAGACAACGGCAGGAGTTCAAACATCTCTTGATGTTAGAAACCAAGGTGAGATGAGGGCAGATGGAGCAAATCTGGGTGGGTGGAGAGAGGAGTGCACAGACATGGACCAGCCCCCCCACCCCTACCCGAAACCCCCAATAAAATAAAGACATGGCAGAGGAAGAGGGCAGGAAAGGAAGGAAGGAAGGAGGCAGGACAGGTGGAGGAGAGGGACCGGGAGGGAGAAAAACAGAAAAATTCCAGGCGCAGGTTGGGGGCAATCCAATCCAAATCAAACCAAAACTTCAAACCATACCTTCGCTGTTTAACGTCAGGTGAGCCGGACCTTGGAAAGGGAAAGGAGAAAAAGAAAGAAAGGGGGGAAAAAAGAAGAAAAAAGAAAGAAAAGGGGAAAGAAACAAAGAAAACACGAGTCATCAAAATCAGCCAGAAAGAAGGGAGAAAAAAGCTTTTGCTGCCACAATTTAAAAACCCATTTTAACTTGTGACAGACATCGGGGGGAGAGCCCCCAGCCCAGAAGCTGAGGAAAGGGGCCCGATGCGGAACAGAGGGGAGAAGGTAGGAAAGGGAAGAGAGAAAGAAGAGTTAAGGGGGCACCAGAGTGGGTGAGAGGGGTGAACCAGGAGGATGGGTCAGGGAGTCGCTGCAGGGGGGAGAGGAGATTTTGGTTTCTTTTTTTCTTCTTGCCGGAAAAAAAAAAAGGAAAAGGAGGAGAAGCATGAGGCTGGGAGGGTTGCTTTTTCCTTTTTCTTTTTTTCTTTTTTTTTTTTCTTCCGGGAGGCGGAGAGAAAAAAAAACGGTCAACGAGTAAAACAATTCAGATGAAGGAGAAAATAAAACACGACACAAAAATCAAAGCCACCTGGAGAGAAAGAGAGTGTCCTGTTAGCGCAGGGTTGAGTGGGCAAGGGTGCCTCCAACCCCCCCTCACATACACACCCAACCCCATTGACCCCTGTGACATTGGCAGAGAAGAGGGTAAGCAGTGGGGAGGGTAAACCTGGACCTAAGACAACACTAGGGTCTCCCAAGAAGGTGGGTTTGGAAAGACATCTCTAGGATCCTAATACTCCCAGCCAGCCCTTCCTAACAGCCTCTTCAGGGACAGCAGGGACCCTGAAAACATGAACTCTACAAAGAAACCAAAGAAGTTTAGGCTCAGGGGAAATGTGAGAGGAAGCAGGTATGAGGAAGTAGAGTCTAGGGCAGTGGTGGCAAACCTACAGCACATATGCCACAGTGGATTGTTTGTATCCTTGAAAGCTCTAAAAGGTTCACCATCACTGCTCTAGGGAAACCCTAGAACAAAGACAGAAGGAGTGGATTCCTCTGCAGGAGGTCTGAGGGACTGTGGCAGCAAGGTGCAAAAGGGACAGCTAAGACCCCTGAGCAGGAGGCCCAGCTGAGAGTTTAAAACACCTGGCTCCTAACCACATTTCTCTGACTAGGACCTCTCTGAGATGACCCAAAAGCTGACTTTTGCAAATGGAAAACAAAGATCAGCTGGGATTTCCTTCCAGAGTCACCTTGGGCACTAGGGATAGCCAGACTGTCAGCCTGAATCCAAGGCACACATCCTTGGCCTCAGTTGGGAAAACACAGCCCACTAGACCAGAGCCCCAGGTCTAGAGAGACTGGCAGCCCAGTTCCCACAGCTGTGCTGAGAGCCCAGGGCTCCCTGAGATGACCAGCCAGTCTCACCAAACCAGAGCTCCAATCTGCCTCCCAGGATCTCACCAAGAGGGCCCTGCAGTACCAGTGTTCTCTCTCTCTCTCTCTCTCTCTCTCTCTCTCTCTCTCTCTCTCTTTTTCCTGGAACCAGGGATTGAACTCAGGCTCTTGTGCTTGCCAGGGAAGTGCTTATTCCACTGAGCCATCTCCCTGGCCCCTAGTGTTGTCTTAGGAAGCCCTTCCAATTCTGCAGCAATGGGATATAGGCCCCAAGGAGAGAGAACAGACGCCAAGGCAGAAGCACTGAGGCTACAGAATTACTGGGCCAGAATTGAGGGCCAAGATGCCTGGGGTCCAGGAGCAAAGAGGGCAAGAAGGCCAGGAAGAGTATGGTGGGGGTCAAAGTCTTGGGCACTGGGGGAGATGTGGCTGAATGTGCAGGGTGCCTCTCCTCTGCCTTTCTCTAGGGTAACATTCATTCCCCCACCTCTGGATCCAAGGCCAGCTGGGGAAGGAGGTCCCAGGAGACAGGCTCATAGAGGACATAGGCTGAATCTATGGCACAGGCAGGGACCCCAGCACTTGGACTGTTTTTTATTCCTTGCTCTAGATACCCCTACCCTGTCAGTGACTCTTTCTCAAGAACTCCCAGCACCTTCTTCCAGGACCCAGGCAGGGCAGGATCCCTGAACCTTCCTCCCACTCTGCCTGTCAGTAGCAGCCTTGTCTTGCAAGTCCACTCATGAGAATCCCAGCCTCTACCACCACAGTCCAGGAGCCAGGGGCCTGTGATCCATTCTCTGTCCCCTGCAGGCCTGACTATTCCTAGGGGGAGTCACATCTCTCCCCTCAAAGACCCTTCCGCTGCCCAGCTACTGCCAGCCTCATTAGCATGCGTACTCTCCCTCTGTCACCACGGCAACCAGCTGCTCAGCTCCCTCAGGCATGACAGCACCAGCCATCTTGGTGAGGGGAGGCCAGTTCCCTTCCTGTCTACCTCTGGCTCAGCCCCAACTGGCCCAAGGATTCCCTCAAAACCCTCCATGAAGCCTGTTCCCTACCTAACCCCTCTGAAGTCTGCTCCCTCCTACCAGCCCTCAGCCCACTGGGGTGGTCTCTTGCCCAGGTCCACCTGTGGCATCAGCCCCTCCTCCCACTGCTGGAAAAAAGGCTGGCTGTGATAGATGTCACTGCCAGGGGTCCCTTCTGAGAACACACTATCTGGCTGCTTCTGGGTCTCCTTCACCTGCTACAAGAGCTTAAGAAGAAAGAGGGGGTGCTCAGCCAGGCTACGGAGTAAGATGCCTCGATTGCTGGAGAACACTAGGCCTCAGGTAGGGTCACAACTCACACCCCTAGCCATTCCCGGGGACCACCATCTGCCCAACCCACCTCCTCCTCCAATCTCACCTCTGACTCTCCTAGCAAAACCCCCAGTGAGAAGAGAAGGACAAGATAACTACAAGACACATGGGTGAGCACAGACACAGCAGAGACACATAGAAGGGCCACAGTCCTGGATGTGTGCACACACCCAGAGTCCCCAATGCACACCCCATGCAGTACTGACTCATAGCCACACGCAATGCCACATCCAAACCAGGAGACCTCCCATCCCACTGTCCCACTGTCCCCAAAGCATAACTCCTCTTCCAGTCCCTGTTTGTCCCCATTTTCCACAGCCCTCCGGCCGGTCCTCTCCTCCTTTGGCCCAGCTAGTCTCTCCTTGTTCCTGTCCTTACTATCCCCTCCCTGGAGTCCTTTTCATCCCACCTTTTCACTTAGCCCCTCGCCCCCTCCCTGCCTTTCTGCCTCCTTCTCCTGAGCACTCTCTGCTCTCTTTTGTCTCCCTCTTTGCTCCCCACTTTCCATCTCTCGCTTTGTTCCAGAGAAGACATGACATCAAGAGCAAGTAAAAGTCACATCAGCACTAAATCTTTATCTCCAGCCCTCAGAAGGCTGCGTCCACCCAGACATGCAGACACAGACACAGACACAGACACACACACACACACACACACACACACACACACACGTAAACACTGGCACACAAGAGAAGTGAACACAGATGCAGACACATGAAGGATACTCCCACAGAGGCACATAGATGTGGTCCACACCACAGAACCAACATGTAGGTGAGCAGCACACTCACATCACAGACACAAAACCATGCTACATGCACACAGCACATATCCACAGATGGGCTGAGGTGCCCAGATTGGCAGACCAACACATGTGTGTATGCACACATGTGTACACACACACACACACACACACACACACACACACTCCTGCCTGCTGGGACCAGAGGACCTAAGGAGCCCTGAAGAGAAGAGACATCTGGGAGAGAGAGAAGCCAGAAGGTGGGCAACACAGAAAAAACTGGATTCCACTCACATCCAAGCCAAAAGCCCTGGCTGCTTTTCTTTCCCAGGACTTGTGTCCTGCCACTCTCCCCTCAGCTTCTCCCCTCAGGGCCTCTGTCCAGGGATCTCCTAAGGCAGGAGATTGTGGAGTAGACAGTGACCAGCAGCAGTCCCACCTCACAGCCACCCCACTGCCTTCCCTATAGCAGCAGTGTGGGCTCATCTGCCTTCAAGCCTGGACCACCTACCGCAGGCCTCCCTCTCCCAGATCCTAGTCCACCCCGAGAAAGGAAAGAAACAGGAAAAACCAAAGACAGAGGGAAAGCTTAGGAAAATAACAGAAACGCAGAGAGAACCTGTGGAAGGACAGACATAGGAAGAGGCCAGAGGCAGGGCCTGGAGCAAGAGGTAAAGACAAGCGGCAGAGAGAAAGAGAGAAGCAACCAGAGCAGAAGGCAGAGGAAAAATGGACGCAGACCCCAGAGAGGTGCATGCCCACCCTTGCCCTGAGCATGGGCTGAAGGGGTAGGCCAGCATCCTCCTCCCAGCCATGGGTAAGGGAAGAGCTGCCCCTAACATGCCCTGACCCAAGGAAGGCCCACACTTCACCTACACTCTCAAACAATGTCTGGTGGACCTGAACTCCCAGCTGTCACAGCCCACCCCTGTCTACCCCACCCTATATGTCATGCCTACCCATCCTAAGTTGGGCTGGGCAAACTGAGTCTACCCATTTATTTCCAGGCCATTCTGATCCTGCCAGCTATGGCTCTCTGTCCCACTCCCCAGCTCTTCCCAACATCCCTGTTCCCTTCCTGCAAAGAAGAAGAAAGGCTAGTGGGCAGAATGAAGGGATAATGACAAGGGGCATGGCCCACCCCCCAGCTGGCAGCCACCCACACCAACATCAACCTGGCCAGTGCAGGAACCAAGGCAGCCAAGAGAGGACCCCAGACACCTCCCCCAAACAGGCCCCAAACACAAGCAAAGGAGGGAGTCCTCGAGTGGCAATGATACTCCTTCATGGGAAATCCCCCTGGCAACAGATGTCCTACCCCAGTGACCAAGAGATTTCACTCACCTTCCATGGGGTGCTCCTCTACAGCCAGCAAGGTTCAAAGAAGGGAAGCAGAGAGAGAAGAGAAAGGAGGCAGTTAGCAAGCATACTATGACAAGGATAGGGACTCCCAGGGGATCCCTGACACAAGTCATCCCACCTGGAAGGCCCAAATCTCAGGGAATAGCTTTGCTGGGCATTAGGCAGAGACAGAGCTGTCTGCTGAGTCAGTGCCTGATACATAGTCACCCAGCCTAGCAGGGCTGATCCTCCACATGCACCACATATTCCTTTTGGGTTGCATTTCAGGAAACTGAGGCCTGAGGCAGCAAAGTGACCACTCAAGGCCTCACAGAGAATGGGAGGCAGGGCCTGGGCCAGCAGCCTGGCTTCCAGACTCCCGGAGGCAGGCTCCTCCTCTCATTGCAAATCAGAGACAGATGGGAACACACTCACACCAGTTAACTGTCTCGCCGGGCTTGCCCAAGACACACGCTTGGTGACACACTGACACACATAGACACTTAGCAATCCAGTGCCACACACAGCTCTCACATAACTTATACCTGAAGGCTCTACACACAAGGACCCACCACCCCACAGCCCCCCACCCACCCAAGGAGAAAGGCATCAGTACACAAAGTCAGAAAACACAATCTGCCCTAGAGTGCCATGTGACATACTTTCCCGAAGGTCAGCCTCTCCCAAGGCTCCCTCTGCCTCAGGATCCATGATTAGAATAAATGCCTTCTCCACGGCTGGATGAGGCGAAGGCCTGGAGGCTGTATGCCTGTCTCTGTGCTAGAAGCGGCCAAGTCCAGCGGGCCACATGGGCACACCTTGCACTTGCCAGTCCAGTGCTTATGCCGCTGAGCTATCTCCCTGGCACTGGCCCTCATCTACTAAGGGCCAGCCTGAGCACAGCCATAGGAACACCAAACAGATAAAGAGAGAAGGTAGAAGGGAGGATGAATGGAAGCAGTTCCTTCATCCGAGCTGTAAAGCTTCAAGCAGGCTGTGTCCTGACCTGCTTTGTAAAAGAACCAAGGTATCCCCTGCCCTAAACATTTGCCCACCTCCTGAGGGCCTTCAGATGAAGTAAGAGATGGGAGAAAGAAACAGTACAACTGAAAAACATACATGGCTCTGGAGAAAGACACACACACATGCTGACCCAGGATACAAACCACACACATGTGCATGCACACATATTCTCTTTCTATCTCTAAGCACATTTTGTGTTATCTGTCCACTCATTCTTGGAGTAAGGGTAGCTCCACTGCAAAAACAAACGCTGTGACCTGTCATTTCTTATATGCAAACACACACATGCGCACACACAGAATGAATGCAGACCTGCCTCTGATACAATGCTTCTGGTACCTAAAGACAACAATGAACACCGGTCTCCTCTGGCTCTCCCCATCACCAGTCACACACACCCACACCCCAGCCTCACATGTTGCAAACACTTCTATGCAACATAGAGCCCTCTTTTACCTGACAGCTGCACCCCTGGAAGCTACATATACAATGATTTTCTTAAGTAAACAACGAAATCACAGATACAGAGGCAGCTGTCTGGCTAAAGGGGCCCTGAGGAAAAACCCTGCTCTCTCTCTCTCTCTGAGGACTGCCAGGTTGGGATCCTTTGGTCCTGGTGTGATAAGGCTCCAGTCAGTGAGCACAGTCACGCGCCAGCATCTGTGCAAACAGGCAGTTTGGAGATTTCTAGCTAATCTAACATGGCAGATATTGCAAAACGTATTTTCGCCTGCCAGGAACATGCGTCACGCTACACACAGGAAGGTGCACCAGCAGTCTTGGTTTACTCCTAGCTTCCACAGGACAGCACCTACAGCATAAATCTCCCCTTCAGAGTCTTTTTCCTCTCAGCTACTTCACCAGTGCCCCTTTTCTGCCATCTTGCACCCTTCCAGGTTTGGTCCCCTACCTTCACACTCTTGTTTGTCCTCACCCTCTTTAGTGGCACCTCACTTTGGTGGCTTAGGGACTCCTGAACCTGTGTTTGCAGCCCCAGTCTCTTCCCCAAGTGACAGCCCTGTGTAATTCCCCCTCCTCCCATTGCTCTGTAGTTGCCCTACAACCCTGTGACATATAAATCTACCACTTAACCCTGAGGCCATGCTTAACATCCCATTACCAACCCCCTGGGTTTAGCAAAGGCCCTGCTTCCAACCAACAACCCTTGAACTCCCATGATGTGCCCCACACTGCCAGGCTCCAGATGTGCCCTTTAAGCACATGGCAGGCACCATTCAACCCTCCCCTGGGACACTGTCTGCCTTGCTGCAGTCCCAGTGAACTCCAGCATAAATCTCCCTCCTCTAGACAGATGGGCCAATTCTACCCTGCCATCACCTTGGCCCTTGGCCCCTGCGATCCTGGGTCACCTGAGCCCACATCCTTACTCACACCTGGTCTCCTGCCCTTATCCTTCCTCTGCTTGGCCCCTGCTTGGCCCCAACCAGCTTGGTCGACACAGGGACCAGATACACCTTACCACATTCACTGAGATAACAACACACAAACTGTTTAGTGACTCTGGGTTGAATTCTTCTGCACTCAGCCCACCTATCCATCTGCCTCAAGAGCAGCCCTCCCTCAATAACCACAGGGACACCCAGCCCTGTCCTGCAACCTTCGTTCCTCAATCAGGTCCCCCAGAAAGCAGCTGTGCTCTTTTCCCAGACCCATCACCAGAACCTCTGGGTTCCACCTGATGAAACCTTCCATCCCCAGCAGCACATCCTACAGCCAGGCCTGCATCTGCTCCTGACCTGGGAACATTAATAAGCCTGAGACGACCGCTGGCCAGCCCTTCACACCCTGCAATTCATACACCACACCCAGCTCTCTAGCAAATTATTATTATGGACAATGATAAAGACCTAAAGGGTAGTTCCCAGCATTTGGAAAACTAGGGCAGGAGGATTGCTGCAAGTTCAAAGACAACCATGGCTACGTAGTGAGTTCAAGGCCACTATGAACTACAGAGTGAGATCATGTCTCAAACAAAACAAAACAAAATGGCCAAGAGTCTTCTAACACACCCAAAACTATATTCCACCAAGTACACTTACGATTAGTGTCATGCACTAATTTGGAAAGCTGATTGCCAAGTTCACACACACACACACACAAACACACACACACACACAGGAAGGAGGGGAAGAGGTCACTAACTGACAATTCCTCCTCATACGAGTACAGATAGAAAGACTAGGAAAAAAGCTGATATAAAAATTCCAAAACAGGCCTGGCAAGCACCACTACAGGCAAGGCCAACCCAGTAAAGGAAACACTGCACAGCAGTCCAGCAGAACACTTGAGGTGAATCATGACCTCCCTAAGTCACTAGTAAAAAACTAAATCACATTACATTAGAAAAGCAGCTGGGCACGGTGTCACATGCCTCTAATCCCAGTACCTGGGAGGCTGAGGCAGGAGGATCATTGTGAGTTTGAGACCAGTCCGGGCTACAAAGTGAGCTCAAGACCTACCTGAACAGCACAGCCTCAAAAAGATTTTCAAAAAAAAAAAAAAAAAAAGTCTCCATTGAAATGTTCTCAGTATTGGTGAGCTGTGTGTTTTACTGAAATAATTCCCAGTTCTAGGGGAGCCCTGCTCCCAGAGGGCTCAGAAGACAGGTTGTCCCACTCCATCCCCAGTGCACTCTCTGCAGGCACAGCAGGACTGTGTGTGTGCAAGGGCTCCCTCAGCACAATGGGCTCTTGGGAGAACTATGGCTCAGGCCACTGAGGCTATTCATCTATTTCTGATAAAACATTGCCCCTAAACAGCTCCAATAACCAAACACGGGTCAACAATGACCAGAGTGCTCCTTTTTGGAGGCACCATGAAGACAGATAAAGTGCCAAAGGCCTGAGTCAGCTCAGGGCTCCAGTTCCAACTTTTAAACCTCTGGCCTCAGTCTGACCCTCTGTGAAATGATAATTATACATATGCAGAGGCCACAAGAACTACATGAGATAAAATACCCACAGCACCTAGCAAAGGCTCTGTGGCTGCAAGGCTCTCTCCTCCTTCATCTCTGTATGTGGTTCTCTTTAGGTTCCAGTTGCTCCTTCGCTGCTTGCTAACTGCTCTTTAACTTCCTCCCACTGTTTGTTGCTCTGAGGTCTTTCGCCCAACTCTCACCTTCTTCTTGGCCATCTCAACCACTTTCTCTACACATTTGTGACTCAAAGCTCTGACCACACACTTCAAAGTATCCCAATATCTCTAGGTCAAGAATGCCCAGGAGCACTGACATTCAACACATGCCTGGTCCATTGTCCTAAACCTGTTCCCCTTCCTGACTGCCCCATCCCCTCTTACCCCTCCACCATCATTCAACCCTTAGAAACTGAAGCCTCCTGTTCTCAGACACCTCTCCTCCCTCCCCATATCTGATGGCGAGGCCCTGTGCAGCAATAGTCTCAACAGCAGCTCTCTACTGCTGCAGCTGCCGAACAGTCACCAGAACTGCAACTACCCTTTCTGACCACTCTCTAAAACAACAAAGGTTCAGGGCCTCCAAACATCTTGCCTGAACCACCTCCCAAGTGATTTCTCCACCACTTAACTCTGTCCTCTGTAATCCCTCTACACTTCACTCCCAGCTTCCTAAATATACCACCTATCTTCACCATTGCCTGAGCAAATTCTTGCGGCTCCATCTGCCAATACACTGTACCCAGTTAGCATCCATTATGCGTTAGTTGAATGACTTAAACCAAATCTCCAAGACCTGGCTTCAATCTGTTTCAACGGCTGCAGGTTTCACTCTTTTCCCTCCACTCCTTGCTGTCCCTCTGCAGGTATGATATATGTTTCTACCACGCCTTTGTTCTTACCAGTTCCTTTGCTTGACATGATTCAAACCAAGCTTGCTAATCAATGTTCAGGGCCAACTCTAAACAGAATGCCTTTCATAAACCTACTTCCCATCCCCCCCCCACTGTAAATGCTCTCCTTCCTTGAGACGTCAATATAACTTTTGTAATAGTGACTACTATGTACTCACCACTAATTGTATATCAGACATTTAACTGTCACAATAAACCTGTGAAGTAAGCATGATTATCTCCACTTTCAAGATAAAAGAAAAATGAGTCTAAAGAATAGATATCCAAAAAAAAGAATAGATATCCATCTTATATCAAAGATCTAGTAGGTAGCGAAGACAGATTTAAGCCCAGATCTAAGCTACAGAAGTCTGTGGTTTCATCACTAAGCTACAGTGTTTTGTTTCATCTGGGCACACACCACCTCTATAATGCTGTTGGAGGCGGGGCGGGGTAGGTGTGCTGTTATAGCAAGTTAAGTATCCCTTATCTGCCAGATGGATAGAGTGTCACACATCTGTAATTCCACCACTTGGGAGGCAGAAGCAGGAGGATTTCTAAGAGTTTGAGGCCAACCTGAACTACGTATGGAGAACCTGACTCAAAATAAACAAATAAGCAAACCCTTATTTGAAATAACTAGGGAAAGAACTATTTCATATTTGGGACTTTTTTTCAGATTTTGGAATATTTGCATATACATAATGAAATATCTTGAGGGTGGACTTAACTCTGAACATGAAATTTATTTGTTTCACATACGTCTCATCAGCCGAGCATGGTGGCACATGCCGGTAATCACAGAACTTAGAAGACTGAGGCCCTGAGTTCATCAGGATCCCTATAAATTCAAAACTAGGGCTGAGGAGATGGCTCAGTGGAATAAGCACTTCCCTGGCAAGCGCAAGAGCCTGAGTTCAATCCCTGGTTCTGCAAAAAAAAAAAAAATTGGTCTTAGGGGCTGGTGAGATGGCTCAGTGGTCTAAAGCATCTACTTAGAACAAACTAAAAGCACAGGGACCACGGTTCAATCCCCCAGCACCACATGCCAGCCAGCCCCGCCCCCTGGTGGGCTGAGCTGGCCACACACACACACACACACACACATAAATAAATAAATAAATAAAAACAAAACCAGCCTAGGCTTAGTGAGTTCAAGGTCAGCTTGAACTACATGTATGTGTATAATATATGTTATATACATACACATCTTATACACACAGCCTAAATATAATCTTATAGATTTCTTTTTCTGGCACTGGACCCTGAACTCAAGACCTTTGCACTGTATCCCCAGCCCTGTTTTATTTTTTAAGACTTGACTTGCACATCACAAAGTTATCCATCCTGAACTCAAACTTTTGATCCTCCTGCCTCAGTCTCCCAGAGTGCTGGGATTGTAGGCATATGCCATCGCACCCAACTTATACAATATTTTTATTGTATAAGTTGGCACGGTGCATCACGTGTGTTTGAAGGGCACCCATCACATGAGGTCAATTGTCAAATTTTTCACTTGTAGTGTCATGTCAGAGCTTAAAACAATTCAGTGTTAGGAGCACTATGGTTTCAGATTTTCAAATTTTATTTATTTATTTGTATTTTACGGAAGGGTCTATAGGGTGTTCATTTTGTCACTGCGTAGATCACACTCGTAGAGGTCTGCCTGTTTACAGCCTCCCACGAGCTCGGATTACAGGCGCTGCCAACACGCCCAGTCTCAACTGCCATCTCAGCACGACCCAAGGGGCGGGGCCAGCACCACAGGCCCAGGATCCCCCGTCCCTGGGCAGGCACTTTTGAGCTATTTGACCGGCCCTTCAAATTATACTTATTGAGAATTTTCTATTTGGCAAATACCATTTTACAAGCTTTGTGCAATTTACATAACTTAATTTTCACACTGTAAGGTAGGTGCTCTTATTATCCCATTTTACAGATAGGAACCTTAAATCTAAGGTCAGTGTCTAGGCATTGTAAATGTTGGATCTCTTTTTACAATATTTATTTAGGGGGCCTGCCCATTAGCTCAGGTGTTTAAGTGCCTGCTGAAACAAAGCAGTCAGGCTCAGGATGCTGTGGTTCGATCCCCTCATCCTCAAGCCAAACCAGACCTGCCATGAAGGCATCCTGAGCAGCCCAAAAATAAATAAATAAAATAAAATATTTATTTATTTATTTGTTACAGTATCTCACTACACAGTTCAGGCTCATAGTGATCCTCCTGTCTCAGGCTCCCAGTGCTGGGATTATAGGTATGCACCACCACACCAGGTTTTGGTGGCTGGCACGGCACACTCAGGGTTCCAGGGCTGGCACAGCATGCGGTACTAGGGATCAAACCCAGGTCTTTGTGCTTGCCAGGCAGGTGCTTAGACAGTCGAGCTATCTCCCTAGTCTAGCATCTCTCTCTTAGCCACTCACTTTACCGCCTTTTTATCTGCTCCCTCAATTAAAAAGTCAGCTTCCAGACCAGAAGCTCTACCTTATTTATCTCTGACTCCCAACAGCACCCAATACACAACCTAACAAAAAGGTCTTGGTGGGCTGGTGAGATGGCTCAGTGGTCTAAAGCACCTACTTAGAACAAGCTAAGCTAAGCAAAAGCACAGGGACCAAGGTTCAATCCCC
>NW_004524760.1:398079-420541 GCF_000260255.1 Octodon degus | reverse complement strand
AAAAAAAAAAAAAAACCTATGAATACCTCCTCGTAGTGCACACATTCCACTACTTTCCTACCTTTCTCAGCAAGGTGTACTCAGCCTTATACATCTGCACCCCAGTTCCACACAGTCTCACACACACCTGCACACCCCTTCTTCCTAGATCATCTTTCAGCTTGTTTCAAACAATACACACACACACACAGACACACACACACACACACACAGACACACAGGTGACACCAGGAAGCAGACACACAAACCATTGTAAAATCTCAGCCTACTCTTTCCATGCTTTGGCAGACAATCAGCAACAGGTACACAGACTCTGTTATTAATACTTAGTTTTGTCTTCAAGTTTGTGTGGCCAGACATCCCTAGAAGTAAAAAAAAATAAAAAATAAAAAATAAAAAAATAAAAAAAATAAAATTCTGGCAGGTTCTCAATTGATGGATAAGCCCAGACACCAGGAAGCAGGGATCCAAAGGATCCACAAACCGATATGGACACCAAGCATCGAAGGCAGACTGGTTCATCTTGTGTATAAAGCTAAATCTATTTTTCTAATGTATATTTTATTAACCACAATGGCAAATATAACATCAAAGTCATCTAAAAGCTTTCCAAATCCACTGGAGCTTTGAGTCATTTATTTTCCCAATAAGCAAATACAAAAATAATAACTACTATTTGGAAGGAGTACTGTGAATTACTGACGTTTAAAAATATGCCCTCAAGCTAGGTACAGTGGAGTACACCTGTAATCTCAGCACTCAGGAGGCTGAACCAGGAGGATGGTCCTGAGTTTGAGGCCAGCCTGAACTGCATAACAGAACCCTGTCTCAAGAATAAAATTAAGGGGCTGGAGAGATGGCTCAGTGGTCTAAAGCACCTACTTAGAACAAGCTTGACAAAGCACAGGTGACCATGTTCGATCCCCAGCACCACATGCCAGCCAGCCCCGCCCCCTGGTGGGCTGAGCTGGCCACACACACACACACACACACACACACACACTAAAAGTAAAAAAAAAAAAAAAAGAATAAAATTAAAATAAAATAAAAAGGCCTCAACTGGGCATAGTGTCATACACATATAATCCCAGCCCTCAGGAGGCTGAGGCAGGAGGATCAAGGTTAGCCTAGGCTATATAGTAAATTTAAGGCCAGTCTGAACTACATAACAAGACCATCTCTCAATACAACAAGAACAATAACAATGTTCTCAATTTCAGAAAAAGTTGGAAACCACTGAAAGCAGGTAATACTGAAGTAACTGGAACTTCCAGGGAAGTTTGAAGACTGAGAACTGCTCAGAGGTCAGGAGCCAGACTCACCTTAAAGCCTTCCTGTCTTCATCCCAACCAACAGTGGGGTCCTATGCCCTTTCTCCCTGGCTAGATAAAAATGTACTAGAAGAGGTATAGTGAGCACAGGATATTACAGAGCTACCTTGGAAATAAGGAATAAATATAAAGTGAAGAAATGAGGTGTGGGGTAGGCAGAAGAAGGGGACCAGTAGAGTAGTTGTGCCATAATCTCCAGGTTCAGTCAGTGTCTACAGCCTCCCCTACAGCTACCACGCTATAAATCTGAAAATATGTATACATATGGCCTTACCTCAAGCCTCTATTCTCTTGAATACTTACTATTATAGCTCTTCATTCATCGTACAAATCTTTATCAGACACCCACTAAGTGCCTGGTACTATATTAGGTGGTGAGAACAGAGGTGAATAAAGACACATCTTGCCCTTTTATCACAGACAAAGCAGCACTCTCTCAACATATCACACTCACAGACAAACACACACCATATACACACAGGCAATGCTACCTCTACCAGCTGTCTGACACCCACCCAAGATCTCTTTTTCTTTTTCTTACAAATATACACAAAATGGGACACACATACACACACACACACACACACAAACACACACCCATCTCTCTCAGCTCCATCACAGCTAATGCACACCTAGCATACTCATTTAATACCATTTCAAACACATTCACTCAAACATATCTTATACACAATATAACAGGCATTCTGAAGCACATACTTTATTTGGCTCACTGGAAAGCTCTGCTCACTTTCAGAGAATGGACTGACCAGAATGCCTCTGTGTGCATTCCTCATACATCCAGGCCCAAGTTAGCCACAGTGAGCCCATGGGCCAGTTACTATACCCTTCCGTAGCCTGAATTTCCCTTCCATCAAATTATTAGAATGGTTCATCTTATTTTCTCAGGAAGGTTTGGTGGGATAGAATCATAGGAACAAAAAATAAAAATAAGGTCCTGGAAAGATTTTTTTTCATAAATTCCAGGTATCTTACGAAGGCCTCACATTCAACCACATATTTGTGGGAACCTGCACACAAACTTACAGCTGTGTACTGCTCACCCCACGAGACACTGGGCTCCTATCAATAGGCTGTACTGTTCAGACAGACCCATTCACACATAAAATACGTGCTGCCAGACACTCGGGCCTCAGCACATGAGACACAATTTCACAGTTTAGGGAGCACCTGAACTCCCTGGAGAAAAAGCAAGAAGGTGTCAGATTAACTTAATACACACAATTCCTGAAAGTACATCCCACAGCCTTGTACAAATAATGCCACAAAAACAACCCCAAGCCCACAATTACAAATACACAATTAAAACCTACAGACCTTAACATCTCCCAAGGTTGTTCACATGCACACAGCCATGGGGTCATGGGGACACCCATTCCCTTAGCCTCACTAGTTTGTAGACATAAACATCACACACACACCCTCCCTCAAAGACCCTTCCTCCTACAGGATGAACACACACACATACACAACCATCCAGTGAGCCACACCTTCAAGAGGTACTAGAGAGAGGAAAGCATGCTTGACAGCACATCCTTCCTGGCAAAGGAGCTACCATCTCCAAAAATGATAGGGAACCTGTCCCTTATACCCTCAGCCACCCCAAGGTTAAGGAGGTCTTGAATGTCCTGCCTTTCTTCATTCTCGATAAAGACACAGTGCAGCCCCAGCTCTACCTTCCACCCTCCTCCCTTCACAACAAACACCCCCCCCAGCTGGGTTGTGGGGCTCAAACTCCCTCCCCAAGGCTCTATTCCATATTTAATCCTACGTCCCAGGCTGCCAGGATTCAGAGCCCTTCGCTCCACAGGCTACACTAGCCTCCCTTCTAGTTCTTGTACTGAGAGAAATGCCTGCTTTCCTGAACCTCACCAACTGCCAACCCCTGGCCAGGAGCGTCTGCCCCACACACACACATCTTTTCTTCTCTGGGCCAGGTGATAGATAGGTACATTCGGTTCCGGTCGTCCTGCTGAGGACGGGCACGGCCTCACACTCTATCCTCGCTCACCCGCGCTCTTGCCCAGGTCCTCCTGGTTCAAGTCAGGCCTCACAAGCCCAGCCTTTCCCCTCCGCCCTCCTACCCTCAGACTCACAGAAAAGGGGAAGGAGGGACACCGGAAGTGCCCAGACCCTCACGGGCTCCGCCCACAAGGCCTGCCCCTCTCTATCATAGGCACACCCGGTTCCTCACAAGTCCTTCCACAGGTCCCACCCCCGTCTTACAGGACCCACACACACAGGTCCCACCCACACAGGTCCCACCCAGACCAGCCAGACCAGCGCTGGAGGTCCCAAAAGGACTCTACAGGCCTCTCCTCCAACAGAGAATCCCACCAAGGTAGCATCAAAGCCAGCTATACTTGCCTTCCCACACATGCCCCACTCACTACCCTTCCAGACCCCACACACGACCCCATCGGCTCCCCTACCTCGCGCCGTACAGGCCCCACTCCCGGGTCCAAAGACCCCACACACAAGGCTTCACCTACTGTCTCTCGCAGGCCCCTCTCACATGACCTCCTCAGCCCCCTCAGACCCAACTACACCTGCTACCAAAACTAGCCAGGGGACGCACACCAGCCACGCCCACGTTGCCACGCCCACACGCGCCAGCTTCCAGCCCGCGGGTTCCAGCTTACGTCAGCCTACGGACCCCCGACTTCGCAGCCCCTCATGCCCCACTGGCTCCCTCACAACGAGCCCGAGCCAGGAATCCCGACCCCAGAGACCCCAGCCCCACACACGCGCGGCTGCCTGGGACTCACCTTCGCTGCAGAACTTGCCGCCGAAGCCTGTATGGCTGCAATCGCAGCCCACCTCGCCGGGAGCCAACACGGTGCAGAGCCCGCCATTGGCACAGGGGTTGCGCGCGGGCGCGCACAGCGGGTCGGCTGCCGCGCCGCGCAGGCCCTGGCTGCCCAGCAGCGCCGGGGGCCGCTCGCCCAGCTTCAGGTTGGCCAAGAGGCCGCGGAAGGGCGGCTCATACTTTGCAGTGCTGAGCGTGAGCGCCGAGAGGCGCACGTCCGGCGGAATGCCGCCCACAAACAGGTCGCTGGCCACCTGCATCTCGCGCCGCTTGGAGCGCACCTCGGCGGCCCGGGCCTCGCCATCCACCGCCAGCGCCGTGCGTCGCGCGTCGCGGGTCAACAGCACCATGTGCCAGCGGTCGTCCGCCACTGGCGTGTCCAGCTGCAGCGTGGCCGGCTCCGCGCAAGAGAGCGTGAAGCGCAGCCGCAGGCGCCCGTCTACCAGCAGCAGCTCCAGGAAGTCGCAGTCACCGCCATCGTCTAAGTAGAGCAGCAACGCGCGCGTGGCATTGGTGCGCAGGCTGAAGCTGAGCTCGCCGCTGCTCGCCGCGCCCGCCCAGCGCGCATAGCGAGCCCATTGCCCGGGGCCGCCGCCGAACTCCAGCCCGCCCGCGCCCGCCGCCAGCACGAGCACAAGCAGCAAGAGCGGCGGCGGCGGTCGCCACCGGCTCCCGGGCGCCATGCCTCGGGCGGCCCCGGCCCCGCTCGGATTTCAGAGCCGCGAACGCATGGGGCGGGCAGGGGGCCGGGCGCCCCCCGCGCCGAGCGGGGCTGCCTCGCCTGCTCACAGCGCCATGGGCCCGGTTGCGGAGCAAGACTCGCGCGCAGGCCCGGCGTAGACGTCCCCCGGGCGCCGCGGGAGCTCTGACGGTTGCAGGGGGAGGGACGCCTGCGGGGAAACAGAGAGGAGAGCGTTAGTGAGGGGCTCGGAGGGAGGGGCCCGCCAGTGGTGGTTCCCCAACCCCCATCCCACCTGTTTCCCTTTAAGACAGGCACCAGCCTGCAAAAGATCTGGAAGCAAGAGATGCCCTCAGGGAGCAAGTACGCAGGGGCCAACACTTGCAGAGAGATGGTACTACTCACTGGGGGCTTTATTAGTTTAAGGCCAGAGGTGATAGCCAAGAGTCCAGCAGGAGTCCAAGCCAGCTCCCCTCACACTAACCCTACCAAAGGACCCTAGCGTCAGCACCAAGGCCAGCTCCTTAGGTGCAGCTGAGGACTCCACTAGAGGGTGGCCCGGCCCCTTCTCTGAGCTGCCCAACCTCTGTCCAAGGCTCCCACCTCCAGCCACGAATCACTTGCTTCCATCAGTTCTTGATGCTGGATAATAAAGTTGCTAAATAATTCATTGAGATTAATTAATTGTCAATGGTATCACTGCCTAACCAGGCTAGGAATGGGGTAGAAGCCAACTAGAAGCCAGGTATCCATGCCCTCAAGCCCTCTCCACTCCTGTAATCCAGTTTCAGATCTCCATGCCCCTCACCCAAATCACTCTTCCTGTCCTGGGCCCTAATTCACCAGGCCCATTCCTCCTTAAACAAATCTGCCTGTCACCCTCAACTTCCAGTTCCTGGTCCTCTGCCTCAGGACTGACCCTATTACCTGGGTTCTCCCCTACTCCTCAGTTCTTCCTGGCCCCTCATCCAGGGATAGAGGAGATACCAGGAGGCAGGCAGGTTCATTTGCATAAAATTGCCTTTCTGAAATGATTACCCTTGTAACTGGCTGTCAGAGAGCAATTTATACCCCACAACGGGGAGGGGAATTTGCATCTCGTTAAACTCCCAGTCGTAATTATTTATATCCAACAACCCTCCTGAATATTGCATTGATTTTATTTTGGGGAGGGAGGGAAGGAGGTGGAGAGAAGCAGGGAGGGACCAGAGTTTAGGAAGAGACAAGGAAAGATGGTGGCAGGGAAGGAGAGAAGCATGTTAGAAGTGGCAGAGATGGAAAAGTAATGGGGAAGAAAGGGGTCTGATGGAGAGAAAAGAGAGAAGATTGAGAAATTAAATTGCAAATTCAAACAGCATTTGTCAAGTCACTGAATCTTAGACATTTTTACAAATGTCATTTTACTTAATCATTAATACTTGGAGAAATCCATATGGAGAAGTCTGGGGACTTGCCCAAGGTCACACAGACAGTCAGCAGGGGCCTAGGTTTCATATCCAAGTCTGTCCAACTCCAGCACACCCAGGAAGGTGACAATGGACAGGACAGCCACATGTAGCTCACAAAGATGGGAACCAAAGAAAATAAGGCCAGGACAGTGGAAACAGAGGAGGAGCTGGGGGCAGAGCCAGAGAGCTATGTGGGAGAAAGTTGAGGTAGGAAAAGAGAAAGCTAGAGTCCTCCCTAAAAAACCATAGTGAGCGAATGAGCAGAGTCACAGGAAGGCAGGAGTGGTTCAAGTGACACAAGCAAAAAGGAAGATGGGCAGATAAATTTCAAGCCATCAGTAATGTCTAGGGAGACATCTCTAAGAGACCTGCAAAACCCAGTCCTTCCTTCTCAACTCCTTCCCTGTGGCTCTATTTGCCTGCCCCCCCCATCACATGAGCACTCCTTTGGGGGACCTAACTGTTCTCTCCCAATGCCCCTCCAAGAATTGCCCCTTCCCAAGCAAGAAAGAGAAGATCCAGGCCTGCAACCCCCCCCCCACAACACTGTTGGGTTATATATAGCTTGCCACTGCCTCTCCTCATTGGGTAATGGAGATAATTAACATGCGCGGGCTAATTAGCCAATCAAATTAAATGCAGCACCTGCTCCCAGCCTGATTGATGCCCTCACCCCCCAAACACACACACATATGCACCACCACCCCGGCCCAGGGCAGGGGAAGGGGATCCCTGAGGCTTTGGAAAGGAAAAGCCAAAACTCCCCTTCCTCTATATAAGGGACAGCTAGAGACCACCCTAACAGACACCCAGACCTTCTGGCCAGAAGAAAAGTCATCTCTCTCCCACTCCTGTAGGAATCTCAGCCTCAACCTGGCATGCCCAAGTTTCATCTGGGCCTTCACCCCACCCTCACCCCCAGATACTATTTTGGGAAGGGAATTAATTACTGATTTCCACTGATGGAGGGAATAGGACTGTGTCCTGCTGTCTACCCTTCCCACCTATCAGAAGGGATAGTATCCTTTCCCCTGCCCCACCCCCACTCAGGGGTCTGTCATGCTTACATTCCCCACCCTCTGTGGAGATGAAAAGGGGTCCTTGGGAGAAGCACCAGGCAGGGTCTTCCTCTGTTCAGGAAGTTAGAGGTAGACAAAAAGACAGTGGGACTAAGCCTCCAGTGGCTGGGAGGCAGGCACCTGGGTCCTGAGTGTCCAGGGCAGGTCACCTATTGGGGGGAGGGTACAAAGTGGGTGAGATTCCAGGAGGAAGGGTTCCACTGGTTTGGGTGTGGATGGGGAGTGGAGGATTGCCATGTGCAGGCAGGCACAGGTCTGTGGGCAGCATGGGGCAGAGGCTGGGCTTCTGCGGTGCCTCCAGGGAGGGGCGAGGGCAGGGTCTGGGCCCTCGGCCCCTCTGGGCTCATTACTCATTCTCCCCACAGCCCACAGCTCTGCAGCACAGGAGGCCTGGCTCTGTGCCTCAGGCATGGGGCGACAGGGCCAACCACGAAGAAGCGAAGCGCTGGCCCTCCCCAGCCCTCTCTCTCTCTGGGAACCCAGAGAGACCCTTGGGGCAGCTTTAGGCTTACAAAGCAGAGACAGCCCCAAGGGGAGCATGACTAAATGGACACCTGGGTCCTTTCCACCCCACCCCACCTCAGTCTACAGTGCCCAGGACTCCTGCAACTGCACACTGCTCCTCTCAGTCTCCCCCATCCCACCTCCAGACCACCTTGCTGCAGTACACAGGGGCTCTTGCTGGCCAGGGATGCCCAGCTTTTTCAGCACCTACTGCTCAGCTCTGTGGCTTTGGCAGCAGCCTTGGCCCCAGGGATCTGCTCCCCGGGGGCCACAGCCATTGCCTTGCATAACTTCATCAACTAAATGGTCACCACCCCCACAGGGTCCAGCACTGTTCCCCCAGACTCATGCTTCTGCCCCAGTACTCACTGCCAGTGCTGGGATACTGCCCAGAGTCACCCAGAGTACCCTGGCTCCTCACAGTGCCAGGCCACTGCACACTGCCAGCCCAGCTGGCCAACAGCCACACTCCTCTGGGAAGCTGACCTCTCCCACGGGAAGAATCCTGGGCTTCTGCACCCAGGCAGTGCCTTGCACCCTCTACCCACAGATGGAATTGGCAGCTTTGGGCAACTGGTGACATGCAGGAGGGGCTGGGGGTGGGATGACAAGGCCACCCTCAGAGCCTCCAACTACTCTCTCCCTCCCTATACCTTCTCCTGACAACTATTCTAGGTCCCCCTGAGCCAGACAGCCTCCTCCTCATCTTCCCACAGCCCAGAGTGCTACTGTAGATGGATGGGGGTGGCAACTTCCGGGCTCCCCAGCACTTTGTCAGGTGCCAGGCCAGACCCTCTCATGTCCCCACGTGTTACTTGTCCTCCAGGCTCTAAGAAGCAGTTTTGTCAACCAGGCTCAAGACAAAGCACTCAGGTTAGCAGCCTGAGTTTCTGTGTGTCGTGAGTAAAGGGGCTATTGCCCTAAATCCTGTGGCCATGCACAAAGGCTGCACTGCCCAGACGCTGCAGGGCAGTAGCAGGCTTAGAGCTCACCCTTCACTCTCTGGGCCTTCACAAGGAACACTGCCTGGGACTTGGAGCACAGTCACCCAGGACTAAAAACAGGACCCTCAGCACCCATGGGATCCTCTCACTGTCTTTTTCTCTCATATACCACACACACACACACACACACACACTTTTAATTTGGAAACTGAATCCCAGAAAGGGACAGGGACCAAGAAGGGTTCACACAGAAGAGTAAGACTAGAAGACCCAAGGTCACTCCCTTCCATTCTAGATGTTCCCACTGCACCCGCTGCTCCAACCCAGGACCTGCCTGCCCAGAGGTCCCAGCCCTCACCAGTGCAAAGTGGGCAGATACATGTGAAATCTGGAGTGGGAAAGTCCATGCCTACTCAGCACAGCCCCCACATCATTCACCCGGCAGAACCCCTGCATTCACCCTCTCTGGTCAGCCTCATGCTACACACACACACACACACACACACACACACACACACCCCTTCAGCTGTGGGAACACCAGCCTCACTCTGGCTCTCCTCCTCATGCCAGCTTCCTCTCACGCCAGCTGGGAGCGAGACAGCAGGGGCCTCCCCTGGCACCAGGGAGGAAGAGCTGGGTTTACACACATTACTGGTGGCCCCAGAAGGCAGCCATGGACAGGTGGGAAAAGTGCGTGTTCTAAGGGGGAGATTTTGGCTTAAACTAAAGAAAGTTGCTGGCAACCCAAACCATGCAGCAGTAGAGTGGGCCGTGGAGGGTGAGTTCCCAGGCTGTGGAGGTGTGTGAGCTGAGGCGGGTGACTACTGCTCAGAGAGGCTTAGAAGGGGCTTCTTGAATCATGAGGCATGGGGCAGGTGGAATCAGGCTGTTTGAGTCTTGAGGTCCCTCAGGTTCAGAAGGTTTTGTGGGGGCACACTGTCCTCTCTTAAACCCCAGGCAGGACAAGACAGCAAACAGTTCTTAACCCCCACTCCTTCCTTCCTCCTGGCCCTGACGACTTAGCACAGCTAAGGGAAGATCTGGACAGATCTAACTATACCCAGTTAGAGGCTCAGCAGTGAAGGAAAGCAAAAGAGTACAGTGGTTATAGGCACTGGCTCTAGAGCCCAGCCTCTGATGCCAACTCCACCTCAATCTAGCTGTGTGACTTTTGGCAAGCTACTTAGCTTCTCTGGGCTTCAGTTTCCTTATGAATAAAATAAGGATAATAATAGTGTTGTCAGAATTAGAATTAGTGTGTTTAAAGCAGTTAGTAGAGTCTTTAGCATAGACTAAAGTGTGAAAAAGTGAAAACTCCTTGTCTCAGCCTTTTTACCAAGCCTTTTGCAAAACTACATGTGTCTAATGTTTCTTTAGATTCTCACTGGGGCCTTGTGGGAGACTAACAAGACACAGACTACTGCTGCCCCCTTTCATATAGGAGGACAGTGACAGAGAAGAGAGGGACCCACAACAGAGTTGTGACTCCACTTCAGTTTCTTCCAACCTTAATGCCTCATCTGCTAGAGCCCAAGGAAGAGGCAAAGGGACAAAAAGTCATGAAGACCAACGGGAGTAGACCAACTGGAAGGGCTGGGGGACAGTGGAGTGCTTGCAGGTCCTTGAGCAGGGCTCAGTGGGCACACAGAGAAGCAAGAAGGCACTGGGGACAAGGGCAGCTTCAGCTGAGTATGATGAGGCTGTTACCAGCTGTGTGGAACTGAGAAATGGAGGGTTGGGAACAGGAGTGCACAGAATGGCTTAGTAGAGTGGGGGCTGGAGCCCAGGTGCCTGGAGCCTTAAGGGTAGGCAGTAGGAGAGATAAGCACACTGAGTGTCCCTATGCCATGCACAGCTGGGGCAGGGCGACCTCGGCAGGGGCACCCAGCAACACAAGGGACAGACGGTTTCCAGGGGCAGCCCAGTGAGTAAGCCTGAGGTGCCAGGGAATGTTCATAAAAGTATCCATGGCAGGTGTGCATGTGTGTGCACATGTGTGTGTGCACATGTGTGTGTGCATGCATATAGGAAGACTTATGGTAATAATAATACAAATATAGCTACTGCTTACCAGGGGCCTGGCAAATATATTAAATGAAAGTTCACAAAGCAAGCATGCAGTAGGTGCACGATAAACAGCTGTTATTACTATTATTACCACTGTGATCAATTCAGCTGGTCTTTGTCACATCTTGTAAGGTAGGTATAAGAGTGCCCATTTTACAGATGAAGAAAGTGAGGGGCCAAGTAGAAGCTTCATCTTCCCCTCCCTGTATTACATTGTGGTGGCAGCAGAACAGCAGTTTTGTAAATGACAGTGAGACACCACGCACTTTCATTTGTTGAATGAGGCTCAGGCCACCAGTAACCCTGTCAGTATGGAAGGATCAGGATGGGAGAGCACAGGACAGATGGAGATGCAGGGTGGGTGGCAGTGTGGACACACATGGGTTGTTCCAGGGGGTTGGGCGGAGAGTTGCCAATGAATGGGCAGTGAGTTTCCAGTGCTAGTCAGGGGTTGTGCAGGAGCCCGGGTATGGCTGGGATATACTGAGAGACTGTGGTCATGTTCAGGAGGGATAGGAAGGCTTGGGACTTGTGGGATTCTTTAGGATAGGAAGGTAAGAGAGTGACAAAAATGAAATGGAAGACAGATCTGGCGGCCAGGTATAAAGCCTGCATGTACTTGCTGGTGTGCACATGCATGTGCATACTCACAGGACTGGAGCAGACGGCTCAGGACCCAGAGTAGCACATGGCTGTAACGGTGCACCCAGAAGGGAGCTGGTGTCTAGAAAGGGTGTGTGCTAGGCACGTGTACCTGGGAGGGAGGTATGTCATGTGTAGCCTGGCACAGTCGTACTGAGAGCTGCAGCGGTGAATGGGTGGAAAGGAGACTGTGTTTGTCTAAGGGTAAGGGCTGGCAGTGCTGTCCAGGGCTCTGAGGACATGCAGAGGCCAGACGTGTGTGGTGTACATGAAAGCAGGGATCCTGGGGGAGGTCTTAGAGGCAGGAGGCAACGTAGCAATCTCCTTGGGCGGGGAGTGTGGGCGGTATGCTGCCAGGAGGTGTACTGTGTACACAGGTATGTGTGCCTGTGTAGGTGTGTGTCTGGGTGAGTGCCACCGAGCATGTATATCTGTGTCAGGATGTCTGTGTCACTGGTAAGGTTGGGCTGGATGGAGCAGTTGGACTTGGATAGAGATTGGGCCTACAAGGGAAACAGAGGTCCCCAGCAGCCTATACAGAGCCTAGGCCCCTCTTCCCAGGAGTCCCTTGTCATGTGGATTCAGCCCTGGCCAAGGAGCCCAGAGAAGCCCAAAGCTCCTGGGAAGAACTCCCAGTGGCCACTGCCCACTGAACTGATCAGTCCCTCCCACCGCAGCATAGCTGAGGCCAGGATGGGTCTGAGAACACTTCCCCCGGCAGGGACCCAAGGCCACCAGACTCAGCCTTGGATGGCAGCCTTCCAGAGACATCCCTGGAAGCAGGTGTTAGGTACCTGAGGGGCTGAAGCACCCACAAACCAGAAGGCCCCACACTTAAGGAACCAGCTAACCTCCCTTCTCTCTTTCTTCCTTCCTGCTCCCTTCTCTTTCTTCTTCCCTGGCAGAAGACAAGAACGTAAAACCCTGAAGTTCACCCTCCCCCAGAAGGAACGCCCAGACACTGGGAAGGTGGACAGGATGGAGGGACAGGAATAAATAGAATATCCTCACCCACCTCAACACACACAGAAAACAGGTCTATGGAAGCTCCCAAAGCAGTCAAGAGGGCTGGCAAAAGGAGACCCACCCCCTAGTATTTACTTCATCACTGCTCGCCTGGCCAGTCTCCCCCTTCACCTCTAGGAACCCAGACACAGCCCCTCCCATCCATGCCTTGCTCAGTGAGGCACCGAATGCCCTCTCCCAGGACTCAGGAGACAACTGCACCCCGCCCCTCAAAGCTAATTTTACCTCGGAGAACCCATCAAGGGTTCAAGGGCTCATACTCCAGCCCAGAGAACCTAGGACACACTGCTCCCACCGCTCGCTGGGGGAGGCTGGGACATGAGAAATGATCCCCTCCTCTTTAGGGGTGGGGGAGCAGCCTAGGCCTTGCAGCTTCCTCTCCCCCTGCAGCACTCTGGCCAGAACCCTGTCGCCGCCCCCAGCGCATTCCCACCCCAGCAGAGCCCCCTCCTACTGCTTTCCCAGTCTCCCCTCTTCGCCCCCAGCCTTCCCCCGCAAGCTTCCGCTCCTTTCCCTCAGCCCCCTATCCTGTCCAGCTCTCCCCAGCTGAGACCTCTCTGCCTCCCGCACCTTGGCACCCTCCCCTCTGCCCCCTCCCAATAACCTCCTCTCCCCTTGGCTCCCATCCCCCAGTGGAGCCCGGTCCTCAGCCCTCGGCCTGGCCCCTGCTCCTTCCCTTTCCACTTCAGTCTAGCCCCCTCTCCGTCTCCTCCCACGAAGCCCAGTTCCTCGTCGGTCTCTCCCCTGCAGACCCTTCAGAGCACAGGAGCTCACAGCCCCTCCGGCCCAGCATTGCTCTCGGCTGCTGGGGCGAGCACAGACCGCGGAGCCCCCTCAGCACCCCTCTCACAGCCCTCGGGGTTCCCATGTTCTCTCCATCCCTTCCCCCAAAGACCCACCCTCCAGCTCCCTCCTTTCGCCCCAGCCCAAGACCAATGCCCCCTCCACAGGCGCTTCCGACCCTCAAACCCTCCACCACGGCTTCGTCTCCTCTCTGTCACTTCTCAGCTCGGCGCCCCCGACCCCTAATCCCACCTTCCTGTCTCCCCCTGTCCGATCGCTCCCCTCCCCCGATCGGCTCCCGCCCCCCACCCGGCTCCGCCGCAGCCCCCCCTCCCCTCCGTACCTTTTCTGGGAGCTCCAGGAGCTGGAGGGTGGGGATCCCACCTCAGAGGCCGCCCCGTCTGCGGCGGATGACAGAGCTGGGGCCAGCGGCGTCGGCCGCCTCGCGCCTCTCCGGTTCCCCGCCGCGTCCCCGCCCGCCCCGCCGCGGCGCTGCTCCGAAGAAGACGCTCGCGAGTCAGGCCGGCTGCTCCCGCCGCCGCATCCCTGCAACACCGACTGACGGCAGCAGCCGCGCCGGACCCGCCCCTCGGTCGCACGCATTGGGTCGCGCCGCGCTAACGGACGACCACTGCAGCCAATGGGAAGGCGCAGAGGCCGCCGATTCCCAGCTCCCCAAGCCCCTCCTTCCCTCCCCCGTGCGGGACCCCGGCATCCCGGCCTCTGGGCATCAGAACCTGTCAAGCTTCGCAAGCTTCTTATTCCGGACGCCACAGTCCCCGCCAAGTAGACCCCCAGCTCAACTTGTCTTTCGGGAACCCAGGTGCCCTAGCCTTTTACCCATTGGGTCGAGCCCTCACGTGCGGCACCCCACCCCTTTCCTGGCCCGCGGGTACGTGTTGAGGCAGCGCCCAAGGCTGGACTAGCCAAAGGAGAGCCTTGAACCCAACTTGGGGCACCCATGCAGGGCTTGGTCCGCAGCGCCCTCTGCTGGCTGCATCCAGGGGCAGGCTCGGGCTGCGGAAACTCCAGTAAGGAGACCCTGGCTGCAGGGGGCTCTCTCTACCCAGCCAGTTTCCTCTCTCACACTACCCTGGGGCCTCCTGGTTGGGGGTCCCCAGAACTGAGGAGGGTGGGCCTTTGCTGGCCTCAGGACAAAACATTGAAGAGAAAAGCACAAGTGGAGAAGGGGTAAGCTTAGGCACTTGAGGTTACCCAGCCCTGCCTCAAGACAGTCCCAGAGTTTGGGGTCAGACTGTCCTGTCTGGAAGCCTGAATTGGCTATATATGCCTGGTCGCTGAGGAACCCCTATTTTCTGCTCCTCCTACGAGCTTAAAGGGTGGTTCTAAGTTGCAGGTCTTCTCTGTAGGGACATCCGTGGCAGCATGCCTGGATCTGAGTGTGGGAAGGGAACACCTCTTCAGGTAATGGATGCAAGCTGGACCTAACAGCTACCTAGGGCATATACCACTAAGTAAATTGAACATTGGACTTCTGAATGAGGCAGTGTTTTTTTGTGTGGGTGTGTAGGTGTGCATATACTAGACTATTTTGCCAGTTCACTCCAAGATCCTAATTTCTGTTGCAGGATCGGTGATCTGCACAGCCAGGGGTAGTTGGTATTTCTTTAGCCAGAGGAAATATGCAGGAGCACAACCACTGGTGCATTTGTATGCACATGGGCGCATACTCACAGCCATGCACACCTATCCAAGTACCCAAGGCATTCCAAAAAGATACAAAGGGACACCTGCAGAAATGTTCCACCATGGTAAAACTCACTTGTGCACACGTTGTATCTGTACAATCAAGGGCAACCTCATGCCCAGGGAAACAGTGCACACAGGAGACCTGCCCACAGGCCATCCTGCACCTGAGGTACTTTATAAAATGATCAATTACATACTGAGCTGGTGAATAGAGATGCCCCTGTCCAGAGAGGACCTCCTTCTCCAGCTGAGGGTCAAAAAGAAAACATCCCAGATTGCAAGGGTATTTCTTAGAGAATAAAAAGGGGGATCTCTGATGAGCTCCCAGACTTGGGGTCTACTCTGACCTTGGAAAGACTATCAAGCTATGCTCACCAAGGCCACTGGAGGAACCATAGAATGAGAACTGCTGAGTCAGGGTCTGTGGATATGAAAGCTCCTGTCTGACCCCACAGCCCACTGCCCACCCACCTCCACTGTTCCTCTTCCTGCAGCTTCCTGACACTCATGCACACATACACATACATACATGCATACACTAGTTCTGTGCAGCAAGCACCAGGGCACAAGAAGAGACAGACAGGTGCAGTGACTCAAAGACAGAACTTACAATGAACCTGGGCAGGGAGGGAGGTCAGGGTGAGCACTTGTTTCCTGTCCCCACTCCAAGCTTTGCCCATCAAGGGCAAGAAAGGTCACCTAGGACCTACTGCACCTCTCTGCCCATCCCTCATCACAGGGAAAGACCTCCATGCAGCTGGGGCCCTCCACGTCAAGGTATACACTATGAACACACAGGTAGCCACCCCAAGTGATATGCTGAGTACACGCCTCTCTCCTGTATGCACAGAGGGGGGACACACAAGGAGAAAAGAGGAGCAAATACAGTGTGCACATCCTTACATACACATATGTACAAAGGTATGCACACACATGTGCAGGTACACACACAATGTGAAGCTCAGACACTGAATTCTGACACATGCAAGTATGAAAAGAAAGGCACACGTCATGTGCCAGGCAGGGCCTACCTGCACACACAGATACATACACACACAAGCACACATACACACTGGGAAGGGGCCAAGCAGGGCTGAGGGTGGGAAGGGGAGCAGACCAGGCTGCAGGGATGGAGGCAGTGCGGGAGGCAGCGGCTCAGGAGCGAGCTGCTCTTCACAACACAATCGCCAGTCTGTTGTTATAGCAACTCAGCCCCCAAATCGTGAAACGGATATTACAGCCTCAAGAGGGGGAAGGATGGGAGGGGGCTGAGTACAGGAGGGGCAGAGCAGGGGACCCAATGAGAGACAGGGCTGAAGCTGAGATGTGACAGAGGAGAAGAGGGTGACCCAAAATAAGGAATAATCCAGAAGGGAATGAGATGGACCAGAAATGGGGATACCTAGGAAAGGCACATTCATGGGAAAGCTGAGGCTCTGCCAGATCCATAGGTATTGTGCATTGCAGGCAGGAGTTGGGGGACTCATATGTCTACCCCAAGACACCCTCAGTTGGAGGAGCTAATATCTGGTTGATATCTGGACTCTCCTGATCCTGGGGACAGCCTGGCCCAGTTCCAGAACCTTTAAGAAACTCCCAGGCCGCCCTCCCCACTGAGATCAGCCTTAGACATGGCCTTAGCCTAATTCAGGTAATGGTGACCCCAAAAACCTCTGTTCTGCAAGCTCAGGAGGGAAGAGAAAGCTGGGTTGGAAGAGACCTCCGGAGACTGAGTGCAGGATCAATATGCATTTCCTCTGGAAGTCACTGTCCTTCCGGCTTGCAGCAGCACCAGGCCAGGAGGCTACATGACCGAGAAGTGCCACTCCCACTGTAGGGAGGCCTGCAAGGCCCAAGGCCCTCTCCACCCATCCCTTCCCCCCCCCCCCCCAGTCACCTCCTCCACCCCCACCAGCGGCTTTCTTCCTCCCAGGATTCCTACCAGTGCACAAGGGTCACTGGAAGTGTTCAAGCAGGGGCTGAAAGGCCACCTGTCAAGCAAGGATTTTTTTTTTTTTTTTTTTTTAGGATGTCACTATGTAGTCCAGACAAGCCTCAAACTTGTGATCCTCCTGCCTCAGCCTCCTGCATACTGGGATTACAGATATGCACTGTCATGCCTCCATGGTAGGAATCCTAAGGAACAGAGCCACTGGGGGGAGGGGGTAACTGTGGGGGAAGGGATGGGTGGAGAGGGCCTAGGGCCTTGCAGCTCAAAGCAAGGGAATTTTGGGCCGGGGAGATGGCTCAGTGGGATAAGCGCTTCCCTGGCAAGTGCAAGGACCTGAGTTCAATCCCTGGTCCCGCCAAAAAATAAAAATAAGGAAAAAAAATCCTTATAGGGGGCCTGCCCTGTAGCTCAGTTCTTTAAGTGGCTGCTTCGGCAAAGCAGTCAGGCTCAGGTTGTGGTTCGATCCCCACAACTCAAGCCAGCCAAACCTGCCCTGAAGGCATTTGGAGAAAAAATAAATAAATAAAAATAAAAGAACCAAGACTCTTAAAAAAAAAAAAAAAAAAGCAAGGGAATTTTGACCATGTGCTAAAGACTCTGGCTATATATGACCACTGAGTCCAACAACTCCAGGGTGCAAAGATATACTAGTATCACAGATTACATCTCCAAGATTTTAGCCTTCAAAAATCCCTATGCTTGGAAGTTTTCTAGTTCTAAAATTCTATCCCTCAAGATTCCAGACTTCCCAAATCTCTCTGGCTAAAAATGCTACACCAAAGATCAGTCCCATAAATACAGCACCCCCACCTCAACCCGGATTCTAGGCTCTGTTAGTCCAGATTAATGACATGGGCCTTTTTATTCCATCTGGAAAATACAAATATTCACAAGAATCTGTACAACCTTGGGGACACCAGCCCTAGCCCTGCCCTCAGTGCATGCCACCCTCACACACCACCTCTAGCCCCAACTTCCCGCCCCAAGCCCCAGGCTGCCTGCTTGAGTCCGAGTCTTTTCTCCAAAGCAGGAATGACTCCATCATCCATTGACACTAGGAAGAGAAAAATAGAGGTTTTGAGGATAACACCATGAACAAGCTAGGAGTCCACCTGCCCAGCCATCTAAATAGAGCACCCATTTCCCTATCATTCCCCCACTCCACCTTCATGGAGGGTCCCAGCATCCAGACAAAAGGACTCACCATCACCATCTGTTACAAGTGGATGTCAAACACTCCATCCTCCACCGTCTGCACCTCCTCTTCCCGGATCTCTGTGAGAACACACTCCTGGGTGTCTATCACCCCAGCAGCCCTTCCTTCTTGAGGGAGGGCCTGCCCCATCCCCACCCCAAAAGCTGACCCATCCAACAAAACCTAGTTCCCTGAATGACCAAATGACCTACGTTTTGAGGCTCTTCATTTTGCCCCAGCTTTTTTGGCAGCCACAGATTTGTCAGTGCAGTTTGTTTAAATGTCAATGCTCTGTATATTTCACATTTTAGACCCCAGCACTTCTGGAAGACTCAATGCAAATGGCTTTATCTTTTCTATTTCTGAGGACTTATGCCAACCCCAACAGTTGTAGTCAACTGCCTCAGACCCCAGCGTAATGTAGTTCTTCAGACCGTTCTCAGGAAAATAATCATCCAGTGAATTGTCATTCAGCAAACAGATTTAAAATCACCAGAGACTCTAAGAGGGCTGCCAGGACTTCAGCAGGGCAAGGGATTTTTCTCAGAACAGCCAAAAAGAGAAATGCAGGCAAATGGCTCACATAACTCCTCCAATCCTTTGCCAGTCCCTCTAACAAAATAGGAGTGTGTCTGGAATTCTGAATTCTTTCACTTTCACCCTTCTTTATAAATCAAGGTCTCTCCTCCCTGCCTCAGAAAGGTCAAGAGCTCCCTGGCCACCTGCTCACCGCTCTGATTCCTCTATGCGGTTCCATCAACAGAAAAGAATCACACACTCTAGATCAGCTTGCATCCTGAATAAGTTAATAGGCTGCCATTGTGGCCCCATCTCCCTCACTCCAGTTGGGAAGAGACTCCCTCTTACCTGGGGGCCTGGAGCCTCGCCTCCCTGGTCGAGGCAGGGAAAAGCTGAAGGCTCGGTGGTGGGCATGTGTGGGAGAGGGAGAGGAGGCAGATCCCTCCAGGCTCATACTCTGGGCCCGGCGCCGGCACTCCACAGACAGGCGGTCTTTGCACTGTTTATGGCAGTTCACACCACAGGCTGGGAAAGAGGACAGGGAGGCCAACCCGGGCTTTCAGTCAGAAACTCTCCATCCTGGGCTGGTGAGATGGCTCAGTGGTCTAAAGCACCTACTTAGAACAAGCTCAGCAAAGCACAGGGACCACAGTTCAATCCCCCAGCACCACATGCCAGCCAGCCCCGCCCCCTGGTGGGCTGAGCTGACCACACACACACACACACACACACACACACACACACACATAAATAAATAAATAAAATTTAAAAAAAAAAAAAGAAACTCTCCATCCTGTCCTGCAGACCTGCACTTCTCCACATGTCCCTTTGCTCATGAGCAGCCGCCCCACCAAAATAAGAGTCTAGTTCCAAAGTGCTCTCTTCATCCTTACTGAAAGTCTACACCCTCTTTTCTGTTGCAGGCCTCACCAGAATACACATCTCTTAAAGGGTGCTGCTCCCTTCACATCAATCAAGATACCTGTCTGGTTCTGAAGTACTGTACTTCTAGACAAGTACCGGTACCCCCACCAAAGTAAAAATCCCCACTCAAGACAGTAATTCACCCCAAAACCTCAGCCCAGCCACCTTTATTTGACATCTTACCTCGGCATTTGAGGCCCTGTTTGTAGATGCCAAGGATCTGCAATAGAGGAGAGGGCCGTGCTAGGGGAGTAGGGATTGGAGGGTGTTGACTACCTTGCCCTTTGAGGGCAGAGACTGAGACTTTCGCGCCCTCCTCAGGGCCAGAGGAGAAACAGCAAGGGAAGAGTCAGGTAGAATAAAGAGGTTTGCCTGGCAGGCCGGGCTCCAGGAGGGGCGGGGCCAGCAGGGGGTGGGGCTCGGGCTCCCGGTTGGTAAACAGGGTGCTCACCAGGGCTTTGCAGTGGCGACAGGCAACCGGGCGCAAGGAGCTGCTCTCCTGGAAGTTGTGTACGAAGCCCATGCGGCCTCCCAGCACCGAGCTGGAGCGCAGGAAGTAGGAGATCATCTCCTCCCGGCTGATGCAGCCATCCCTGAGGGAAGCGGGACACCTCAGCTCCCCCACCCCTACGACCAGCCTCACCCTAGGTGGGGGGCTCCCTACTTATGAAGGGTCCTCCCAGAGATACTAGGTGGCAGGGGACACGTTAGATGAAGAGCCAGACAGATGTAGCAGCTGTCACTAAGGAGTCCTGTAGTCTTGAGCAAGTCACTTTCTGTGAGTCTCGTCCTCAGAGCAAGGGGGTCCTATTCCTGACCTGCCCACTTCACAGATAGCGTGTGCACTTTCGCAGGGGGTCGGCAGTCTAGTTTCCACGCATGCTCTGAGCAAGCCCTGCCAGAGGTGGCCCTGAGCATGAAGAGCTAACTCTCGAGCTCTCACTCTTGCCCTGGAGAGACACTTGTAATTAGGGTTTCGTAGGGCACGTTTCATGTTTATATATTTTCATACACTGCATTATATAATTTTAATAGATAATATACATACGCATATAATATACATCTGCATTTTTAAGCACTGAGGATGAACCTAGGGAGTAGTGCTGAGCTCGATACCCAGCTTTTTTGTTTTGTTTTGTATTTTTGAGAAAGGTCTGGTCCTTGCAATCTTCCTGCCTCAACCCCTTGTACCTGGAATCACAGGTGTGTGCCAAATTGACTACATTAATATTAATTTATGTTATGGGAAAGACAAACATGTGCCCTGCCTGCAGATCTCAGTTCAAATCCCAGCTCCCCTTCTGGGCTGTGTCACCCAGGACTGGCTAATCTCCCTGTGTCTGTTTCCTTGTCTACACATGGGCATAATGACACTTCCTGCACCTCACAGAAGTTTTGAGAGGAGCAAGTACAGGAGATAACACACACAAATATCCCTGTGGGTAGGAAGTCCTCAGCCACTCCCAGCTATTTCCCTCAGGGCTGGCCCTCCCACTGAATTTGGAGTTCCACTATGCGAATTAAGAGATCCTTCAAATCAACAGAACACTGGAACAACAGATGTCTCAGAAAAGTTTATAAAAATGTAAACTTCATACTGTGCATGAAAAACTACATTCTTGATGGATCAAGAACACTGATGAAAAAAATTATAAGTGTCTGAAAAGACAGAAGAGAATCATTTTGTAATCTTGAGGGGCAGAGGGCCTTTCTACACTTAACACAAATCCAAGAAGCCATAAAGGAAAAGACTGACATATTGAACACAGGAACATTTTTAAAACTTTATGTGGTTAAAAACAACATAAATGACAAGGAGAAAATATTTTCAAACACATTCAACAGTGAAGGGTTAATATCCATTAACAGAGACTGTAAAAAAATCAATGAGAAAAAGACTAACAAACTCAGTAGAATAATGGACAATGATTATGAACAATTAACAGAAGAAATAAAAGTGGCCAGTAAAACATATAACTAGATACCCTCCCCCAATCTTTGCATTAAAGAAATGCAAATTAAACCAAGATATCATTTGCCGAAGTGACTAGAAAAACTGAAAAGCTTATTATAGTGTCCACTCTTGGCAAGGAAGTCAGACACAGACACCTGCACACTGCCAATGGGGGTGCAGGCTTGTGCAACCTTGCCTGAGGTCAGCTTGGCAGTCTCTCCTAATTTAGAGTGTGCATGTCTTTTGATCCAATTATCCCACTTCCAGGAATTTCTCCTACAAAAATCCTGGCCTTAGTGCATGGGTACAAGGGTGTTCACAGCAGCACAGCATATAATTACAAAGCAGCGCTGCAACAGTCTACACATCCATCAGCAGGAGGACGGTTAGGTAAATGATGGCCCAGCCACACAGTGCAGGCAGGATTCTGCAGTTGTTCTAAAGAATGAGGTAGTTCTACATGACTCCACATGGAAAGATATCCAGGATAGAGTGGAACACGGAAACAAAAGCATAAAAAAGCTAAGTGTGCAATTCCAGCAAGACAGTGAGAAAGGAAGGATGGACCAATGGACAGACGGACAGAAGGAAGAAAGGAAGAAAGGAAGAAAGGAAGAAAGGAAGGAAGGAAGGAAGGAAGGAAGGAAGGAAGGAAGGAAGGAAACCCCACTGTTCCAAATCTGTGGAGAAGGCTCAGTGGAATAAGCACTTCCCTGGCAAGCGCAAGGGCCTGAGTTCAACACCCGGTTCTGCAAAAAAAAAAAAAAAAAAGCCAGATGCTGGTTTAAAAGATATCCAAGGGCTGGGGAGATGGCTCAGTAGAATAAGCACTTCCCTGGCAAGCGCAAGGGTCTGAGTTCAATCCCCAGTTCCTCCAGA
>NW_004524760.1:387328-397979 GCF_000260255.1 Octodon degus | reverse complement strand
GCCAGCTTGGGAGAGTTGTGAGGTTCGAACTCCAGCAACCTGAGGCTGACAGCTTTGTGGAAGCAGCCACTTAAAGGCCTGAGCTAGGGCCAGGCCCCCTAAGAGGGGGTTTTTGTTGATGTTGCTGTTCTTATCTTTGTGAGACAATGACTCACTATGCAGTTCAGCCTGGCCCTGAGCTCACTTTGTAGCTTGAACTCAACATTCCAATCCTTCTGCCTCAGCTTTCCAGTGCTGGGATTACAGGTGTGGGCCACCAGGCCTAGCTCTAATTTAGTAATTTTTTTATGCTTTATTTATTTATTTTAATTTTTGCATTTGGTACAGGGTCTTGCTATGCAGCTTGGACTCATGTCATGCAGCTCTGACTCCTTGGAATCTTCCTGTTTCAGCCTCCCCAACACTGGTATTATAGGCATGTCCCATCATGCCTGGTTTCTAATTTGGCATTTTGAAAAATGCCAAACTATTTCTTTGGGGCCGGGGAGATGGCTCAGTAGAATAAGTGCTTCCCTGGTAAGCACAAAGGCCTGAGTTCAATCCCCGGTTCTGCCAAAAAATAAAAAATAAAAGATATCCAAAATTGCTTTTAAATGCATAGATAATTTTCCAAGAAGGGCTGAAAATTCTCAAGCTCCAGAAACAAAAAGAAAGCTTCAAGATGAAGCTATGAGCTGGGCCGGTCTGAGGAGGGAGTTACTGGCCTCTTTTTTCTTTGACTGGTGTTGAGGCTTGAATTTAGGGCCCTGAGTATGTCTAGTGCTTTCTACCACTAAGCCATAACACCAGTCCATCAGATAGAAAGTTAAAGCTAGGCCCTATATGGAGCTGGGGTCTCCAGGGTCTCTGGTGAGGTAGGATTTTGCTCAGCTGCTAGGGTGGTATCCCCTGGGATCACAGGTGTCCACCACCTCACCCTGATCCCTCAGGGGTCTTAAAGGATTATACTTTTGGTGGAAATATAGCTTAAATATCACCCACCAGCCTGGGAGATAGCAGGGAACTCATGCCCTACCATATCTTTGGGAGAAGAAACAAAGCAACCTCAATAAAACCACTAGGTTCATACTGAAATCTTGTTTCTCCATGAAATATACACCACATAAACAAAATTTCTATTCATTTGTACCTGTATGGAAAAAAGACTGGAAGGATGCATGTTTTGCCTGACCACTGACATAGATTACCTCTACCAGTGGCAAGGAAGTTGGGAATGTTTACTTCTTACTCTTTACCTGCTCAGTATAACTTTATTTTACTACCTGAATTTTTTAAATCATAGATTCCAATTTGTTTTGTTTTGCTTTGTTCTGAGACAAGTTCTCACTATGTAGCCCAGGCTGGCCTCAAACTCACAGCAATTCTCCTGCCTCCACCTCTCAGTTGCTGGATTATAGGAATACACTACCATACCCAGCAACCATAAATTGCTGTAAAGTGGAGACCTACAGGAGAAGGGTTGAAATGCAGGTCACATTTAAAAATAAAGTGACCTTGTTTGGACAGTTAAATGCATATATCTTGTAAAAAGTAAATAATTAGTAAAAATAAATAAATAAATTGACCTCAAATGGACTGTAATTTTTGATTGGGGTTTTGTCTGCTCAGCAAAAAGTGGGGCATAAACACAGTGGCAGGAGCATGCTTAACCTACTTCAGAGATCCAGCTGTTTTTCCAAATTGTCAGCCGATGAATTGTTGATAAGCAAGTGGGTGCTGCTAATTACAGGTCTTTCTTATCTATGCATTAAAACTGGCTACCCAGAGCTTGACTTGCCCACACTTTTTGCCAGCTGTGAGCTCCACAACAAAACAGTATTTATGTAGCAAAGGTCACCAGGCCAAAGTCTTTTCCAGGTTCAGATGGAGCCCCCCATCTGCCTGAATTAATGACATCACGCCATGCCTCTACAGCTCACAGCTTCCTCCCACCCCTAAAATTGCTAGCCTTCCCCAAAGTGGTAGCTACCCCCCAGCCAAGTTCGCCGGGTTCAATGGCTTCATCTTGCGTGTAGGAAAATGAAAGACAAGGGGGAAGAAAGCCACTGCCTTCCCTGTCCCCCAGGCTCCCAACCCTCCTCACTGGTTCTGGTCCAAGTCCCCAAAGGCGCTGAGATAAGGGAAGTTGCCACGGATGATCTGGAATTCTTCCTGGGAAATGTGGCCATCTCCATCGACATCAAAGTTCCTGAACACAGACTGGATAGAGGAAGAGAAACATACAAAAGCAGAAGGGAAAAAAGGGGTCACCAGGGCCTGTCCCTTCCAACAGACCCAGAGACATCACTACCATCTCTTTTCCTATCTTACCCAACCTTCTCACCCTACCTTGTGCAGCCTGCTACCTATCCTGGTCACTAAGCATTCACCCATGGACATGGCTTCTGTGGTGGCTCTCAAGCAACTACTCCAGCAAAACCAGCTTTTACTGACTCCCACCTCCATCAGTGCACTTTTCTTCCCATGTCTCAGACTCCAAGAGACTCACCTCCACCATCTTCTCGATGTGCTCCGCTAGGAGAGCTTGGTCCAGCTTAGGTTTAGCGGCTGAGGTCCATTCTTCTAGCACTGGGGGCCGGGGAGGTGGGGTGCAACTGGTGGGGCTCGCTGGCTGTGGGAATGGTCAAGCCTGAGCTAAGGCAAGAGGTAGGAAGATCCCAGGGCCCAGGGAAACAGAGAGGGAGTGCCTGGAGGAAAAGAACCTTCCCAGTGCCACTGCCCTGCCCCAGGGCTCCTCTGTCCATCTTCTCATCCTAGGGTTCTCAGGCAGGGGCGGGAGGGCAGGGAGAACCAGAGTCCCCCTCACCGAGGACTTGGAGCGTGGCTCCCGCTGGAGGGACAGCTGGTACAGCTCATCCTCTGTCTGATACTGATCCAGTGACACCTAGGATACATACAGTTCTGATCATGCCCTCTGGTCCTTGTCGCTCTCAGGAGCCTCCAAACCACAGTGGCAGGACCACCTAGAAGCCACTGCTCAGCCCAAAGTCCAGTCCCCAAGCTAGACTGAGGATGAAGCCTGGCTTGAAATACACCCCAGCAGAGCCCTTGTGCCAGCAGCACACTGACTAGACCTCAGTTTGACTCCAAGTCTTGCACTGTCAAGATCTCAGCCAAGAACCCAGTCAGAACTCAGCCTTGTACTCTGGAATTCACCCAGAATCCAGCTCTATTTTCAATCCTGATCTCCGTCCAGAGCCAAGAAGCAGCCAAGAATTCACACCAAACCCTCCATCTAAGCCTCAAACTAGCATCTAGAACCTTTCTGACTTCAGCCTGGAACACAACTCCTGTACTGGTCCTCCAAGCTGAGCAGGGAATGAAGCGCACAACTTCACTCCAAATCCACTTCCACTCTGTGGAAGATCTAGAGCATGGCTCCAAACCTTAAACACGGTCTATGTCAGGAACTTGTCCCGGAGCCAGACTTATCCTCAAATCCAGTCCCCAGACCACACAGCCTCAAGACCAGTCTCAGGATACAGCCTCAGCTGGAGCCTATAGGTCTTCTTAAGTTCCCACCAAGTGCTGGAACCCCATTTGGATTTCAGTGACTTGACCAGAATCTAGAACCAAGGTCAAGCCCACAGCCAGGACTAGCACAGCTCTTAAACCCTGGTGCCCAGATCCCAGCACCCCCGACCCCTTGCTCTCACCGTGAGGAGACTCAGCAAGTCAGGGTTGGCTTGCACAGGTGGCCGCAGGCTGGTAACCATGGCCAGCTCCTCCAGGATGCTAAAGAGCTGCTTCATCTTGGCCCCATTGAGCCGGGTCCGGGCTGAATCCAGCCAGTCAGGAAGTGCCAGCTGCAGGGCCACCAGGTCCTTGAGATGTACACCCAGGATGGGGAAGCGGAAGCCCACGCAAGCTGCCAGCCGGCGCCGGTAGTTACCATAGTTGCCAGTGGCTGTCACTAGCTCTGTGAGACCTTCCCAGAGCTGGGAACAAAGGGCAGAGGGTCACACACACAAATGCCATTCAACCATCCTCCCCAACTTGGCCCTGAAAATGTAGCAAAGGATGAATCAAGGTCAGGCATAGGTCAAAAGGCAAAATCCTCCCTTACAGTCCCCCATCACCATCTCCCTCAGTCCCTAGGAAGTCAGTTCCGAGGAGGTCACAAGTTCAAGGCAACACCCACTGTTAAATACCACACCTCTCTACCAGGGTAGTTAAGAGAAACAAACCCAGGCTCAGGAAGGTGAGACAGCACAGGTCAACGACTAGGAAAATGCTCAAAAATGCTCGGAGCTGTGCTGTACCAGGAAGAACTGGGAAAACCCCTAAATGTTCAGCAATCAAACAGATGCATAAATTGCAATGGACTTACAATAACATGCTGTAACAACAAAAATGAAAACGATTGCTCCACATAAAAAAATAAAAAGGCTCTCCCAAACTTGTGAAGGGAAAAGGGCAAGACACAAAACAAACATGTATGACATGATGACACTCGTAGAAAATTTGCAAAAGAGAAAGAAAGTTCAGGGCTAGCAAGATAGCTCAGTGGACTAAGCACCTGCTTAGGCAAGCACAGAGACTAGGGTTTGATCCCCAGTACCGCATCCTGCATCAGCCCTGCCCCCTGGTGCACTGAGCAGACAACAAATCCCAGTAGTGGCTTACACCTATAACCCCAGTGCTGGGGAGACTCAAAACAGGAGGATCACTATGAGTCCAAGCTTCATAGCAAGACCTTGTACCAAATACAATTTTTTTCTAAAAAAAAGTTCAAAAACAGGGAACCAAAAAACCTACTTTTGCTTTGAAATGCACATACCGGGTAAAGCTGTAAGGAAAAATAAAGTCATTGTCACAGTCAAGACATTGACTACCACTGGTGAGGAGCAAATTATGCTCTAAAGTGCTGGGTACAGCAATGTTCTCTTGCAGTGCTAGGAATGACACCCAGTGACCCACACATGCTATGCAAGTACTTTGCCCCCGAGCCACACCTCCAGCCAATGCCTTTAAGATTTTTTTTTTTTTTTTTAGTACTTCTGGAGATTGAACCCAGGGCCCTTACATTATTTCATCTCCACTCCTTTTTTCATTTATTTTTATTTTATCTTCAGACAGAGTCTCACTAATTCACTGAGTTGCATGGTCTGGACTTGAATTTATGATCCTCCTGACTCAGCCACCTAGAATGCCAAGATTATAGGAACGTGTCATAATCTTGGTGATAGTTACACAGACACTTCTCTGTATTTTTTTCTTTAGATTGTTCATGTTTTATATACTTTTCTATATCTATCTTACCCAATATGTTATAAAACAGACAGAGACAGAGACAGAGACAGAGACAGAGACAGAGTCAGAGACAGAAGAAAGCATTAACTTTGGGGCCAGGCAGACTTCGAAGTCTCCCTCTGCTACTTGCAACATATAACCCAGGAAAGCATTTAATCCCTCCAGTCCTGTTTCCTCAGCTGGCCAATGAAAACAGCTGTGCCTAGCCCACAGCACTGCACCTAGAAGGGCCACAAATGGGAATAATGGGCTCCCCACTCCCAGGCACCTTGATGGTCTCAGGGCTGACGTGGTTGTGTGTATCCTTGAGGCGGGAGATGGAGCTGTGGCTCAGGCCCCCAACCACAGCCATCAGCGTGTTGAAGTTCTGCAGCTGCAGCAGCTTCTGGGGGGCAGATGGAGAGGATGAGGCACTGTGTTACCAAGGGGGCCCAGGACTGAGCCCAGCCTTTCTGTGTACAGGACAGTGGGTGCATGCCACAGGGAGCTGGGGGAGGGGTGGGCACCTCAGCCACGTGCACAAAGTGAGTGATGACCAGTGCCCGCTGAGGGGCCGTGGGCTTGCTGAGGATCATGAGCTGCACCCACTGCGAGACACTGTTGAAGAGGGAAATGAAGCGCTCCAACACGGGGTTGTCCACTGTGCACCCATGAGTCACGAAACTGTGATAGTCCTGGAACTGGAGGCAGGAGGGAGTGGCCTCAGTGCCTCAACAACCTCCAGTTGTCCCAGGAACGGCCCAGGGGCCCTGCCCCTCCTAGAACCATCTTCCCAGCCCACAGTGGCCCCCAACCACAAGCCCACAGGTCACACCAGGATCTTGCAGAAGGAGCGGTACTCCAGGTAAGTGAGGTGCTCCGCCAGCTCCAGGGGCTCCAGGTGGTCGAATAACAGGGACATCTTGCGCTTTTTCTGTTCCATAGGGTTCCGCTGAGTCACCTGGCGCTTCCACTTGTAGGTGGGACTGGGAGGGTGCAGGAGTAGTGAGCCCTCTGCTGGAGATGCCCCCTGCCACGTGTGGCCCCACATTCACACAGACATGCCACTCAGGCTGTCATGATGAGACCCACTGTTCTAGGCACTAGTGTCCCCAGCCCAGCAACTTTTCCCTGTCTTCCCCTCACCCTGCACTTGACACACATTTATGGACAGAGCACTCTGTGCCAGGCCTTGTGCTAGATGCTGGGGATAGAGATGAGCAAGACACAGTGCCTGCCCTCAAGGAGCTCACAGTCTACTGAGAAAGACAGACACAGAAATGCAGGTCACCAAAGAATGCAACCCATGTATGAGACCTTCGTGCTGGAGTCTGTACAAAATGCTATGGGAAAATAGAGGTGGGAGGACAAATGCTGCTCTGGAACAGCCTTGAGCTCTCAGAGCCTACAGAGATGTCACATTTGAGCTGAGCCACGGTGGCATGGAGGAGGAGACAAGGACAATGACAGGATTGAGTGCCAGGTAGGAAAAGATGCAGAGGCTGAGATGATGGAGGGTGGGCAGGTGGTGCTGAGGTAGGAGGTGCAGCAGGATTGGCTGTGGGCCATGGCAGATGAGGCAGGAACCACCAGGCTAACCTGACCACCACAACCAGGTGTTTTGAAGGCCACAGGGAGCATGGAAAGTGTTGAAGCAAGACAGTTACATGATGCTCACTCATTCAGTCAACAGACATTTATTAAGCCCTCTGATTCTGAGCACGCACACGCTCTCAATGTCGATGAGGCTGCTGTGGCGCCGGTTCCCTTCTTGGTCTAGCAGAGCCTTCAGCTCCTTGATCTGCTCAGCCAGCTCAGGGTTCAAGTCAAACTCCGCTGGGAATGCTGAGATCCAGTACCTGGTAGAGGGGTGGAGTCACCCAAGGCAGCCCTTCCCACCATCCCACAGTGGACCCCTAAGGAACTACTGGAATAGTCATTACTCAAAGAGGAAGAAAGAGTCTCAAAGTTTGGTTCCCCCCTCTCGAAGCTCTTTCTTTCCCCAAGGCTACAAACAACTCTGAGACTTCCACCCTACAAGGCAACTGGGAAAAGAAAGCCAAGACTGAGGATGGAGGATGAAGGAAGGGGCAGCCTAAAGCAGCCCACCCATCCAAAATTCAAACCCACAAGACCCAGTGGCACTTTGTCCACTCTTCCAGCCAGGCTGAAGCCTCAGAGTAAGGAGCAAGAGAAAGACTTACCTGACCAGGTGGCACGTTTTCACCTGCAGCGAATTGGAGTTGTCCTTCCGGGATTGTTGGTAGGTAGAAGAGAATTAAGGAAAAGAATGGTGCCTAACTCTAACAAGGGATGAAGGGACTAGGCTTTGTGGAGCAGGATGGGAACTGAGAAACCTTGATTCTGAAAGGATGTGGTGCATGAGGCATGAGATTTAGAAGGATGTAGGTGGGATGTAGGGCTAGAGGGGCTCCAGAAGGCTGCCAGTAGAGGTGACCCATTGGGTGAAGGGACAGATCTAGACCCTAGGGAAAGCCAGGGCAAGGCTTAGGCCAGGGCCTGAGTAGGGAAGGGAGCACAGAGGTGAGGCCTAGCCTCCAACAGAGGTGGGAAGGAAGCTTGTACTATGGGCTCTAGGAGGGGCTGGCACATCTGTGCCTAGCCTAGAATGGAGCTCACTGATGGACACTGACCACAAAGCCCAAGAGAGGCCCGCGAAGGATATATGTGGAGCAGTTTCGCTGCCAGCTCAGAGGACGGGATGTACCACGGGTGCATCATGAGGAACATGCGCACTAGCTGTGGGTCCCTCACCTTCCCAGAGTCATCTAACTCCCCAGGGTCAAAGAGAAGCAGGAAGCAGGCTGAGCTCCAAACTCAGATTCCTATAAACTAGCCCACAGCCCTCCCAACATCAGGGCCCCTGGGGCTGAACTCCTACCTCCACCCACCTCTAGCTTTTCTAGGGCTCTGAAACTAGGAGGTAAATAAAAAAACCAGGAGATCCATATTAAAAAAAAAAAAAAAAAAAGGTTGGGTGGGCCAAGGTAGAACAGGATCCTAAGAGCTAGGGACTGAGGGTTGGAGCTGGCCCTGGTCTGGAGGGGAACCAGTTGGGGCGGAAGGAGTCTGGGTTCCCCGGGGTTGGGAATCCAGAGGTCATTTCCTGAGTGCTGGGGAAAGGGGCACCCCTTAGCCAGAAACCACCCCTCATCTGCAGGAAACAGTTCCCACGCCAGAGATACAGAGTTCCTCCGGATCCCCGGGGACACAGATAAAGTCCTCCTCACCAGAGGCTGGAACCCAGGCCCTTCCTTTACCTCGGGGTAGGGTCAGACTAGGCAAGAAAAACAGTGACTTGATAAAGCATGGGTACCTCTCTCCCCTGCCACGAAGAAGCGTTTCCTCAAGAAAGTTGCAGGACTCAAGGCCAGGGATGCACCCGAGAGGCAGGGGCCCAGACTCAGTGTGCCCTCCTGCTCCACTCACCGAAGGCTTCAATGCAGCCACGGAGCAGCTCCTCCACCGTACAGCCCTTGTCCAGGTCCAGTGTGCCCGCCATGGTTGCCTGCCAGGGTATGCTGGACCCAGGATGTGCTTTGGGAGCCTCCCTCTGAGCTCAGATCAGAGTCCTGTCCCGAGAGAGAAACAGAACTGTCTGTGGAGACTCTGGCCAGCCGGGCCGCGGCCCAGGGGCAGCAACCGGGAGTAGCAGGCACGCCCTCTATGGGCTTGGGGCGGAGTTGCCCACAGCCCACAGTGGCCACTCGGCCACTCGCGGGACGCAACAGCCTGGGCCGGGATGGTGTAACCCGCTAGTTGGGAAACGGATCTGCCAAGAGGCTTCCGGCCCACCCTCCGAATCAAGGAAGGGTCGAAGAAATCTGCGAGGATGGGGACGAGCCTGGACTTAACAGGGGTTGGCTGGGGCACCAGCCCCACCCCCGTAGGCCCTTCGCGGCTAGCCCCGGGCTGGCTCGCTCCAGCTCCCCCGGAGGCACCTGCAGCGCCCTGCAGTTCGGCTGTGCGCCCCTCCCTCCTTCCTCCCTCCACTGCCTCCCTTCCCCCGCAGGGTTATTTTGGGAACCCAGAGCCTGAGGGGACCTCGGAGGAATTTCTCCCTGGGATAGGAGGGGGAAGAGAGGGCCTAGGCGTCCTGCTAGCTCACGGCACCCTCTCGGGCGCCAGCGGAGAGGGGCGGGCGTCAGCAGCCCCCAGGGGCCTGCCCCGACGCAGCAGACCATAGTAGAAAGAAACATTCTTAGGGCGGGGCCTCGAGGCGTCAGCGGGGAAGCCTGAGCCTGGGAACCGCGCGCTCCCAAGCCACCTCCGCGAAGACCCTGGAGTCCAGGCTCATCTCTTCCACAGGATCATCTTCCCCCAAACCCGGAATCCCGACCCAGACCCCCAGGCTGCAGAGGTGAACTGTGCGCGCAGAGTAAGGTGCCCAGAAGGGGGCGGTAGAGCCGTGGGATGGCCATTGCGGGCAGGGCACCTCCAGCAACTCGGGTCACCGGGAAGGGGGCGTGGGGAGGACCAGGTGCACTCCTGCAGGGGCAGACACCCATTCCACACCCAAGTTATTTTCTGGAGGCCCAGGACCTAAGATACAAGAGCCTCCTTCGCACACGCTGCAGGGCACAGGCATTCGCCCTATTCTGTCTCAGACAATGGCACCCGCACCCTGGACATACCTGCACCGTGGAGCCCCCAAGCACACACACACAACCCACGTACCCGTGGATGCGCCTCGCGGACCTGATGTCCACTTGAGCCACGCCAGCTCTAGTCCCGCGACCACGGAGGCGCTGACATCTGCACACGTGTGCACACGCGCAAAATAGTGCATCTCCACGCATGCACTTTCCCACCCATGCACACACCCCCGTGGGTGCGCACACGCCCATTACACCGCCCCTCCCCCCTTCGTCCGCGGTCTAGGGCTCACCCTAATTTCCATCATTTCCCCACCCTACCAAAGCTTTGCCCCAAGGAAGGGTAGCCTGCCCCTACACATGCTCCTGCGTTTTGGGAGACAGAGCTCCTCTACGGAGTTCTCACACTTTTCCTCGGAACCATCCACAGCCATCCCTGACTGGTTTTGCTGCTTCCTCGCTGTGTGACCTTGAAAATCACTTGGTCTCTTCGAGCCTCAATTTTCCCATCTGTCATATGGGGTTTTGCAGGCGAGGCCCTGGCTGAGAGGTGGCTGGGAAAAGCCAGGGGCGCCGAGGGTGGTCCAAAGCGTCCCAGCTCTCCACATCTCTCTCCAGTCCCGTACACTCCTCACTCACCCGCCGCCCAAGCCCGCCTGCGACCCCTGGAACCCCCTCTGGGTCACGCCCCACCCGCGCTCGCTCACTCACTCCTGGGACACACAGCTGCGAGCCCGCACCCGGCCCGGCCGGCGCCACCACCGTGCGCTCCCGCCCGCCGGCCTCGCTGCGGCTGCGGCTGC
>NW_004524760.1:382955-387208 GCF_000260255.1 Octodon degus | reverse complement strand
CTCGGGGCTGCGCACCGCCGGCGGTGCCTCTTCCACCCGGGCTCCCCCTCGCCCAGCAGGCAGCGGCCCCTGCGGCAGCTTAGCCCCTCCTTTGCTGCGCTGCTGGAGAGGCCAAGGCCGCTGGAAGGGGGCTGCGCCACCGACCGCCGAGGCTGGGCGAGCGCGGTGACTGGGTGCGGGAAACTAATCTCAAAGCCCCTTCCCCCACCCCGACGGCCTGTGTCCGCCGCCCCGCCTGGGTGTTGGATGAAGGAAGCCGGGAGGGGCAGGAAGCGGACTGCGGTGGGGAAGGGGCGCCCCGCCCAGCCCCCAGCCCGGGTTCCTGTTTTCAAGACAAACCGTTCCCACGGGGCGAACCCGGCCCGAGGCAGGGCGTCTTCCTGCGGGTGGCGCGGGCACCTGCGTGGTGGAGATCGGGGCGAGGGGGCAGCGGTTCCAGGTGAAAGTCTGGGGGCGGGGCTAGGAGGAGATAGGAATGTTTCGGGAGAGGGGCCGTGTTCTACCTGGAGTCTTGGCCTCGATGTTTGGATGTTTGGGGGTGGGGCGAGGTGCCCCAGTTCGCCCCCGAGGCACTCAGGGAGGAGGGGGCGGCTGCCAGCGACTGGTGGGTTCTGCACAACTGGGCGCCTGGAGGCCTGTGCCCCGACAAGGAGGAACTTGGGAGTGGCAGCCACAGGCAGTTGGGGTCCCCACAAGCCTAACCTGGGGGAGTGGTAACAGTTTCCGGCCGTTTGGGTTCAAATACACTCACTGTGAAACCACCGGCCCCAAACCTCTCTCTGAGGCTTGCCCCTCCCTACCTCGTACCAGGAAGGCAGGTCAAAAACCCGCCCTACTCTTTAATCTGGGTACTGTGAGATCCAGAAAGAGAGCCTCTGTAATGAGGGAGGGGTGACAGTGGCTTAGCCTGAATGGTCTGTGAATGTCCCCTGCCCTAACACTCCCGACTTGGACCTAGCAGAGCCACCTGCTAAGAAACCCTAAAACGCCGCAGTGGGGCGGAGCTAAGGGCGGAGCCCAAAAGGGGCCAAGCATCAATAGGTCCCGCCTCCGAGATCGGCTCAATCCAAGTCCCGGTTCCTAGCCCCCGGGAGTCCCACCCCAGAAGACGCCCCGCCCCTGGCCAGCCAGGCTGGCCACTGACCTAGTATGGACACAGCACTGGGGCAAGTCGAGTGGAGGGTGACGCCCAGAAAAGGGGCTGAGCCATAGGCCCCGCCCACGTGTAATGCCTTTCCCAGAACGCACCTGCTGGGTTTGGGGGGGAAATAAAGGATGCTTGCGCAGCAGCTGGTGTGCCCGCCTTGAGCTAAAAATATTTCCCAACAAAGAATAAGGAGGCTCCCAAGGAAAATCAGTTTATTGGGGAATGGGTGCAATTGGTCAGACCCCATAAGTAAGAGGGATAGGGAGCCGAAGACCAAGAAGAGGGCAATGTACTTGGTCACGCTGAACACAGTTACCTAGAGGCAGGGAAAATGAAGGTTTCAGGAAGGAGCTTGGAGACTTAATGCCAGTTGTCCACGCTCTGGATGAGGAGCTGGGCAAACTCAGAGGCAGACTGGGGTCTGGTCTAGATGCTCAAATCTTCTCATCAGGGGCTGGCAGCCGTTGTCTGGAAGGCTCTACACCCCAGATCTCCCGGGCGTACTGGGCAATGGTGCGGTCACTGGAGAACTTGCCCGAGGTTGCTATGTTCCGGATCACCATCCGCGTCCACTCCCTTGGGTTCTGTAGCCAAATGGGAGCTCTGGGTTCACTGCCAGCAGGACCCCCCAATTTCTGCCTCATGCTAACCAGGACTGCCCAAGTCCTACCAACCCCTGACCCAGGACCCCTCACCTTGTACAAAGCACTGACTCTTTCCTGGCATTTAATGTATTCCTCATAATCTGCAAAAACTTTGAACCTAGAGAGCAAAGAAAGGGTGAGAAGCTTGGAAGGTCAACAGTCAACCCCATTCTGTCCCAGTGGACATCTGGGGACCTGGAGAATGAAGCTGTTTCTGAAGGAAGTTGGTAATGCTGAGCATGGTGGCACATGCATGGTGGCAGGAGGATTGTTGTAGTCCCAGAGGCTCAGCTCAAGTCCTAGCTCCTAGCCCGGAATCCTTGAGTTTGAGATCAGCCTGGACTACAAAGTAAGCTCAAGGCCAGCCTGAACTGCATACTGAGGCTCTCAAAAAGACAAAATTTTTTTTTTTTTTTTTTTTTTGGTGGAACCGGGGATTGAACTCAGGCCGTTGCGCTTGCCAGGCAAGAGCTTATTCTATTGAGCTATCTCCCCAGCCCCAAAATAATTTTTTAAAAAGCTTGATGGATGAGAGTTGCAGTGCATGTAAACTCCAGCACTCCAGAGTCTGAGGCAGTAGGATTGCCATGAATTTGAGGCCAACCTGCACTCCACAGTGAATCTAAGGCCAGCTTGAACTACAAAGCCCAACCCTTACTTGAAAAATAAACAAAGCTGGGGCATGGTAGGGCTTGCCTTAAACCTAGCATTTGGGAGGCTGCGGGAGGATCACTGTGAGTTCAAGGCCAGCCTGGGCTTCATAGTGGACTCAAGACCAGCCTGAGGGCCAGGGAGATGGCTTAGTGGAATAAGCGCTTCCTTGGCAAGTGCAAGGGCCTCAGTTCAATCACCAGTTCTGCCAAAAAAAAATAAAAATTAAATTAAAAAACACAAGATCAGCCTGAGCTACGCAGGAAGAACTCAAAAAGAAAACTGGAAGGAAGGAAGAAAGAGAAAAGAAAAGAAGAGAAGAGAGAAAGAAAAAGACAACAATAAAAACTCCACAGGAGTGTTTGCCTGGTGGCAACTGCATGGACCCTATCCCAACCTCCCCACCCTCACCAAAGCCCTGCTCAGCCCAGCAGCTCCAGCTGCATGGTGGCTTGGCCAGCCAGCTCACCGATCATGGTGCATGAGCATGTTGACAATGTCTTTGAACAAGTCCGGCTGTTTGGGGGAGAAAAAGCCACTGCTCAGCTGCTCGATGATCTGCCGGAGCTCAGGAATTCTGTCGTAGTACTCCTGGGCATTGTACCTGCAGGGCAGAGCTTGATCAGCTGGCACCTTCTTCAGAGATCTGCAAAGCCCTAAACCTCAGCCTGCCACTGCCCTCCCTGGAGCTGCCACCCAAGCCTGCTCTGGAGGTCCTTCCTCACAGTCCTCTCCCTTCCCTGCTCAGCTTTTCTTCCACCACTTTGTGAATGAAGAAACTCAGGGCTAAAGGAGATAAAAAGGTAAGACTTAAGAAGCCAAAGCCCCGAGCAAGGGCTCTTATATAGGCACACAACCACTGTTTCGCCGCCATGACAGGCTAGGGCTGAGGTGTTGCTCGGGGTTAGGGTGCTTGTAAGCACAAGGCCCTCGGTTCCACTCCCATCACCACCAAAAACAAACAAACACTGTCCCAAACCCAGCCCCGGCCTAGCCAGAGGCTCTAGGAGGCACCAATAGACACATCCTCAGGGAGGCCCTTTAAACTCAGACAGTCCCACCAAGCTTATCACATGCCTTGTGCCAACTTTCTTCCACTTGTTGATTTGTTTTTGAAACAGAGTCTCAATATGTAGTCTAGGCAGGCCAGCAGGCCTTGGATTCATACTACGGCTTATGCGAGCCTCAAGCTTATAATCTTCCTGCCTCAACTCTGGATTATAAGCATGCATCATCATACTCAGCTTGTCTTTCTCAGGCAGCACAACCCACCTCAAGATCGCTATAACTTGGGCCGGGGAGATGGCTCAGTGGAATAAGCGCTTCCCTGGCAAGCGCAAAGGCCTGAGTTCAATCCCCGGTTCCGCAAAAAAAAAAAAAAAAAAAGATCGCTATAACCTGCCAGCCCAATCCCCTTCACTGACTGTCCCCTTCCAATAGGAAACCAAAGCCTCCTCCAGCTCAGCCTTGGGTGACTATGCACTATAGTATCAGCCCCCACCTGCCCCCTGCAGCCCAGCCTCCATCCTGCAGCCAGAATTATTCTAAAGCCTTGCCTAAACACAGAACACTTTGCTCAAAACTCAAAACTCTTCCCCAAAGGACACTTTCTAATCAAGTCCCACAGAGTTCCTTACAGCATTGGACACCAGCTATTCAAAGCTGCTGAAGGAAGCATAACGGTACCAACTTTCAGGAAAGGAATTTGGCAATCTATGTCCTAACCTTAAGAACTTCTCGGGGGCCTGGCCCTAGCTCAGGTCTTTAAGTGGCTGCTTCCACAAAGCTGTCAGCCTCAGGTTGCTGGAGTT